>NC_061113.1:12942989-12991036 GCF_002878395.1 Capsicum annuum | reverse complement strand
CTTCACCTATATAAACCACACTATTTGAGAACAAAAAAGACCACCAAGAAAGTAAAAGAAAAGAAAAATATCCTCCTTCTAAGTTCTCTACTTTCGGGCAATAACTTTGAGCAACCTCCAAACTTCCAGCCATGAGTGCACGTGTTTGGAAGTAGCTGTGGAACCTTGGGGAGCGACCGGCTAGAAGGATTTGCACCGGAGTCAGGCCGAAATCGCTTTCAAGGTAGTGGCTTGCCACGACACAGCATTTGTGACTATTCTCTTACTATTACTAATTCAGTTCCAATATCAATATTTTATTAATTTTTCCAACAATTTGAAAGCGATTTTCCTTACATACAATATTGATAAATGGCTATTTCTTTGAACAAAACTTTTCCTGATTTGTTAAAGCTAAAGCCAGTGGATGGAAATAGTTTTAAATGTTGGGCACAAAAACTTCTGATCTTTTTCGAACAATTAGAAGTTGATTATGTTTTTTTTAATGAACCTCCAACTGATGGTTCTAACATTACTACTGGATCTAACACGGTTGTGGTTGATGACATTGCTAAAAAGAAATTCGAAAAGGATAACAAAACAGTTAGAGGACATTTGTTGAACTATAAATCTGCTACAGAAATATAGGACAGTTTAGAAAAGAAATATGGTGCCGATGATGCAGGAAAGAAAAAATATGTTGTCGGACAATGGATTAAATTCCAAATGGTTGATAATAAATCAATCATGGAACAAGTCCACGAATATGAAAATTTAACTGCTGATGTTCTCAATGAGGGAATGAAGATGTGTGAGATTCGTCAAGCTAATGTTCTACTTGAAAAATTTCCACCATCCTGGAGTGATTATAGAAATCAATTAAAACATAAGAAAAAGAATTTAACTCTCCAAGAACTTATCAGTTACATGAGAACAGAGGAGGCAAACCGTCTCAAAGATAAGATGGAAGCTAGCTCTTTCTCTTAATACTTCTAAAGCTAACCTTGTTGAATCTTCTAGTACTATTAAAAAAGATAGGTATGAAGGCAAACAAAAGAATGTCCGTAATAAGGAACAAGTGAAGAATAAAAATAATTTCAACAAGACAGAGAGTCAAATTAAAAAATCAAAGGGGCCTTGTTTTGTTTGCGGAAAACTTGCCCACGGGGTTGTCCAATGCTATCTAAGAAAAGGACAAAAGCTAAAACAGGGAGGACAAGATGATGTCCAAGCTTATCTTACTGAGGGTGATGAAGTAATTGTTGCAGTAATCGTCGAGGCAAATCTGGTAGCTAACAAGATTGATTGGGTGTTGGACACAGGCGCTTCAAGACATTTCTGCACTAACAAAGAATTATTTCATGACTTTGAGGAATCCACCGATGTCGAGTGCGTCTACATGGGTAACTCCACTACTGCTGGAGTTATGGGTGAAGGAAAAATTTTACTTAAATTAACTTCTGGAAAAATATTATCCTTGAACAATGTTCTGTATGTTCCCTCGCTCCGTAGAAACTTAGTTTCTGGAGCACTTCTCAACAAAGTAGGCCTTAAAATTATTTTTGAAGATGATAAAATAATTATTTCTCATGGAGGAAACTTTGTTGGGAAGGGATACCTTAGTGGAGGCTTATTTGTACTGAACATTGATCATGAGATTGTCAATAATGCAAATATTCCTAATTCTTCTTATATTATTGAGTCTATTAATTTATGGCATGGTAGGCTAGGTCATATTAATATTGCTGCTATTAAAAGACTTAAAAAAATGAGATTAATTTTTACAATAAATATTGATGATATTTCTAAATGTCCTATGTGTGTAGAAGCAAAGCATACTAAGAAACCTTTTAAATATATTACTAGTAGAAAGACCGAATTTCTTGAACTAGTACATTCAGACTTGGCAGATTTTAAGAACACTATTAGTAAAGGTGGAAAAAAGTATTACATTACTTTTATTGATGACTTTTCTAGGTACACTAAAGTATACCTCCTTAAGTCTAAAGATGAGGCTGAAAGCATGTTTTTAAAATTCAAAGCAGAAGTAGAAAATGAATTAGACAGGAAAATCAAGAGATTTAGATCTGACAGGGATGGTGAATATAATACTAAAACTCTAGAAGATTTTTGTGAGAAAAATGGTATTATCCATGAGTTTAGTGCTCCTTATACTCCCCCAACAAAATGATGTAGCTGAATGAAAGAATAGAACTCTTAAGGAAATGATGAATTCTATGCTTTTAAGCTCAGATCTACCTGACTATATGTGGGGGGAAAGCTGTCTTTTCTGCATGCTATATTCTTAATAGAGTCCCTCATAAAAAGTTAGACAAGACCTCATATGAGTTATGGAAAGAATTTTCCCCTAACTTGAAATTTCTGAAAGTGTGGGGGTGTTTGGCTAAGATTGGTCTACCTGATTTTAAATGAGTAAATGTAGGTTCTAAGACCTTTGATACTGTCTTTATTGGTTATGCTAGAAATAGTGCTGCATATAGATTTATGTCATTAAATGATTATTCTATTTGTGAATCTAGAGATGCAGAATTTTTTTAGCAAGTTTTTCCTTTGAAAATTGATGTGCCTAGTGATGTGCAAAATAATACTTTTGTATCTATGTCTATTAACTCTCATATTATGCCTGCTTCTGATGATATTGCTAATAAGCATGAAAATGAATTTAGAAGGAGTAAAAGACGTAGAATTGAGACTAGTTTTGGTCCTGATTTTATCACCACCTTCTAAACTGAGGATTTTGATATCGATACTTTAAATGATGAATTAGTGTCTATCTACTTAATAGAAGAAGACCCTAAGACATATGATGAAGCAATGAGTTCAATAGATGCGATATTTTGGAAAGAGTCTATTAAAAGTGAATTAGACTCTATAGTTTCTAATCATACATGAGACTTGTATGATTTGCCTAAAGGTTGTAAACCCATTAGTAGCAAGTGGATATTCAAGAAGAAATTAAGGCCTGATGGTACAATTGATAAATATAAGGCTAGACTTGTGATTAGCGGCTTTAACCAAAAGAAAGGTGTTGATTATTTTGATACTTATTCTCCTGTGACTAAAATTGCGACCATTAGAACTCTTATTGCTCTAGCTGCTATTCACAATTTAGTGGTACACCAAATGGACGTCAAAACTGCATTTTTAAATGGTGATTTAGAGGAAAAGATCTATATGATTCAACCTGAGGGTTTTGTGGTCTCAGGACAAGAGGATAAAGTATGAAAATTAAGAAAGTATTTATATGGACTTAAGCAGACACCCAAGCAGTGGTATGAAAAATTTAATTTCACATTAATAGATAATGGCTTTGTTGTTAATTCATCTGATACCAGTGTTTATTCTAAAATAATAGGATCAGACTGTGTGATTATATGTTTATATGTGGATGACATGTTAATCTTTGGCCCTAATGTGAATGTTGTAAATGAGACTAAGAAATTTTTATTTTCTAAATTTGAAATGAAAGACCATGAAGAAGCTGATGTGATTTTAGGAATAAAAAACAAAAGAAATGTTAATGGTTTCTCCTTGTGTCAGTCTCATTATATTGTGAAAATGTTGAAAAGGTTTAATTGTTTTGATGTAGTTTCAGTGAGAACTCCTTATGATCCTAGCATAAACTTGAAAAAGAATAAAGATTTCAGTGTTTCTCAAACTGAATATGCTAAAATAATTGGGAGTATAATGTTTCTCATGAACTATACTCGGCCTGATATAGCTTATGCTGTTAGTAGATTGAGTAGATATACTCATAATCCCAATAATGAACATTGGCATGCTCTTCATCGCTTGTTAAGGTACTTGAGAGGTACTATGGATTGGTGTTTGCATTTTAATAAATTTCCTGCTATTTTAGAAGGTTTTTGTGATGCAAATTGGGTGACTGACAATGATGAAGTTAGCTCTACCAGTGGCTATGTGTTTATTTTGGGTACAGGTGCTATTTCATGGAAGTCTTCAAAGCAGACTTGTATAGCACGTTCTACTATGGAATCTGAATTCATTGCTCTCGAGTTGGTAGTGCAAGAAGCTGAGTGACTGAGAAATCTTTTGACAGATGTGTCTTTATAGGGAAGACAAATATCACCAGTCTCTTTACATTGTGACTCACAGGTGGCAATTGAGATTGCTAAAAATAGTGTATACAATGGTAAAAAGAGACATATTCGCATTAGACATGGTGCAGTTAAATAATTATTGATACATGGTGTTATTTTCTTAGAATATGTAAGATCTGAAAGAAATTTGGCGGATCCTATGACCAAGGGTTTGACAAGGAAAATGGTCCTTGAATTATGGAAAGGTATGGGGTTAAAGCCCATGGATTGAGGTAATGTGGTGTATACCTATTTATGGTCAAACGAAGCCATATAGGCCGTCAATAAATACTACATATCCTATCCCTATGGTGTGAGGTAGTGTATTATAAGGTTGAGCTTATTTTAGCTATTAATAATCCATAGCCTTTAGGTGGTCTATGAGATAGACTTGATGGATCACCTATGTGAGTGTAAAAGATTGGTCACCTTTTTATGAAAGACTTGGGTTGTCTTTCTAGAGCACTCATGAAACCCAAGGTTTGTGTGCATAACCATATAAGCACTTTGTAGTATCGCGAAGATTGCTTAAAATCAAGGATATGGTATGTGTTGTGGGGGTCTCAACTTATGTCCATCTAGTTCAAGAGTACTTCACTTTTTGGATATTTATCGTTGACTCATATCACTACGCGTCAATTCAAATCGAAAGATATTGACACTTAAGTACATGTTCCTTTTATTTGCCCAAAAGTGTTTCTATTCTTTTGTCTTTGCATTTGTGGGGGATTGAAAGCATTTTTAATGGTTAGAATGCAAAGTCAAAGTCTAAAGCTTCTTTAAGCTTATCCAAAAAAAGGGTCTAAATACATTGTTATCAAAACTATTTACAAGATACATTATGAGAAAAATAAAGTAACTTCTTAATTCTTTTGTAACTGTGTGTTTTCAATTCCAAACTTGAACGTAAGAATTCATTTGATGAGTTAATTGATTCCTTAAATGGATGAATTCATTTGGTGAGGAGTTAAAACATTCAATTCACCATTAACTACTCTTGTAACATCATTTGTTCTTCACCTATATAAACCACACTATTTGAGAACAAAAAAGACCACCAACAAAGTAAAAGAAAAGAAAAATATCCTCCTCCAAAGTTCTCTACTTTCGGGCAATAGCTTTGAGCAACCTCCAAACTTCCAGCCATGAGTGCACGTGTTTGGAAGTAGCTGTGGAACCTTGGGGAGCGACCGGCTAGAAGGATTTGCACCGGAGTCAGGCCGAAATTGCTTTCAAGGCAGTGGCTTGCCACAACACAACATTTGTGACTATTCTCTTACTATTACTAATTCAGTCCCAATATCAATATTGTATTAATTTTTCCAACACATTATTCTCTGAAAATTATGTTGCAAAAACAGAAAAAATGAACACATACCCATTTGATAATTTGGAAGTGTAAAATAGAGATACATAATGATTTTTTATTTGCTACCTATTTTAGTGTAGCAACAGACTCAACAACAGGAAATGTAATATAATTATGAGGGATGAGCAATCTTCATGGACGTTTAGTGTGTATACAAATGGAAAAAAAACCATCATTAGAAGTGGATGGCGTGAATTCTGCATTATGAATTGCTTAAAGGAAGGAGATCGCTTATGTTTGAGATGGTTTCCAATGGAGAAACACCGATATTCAAATTTCATTGGCAAGTTTCCCATCTAAGCCCTTGTCTTAAACTTCATCCTGTTTTCTGTTGTTTACTTCTTTAAATTAATTAAAGCAAGATATATGTTTGTGATTTCTATGGTTTGAATTTTAATTACTAGACACACATTACAGTCTATATCCAAATTGCTCATAACAATTAGTTCCTTTCTACTTCAACTTAATGTATGTTCTTTTGGTTATAAGTTCATCTTCAATTCCAGTTCTGACTTTGTTGTTTCAATTAATTAAACTAGATTTGAGAGGAACTCCATCCCTCCAGGCTGAAGTAAAGATGAAAAAATTGGATGCTGAAAGAATGTCAGATAAAGGTCTTAGGCTCAAGACCTCGAGCATGACTACTCCGGAATCACAACTAGCTGCTTCAATATCTGTTGATGTCAACTCTCATTTTATATCTATGTAAAAAAGTTAGAACCAACTTTGGGAAATTTTCTTGATGATCTTTATTATGTGTGAACCAATGTATGTATATACATGTATCATATGCAAGAAGATAAATAATAAAAACACATGTATCTTGTGCAAGAAGCTAAATAATAAAAACACAAAGCTAATTAATAAAACAACAAAAGAAATATCTAAACACTTGTATCTTGTCTTGACACTTTTTCTTTATTCTCAACATCCCCCTCAAGATGGAGGGGATCGAAATGAGTCCCATCTTGTCAAGAAGACGGTGGTGCGATGGTCCAGAAAGGAATTTTGTGAATATGTCGGCAAGTTGATCCTTTGAAAGGAGATAGTGAAGAGAAATGAGCCTGAAAAGAAATTGTTGCCGGACGAAATGACAATCTAGCTCCACATTTTTTGTGCGTTTGTGGAATACAGGATTTCTACCAATATGAATCACTTCTTGACTATCGGAATGAATGGGTATTGGTAAAGACGGTGGAACTGATAGATCAAACAGCAAGCGAGTTAACCAAGTGAGCTCCGCAACTAATCGTCTCATCGATCGATATTCTGCTTCAGTGGATGAAAGAGATACAGATGCTTGCTTCTTGGATTTCCAAGAGATGGGAGAACCTCTGATACGGGTGTACCAAGCTGTCCAATAAGTTCTACAAGCTGTCCAACAAGTTCACGACCATTCACACATAGCCAAGCTCGGGAGTTACAAAAACTCCAAGTTATGTTCATGCAAATGGCCGTGTGTGAGTTGGTACTTGAGCCTTCCAATGGATTAAACATTTTTAAGTGTGAAGAGGAGCCTTGAAGTGTAATGAACTTACACTCCAAGGCCACCCCTTGGCAAGGGTAGGATGGTCATTTGTTATCTCCCTTTGTGGACTAATGTAAATAGGTAGTGTTAGGGTTATTTTTCAGTTAGTTCATTCATATTTTGGAAGAAAACAAACACTTCATAATATTTTGGAACTTATCTCTTCCATTGGAGAAGCCCCAATTCCTAAAAATCATTAGTAGAGTGATACTAGTGTTGTCTCTTGGCTAGAAACTAGGGTCTTGGGTTCTTTGAGTTCCTCTTGGTCTAAGTAAGAGCTTGGTATTAATATTCATTAATCTTAGGGTCCTTTCTCTTGTTAGGGTTCTTAGATCATTGAATATTGTGTGTCAAGTTACTATCCCTCTTGTAATCTTGTTAATCTTGTGTTGTTGGAATCTTGAAGTCTAGTGAAGCCGTGTGAGGCTCTTTCAATTCACTAGAATTATTATTGACTTGCTTGGTCTTGTTGTTAATATCATCTTCTTATTCTAAAAACGTGACTCTTGAAGACTAGTGAAGCCGTGTGTGGCCTATTTTGATTCACTAGCACTTGTTGTTCATCTTGTTGTTCTTGTTGTTGTTTATTTCTTGTGTTGTGAACATGGTCTCATATCAACCTCCCATGGATATGAAAAATCCACTGATCGATCGATGAGAATCTGGGTAAGACGCCCAATCCGCATCGGAAAATGCATTGAGGGAGAAAGATGGAGAGGCAGATAAGAAGATCCCTCGACAAAAATGTCCTTTCAGGTAACGCAGAACCCATAAAGCTTCTGTGAAATGTATATCACAGGGAGTTTGCATATATTGACTTAATGTTAATATTGCATAGCATATATCTGTCCTGGTATGAGTTAAATAACTTAGCTTGCCAATCAAATACCTGTAAACAGAAGGATCTAGCATGGGTGTTCCTGATAATTCAGAAAGTTTACAAGAAGGATCCATCGGATATGATACAGGATGCAAATGAGAAATGTCAAACTCTTGAAGGAAATCAAAGGTATATTTCCTTTGACTGATGATAATTCCATGATCTTCCCTTAAAATTTTCATTCTCAGAAAGTAATGTAGAAGTCCTAGGTCTTTGATTTTGAATTCAGAATGAAGAAACTGTTTTAGACACTCGATTTCTTTGGTGTCACTACCTGTAATGAGGATATCATCGACGTATACAGCCACAATAAATATCAAAAAAATAGTCTTTTTGAAAAATAGGGAATAGTCGTTGAGAGAAGCATTGTAATCTTTGAAATTAAGAGCACCTGCAAGTTTGGCATACCATTGCCTAGAAGCTTGTCTCAAACCATAAAGCGACTTGTTGAGTTTGCACACCAAATTAGGATCAGGAGAAGACAAACCAGGTGGAAACTTCATATACACTTCTTCTTGCAAATCTCCTTGCAAGAAAGCATTTTTAACATCAAATTGAGAAATATCCCAATGCCTTTTAGCAGCCACAGACAAAATGCATCGGATTGTAGTCATTTTGACTACGGGGGAAAAGGTTTCATTGAAATCTACCCCTTCCTTTTGGATGTCCCCCCTTATGACCAGCTTAGCTTTTAGCCTCTCAAGTGATCCATCCACATGATGCTTTACCTTGTAAACCCTAGTGAGAATAAAGAAAAAATGTCAAGACAAGATACAAGTGTTGAGATATTTCTTTTGTTGTTTTATTAATTAGTTTTGTTTTTTTATTATTTAGCTTCTTGCACAAGATACATGTGTTTTTATTATTTAGCTTCTTGCATAAGATACATGTATATATATACATTAGTTCACACATAATAAAGATCATCAAGAGAATTTCCCAAAGTTGGTTCTAACTTTTCTACATGGTATCAGAGCAATAATTTTCAGTTCAGATCAGATTCAACACCAACTTTCTCCTTTCTCAATCTCAAATATGGCGGAGCAAATAGCTACTGCTTCAATGATTACTACTGCTAGCACCCTCACCATGGATCCAAATCATCCTAATCATCTTCGTGCTTCTGATAACCCTGGTATGACACTTGTATCTTGTCTGGACTCTTTTTCTTTATTCTCAACAATCTACTATTAAACCTTACACCATAAAAAATCCTACTTTGGTAAGAGTGATTTCTACAAATTTAGTAAAACCCTCTGCCCTTTCCTTTTTTTGGTTGTTGTTGTGATAACGTTGTTTTGATCTAATATATTGGGATAGACTTGAGCAGTATCTTCCACTGGATTTCGTGAAATCAAATGGCATGATGGATAAACGTGAGATGATTCTTGTCTATGGAAAGCAGAGATCACGGTTAGTGTGGCTAGGGCGAACGGGACATCACTTTGGAATTCTAAGGGGATGGATACAACAATTCTCGCAACTTTTCGGCTACTCCTTTTATTTCTTTGTTTTTCTATTTTTTTAAAAAACTTTTTTCTTGAAATTATCTTTTAAAAGAAAAGTCACTAGTCCTTTAAATCTTTTCTTTCTTTTCCGCAACTCTTTTTTTAAAAGAAAAAAATATTTGTTGTCACTAATTTACCTTTTTTCTCCTTTATTTCAAAGAACAATTGATCTATTTTTTTAGAAAAATTCTATCAAACCAAAAAATAATCAATAATTATAAAAATTGGATTATTATTGTAAAAAAGACTTTTTTTTTCAAATACATATTTGATATCAAATATATAAATATATATTTTATACAATTAATGATACAACTTATATACACATTATAACAATAATTGTATAGTTTCTATACACATTCTATACAATATTTAGCTACAATAGTTATTTAGATACAAATTCTATACAACATTATGCAGTTTATACACATCCTATACATATGTTTATTCTATACAACAATGATACAAATTCTATACAGATCATATATACAAAAATATATTCTATACAATACTTATACTATTTTTTTACACATTCTATACAATAATTTTATAATTTTCACATGCATTATATAGGACCTTTAGCTACAGTTATTATTCAGATACGTATTTTATACAATAACTACACAATTTCTATACACATTCTATACATACGTATTTTATACAACAATTGTACAGTTTCTATACAATTCTGAATATTTTTGTATCCATATTTTATACATACACATATTGATATAAATATACAATTTCTATAAATATATCGTATATAGGTACATATTCTTTATAATAATTATACCATTTTTATATTATATTTAATTATTATTTTTAAGCATAATTTGTTCCGTTTTCATACATATATATTATATTGATATATATGTTATTTAACAATTATACATTTTTTATACAATTGTCTTTAATCATCATTTGTAAAAATAAAAAACAGACTTTTTTTAGTCAAAAATTTATTTAAAAAGAAAGAAAAAACTTAAATATTAAATAAGAAGGGCCGAGTGACCCAAATTGATGAAAATGGCTAAAATGGCCCAACAAGGAAAAGGAGAGTTGAAGCAACCCAATGGCTATTTAATGTCAACACTTTGGTCGAATGGCCATGATTTGGCAACTTCATCAAATGTTGGCCATTTGTTTTAAAAATGGCCAGGTGGTGTGTTTTTTCCCTTTTTTTTTTTTTTGTTTCCAATGTCTTTAATCCTCAAAATTATAGTCTCTTTTAAGGAAAAATCACAAAAATGTAGTAGCTTTACACTATAATTATAGAACGCAACATATATTTAAAAAATTCACAATATCTGTCATGTATCTCAGATATCTCGGTTGAGATCATGTATCTATGTATCTTCAAATACACATTCTATATAAAAAATAATATGTATCTTCAGATATGTTCTATATATAAAAAAAGAATGTGTATTTACAGATATATGTTCTCTCTCTATATATATATGTGTGTGTGTGTATATATATATAAAGAAAAGAATGTGTATCTTCCGATACACGAGTTTTGCTATGTTAGGTGTTGTTAGAACGTGGATCTTTAGGTACACATTGTTTTGTAATTTTCTTAAAATTAGGTATAGTTATATAAGTTGAACACTGATATTTATATAATTCAACATGTATCTTCAGATACACGAGTTTTGTTGTGTTAGGCGTTGTTCGAACGTGCATCTTTAGGTACACACTGTTTTGTAATTTTTCTAAAATTGGTTGTGGTTACATACGCTGAACACTGATGTTTATCTAATTTTATAATATTTTCATCTTTTAATCCTTTTGGACTACTATTACTGCAGATTTCTTTGGGCTTCGACCCACAAATATTTATTTCTAATTACTTTGACTGAATGGGGCTTGACTCAGAGATTATTTGGGCTTTTTCAGCCCAACTCAAGGAATAGAATCGAAGTCTCAATGGACTCGACCAGCGTTGCATGGAAAGAAAGAGAAATGGATTAATGCATAGTAAATAGTATAAATAACATAAATACCAACCTTTTAAAATTAATTATGTGTATATGTGAGATTTTTGTAATATTTTTAGGGAGTTGGAGTTTTTGTAATATTGAAAACATAAGTTGTGTATTTGTGTAATTTTTAGTAGTAAATATAGTAAATTGTGTCAGGTGTCTCCCAAAGTATTCGATCTTGAATTTTAAACCCCAAATATTTGATCTTGAATCCCCTACCCCCTCCCCCACCACACTCCCCCTCCCCCTAAGTGTGTGGTCTTTGATTTTTTGTCTCACTAAATAAATTCTACAGTTTTTCTATAAAGTCACTGACATTTTGAGTGAGGTAATTTTTTAATGTCACGTGACATTTTTGAAATTAAAAAATCAGTTTTAGATTTCTTTTTAATTTAATTTGTAATTTAATAAACTGCAACTTTATATAGTTATTTAATATTAAGGGTACAAATAGAAAATACAATAAAATTATCTTGATTTCACCAAATTACTTGATATCTAAGTAATACAAAATTATCTTGAATTTATCAAAATTACTTGATGGCCAAGTAAAACGAAAGGGAGTAGCATATACACAAAAAGGAAACTAACGGCTAAACCTACACGGAAAGGAAATTACCATTTAGGTAACTTTCCAATCCGTTTTATATATATACTCACATTATAAATAAGAGTTACTAGTATCGAAAAAACATTGAAGGAAAATCTATAGTGAGTTAGAAATATTGAAATTTAGCAACCAAAAAAAAGTTGTTCCTTCATCCCAATTTTAGCTAACACAACAATAAGAGTTTCTTTATTTTTATGTCTCCTATGGCTGAAATCTACGGAGTTTCTTTCTATGGTGACCAAATTGAAGTCACAGTTACGAAGAATGCTGCAGTTGTTAATGATTGGATTAATTCTCATCGTCGTAGACTCCATAAGCTCCTTGTTGGTCTCGATATCGAGTGGCTCCCGTGCTTTAACCCGGAGGAAAATCATCCGGTTGTTCTTCTCCAGCTTTGTGTAGGCCGACGTTGCCTACTATTCCAACTCCTCCACAAAGATGCCGTTCCAAGATTCCTTGTAGACTTTCTCATGGACCCGAATTTCAAATTTGTTGGCGTGGGAGTTAAAGGGGACGCGGAGAAGCTGCTCCGGGATCACAAGCTGTTGGTGGCGAATACTGTGGATTTGAACCAACTGGCATTGTCTGTTTACGAAGAGGAAGTTTACGGGAAGATGGGATTAAAGAGAATGGCGAAAGGGGTGCTTGGGAAAGTAATGGAGAACCCACTGAATGTAACACTGAGTAAGTGGGATGCAGAGGAATTAGTGTATGAACAAATTGAATATGCTGCTATTGATGCTTTTGTTTCGTTTGAGATCGGGAAGAACTTGTTTAATTCAATCTGGGAGAGACAGAGAGAGATAGAGATTCGTCATCGCGTTGTTGTTAAGAGGGAAAATCTGAATTGCCATTATCACCCGCAATTGTTGCTGCTTCAACATACACAGGGCATGTTTCCAACACTTTCTCTGTATTGAATATGAAAGAACAAAGACACAATATTAGGAAAATTTATATGAGGAAGCCATCTGTTTCCTTTTCTTTGTATTGACAATTTGTACACAGTACACAGTGTAGTATAAACTTTTTCCTGCTTTCTTCAAGTTCATTCATGTATATTGAATTCATGTTGATAAAAATGTTTTCTATTAAAGGCAATTACACATCAAAACTCGAATTTAAGACATCTGATTAAGGATGAGTGTGTTGTTTAGTTTTTTGAAATTATTTTGTGCATGAATATCTAAAGGTAATTTTAAAAGTATGATCTATCTGTAAGTTCACGTGTACATTATACTCTGAAAATTATGCTGCAAAAAGATAAAGAACGAACACATATCTGTTTGATAATTTGGAAGTGTAAAATAGAGATACATATTGATTGTTTATTTGCTGCCTGTTCCAGTGTAGCAACAGACTCAACAACAGGAAATGTAATATAATTGTGAGGGACGAACAATCTTCATAGATGTTTAGTGTGTATACAAATTGAAAAAACACCATCATTGGAAGTGGATGGCGTGAATTCTGCATTATGAATTGCTTAATGTTTGAGATGGTTTCCAATGGAGAAACACCGATATTCAGATTTCATGGGCAAGTTTCCCATCTAAGCCCTTGTCTTAAACTTCATCCTGTTTTCTGTTGTTTACTTCTTTAAATTGATTAAAGCAAGATATATGTTTGCAATTTCTATGGTTTGAATTTTAATTACTTGACACACATTACAGTCTATATCCATTGCTCATAACAATTAGTTCCTTTCTACTTCAACTTAATGTATGTTCTTTTGGTTATAAGTTCATCTTCAGTTTCAGTTCTGACTTTGTTGTTTCAATTAATTAAACTAGATTTGAGAGGAAGTCCATCCCTCCAGGCTGAAGTAAAGACGACAAAATTGGATGCTGAAAGAATGTCAGATAAAGGTTTTAGGCTCAAGACCTCGAGCACGACTACTCCGGAATCACAACTAGCTGCTTCAACATCTGTTGATGTCAACTTTCATTTTACATTAAACCTTACACCATCAAAAATCCTACTTTGGTAAGAGTGATTTCAACAAATTTAGGTATCTTGTGTTTTCTTTACTGTTCAATGCTTCAAATCCTTGGTTAACTAGTGACTATTGAGGTATGGTGAACATATAAATAAGTCTCCAAAATTTAGATTGAGAATTGAGGCTATGTTTTGTTCTGAAAATTGTAGGTAAATATTCTGGGAAGGATGCAGTTGTTGATGAGCGAGGAATCTAGGCATTAAAGCAAGTGGATGTAATGTTTTTGGATAGTAGTACATTTTGCTAAATGCAGAAAAACAAATCACTAGTTTTAGCTGTATTAGTAATTGTAACATTGTCATTCCCATTCTCACTACTGGGCTTTACCTTTTGGTTGCAACTGTTCATGGCCTTCTTGACATCATTTGGCTATGCATTCAGACAATTGAAATAAGTGTGGATTGAATGTCATTTAAGTTAATCCTAGCCTTATTGGGAATCAAAATGAATCAGAAACAGTACAACTATGAAGCCCTGTTCTTCCGAGTTTCCCCGCATAAGACCTGCCACTACTGCCTGGAGCACACAGTGATGACAATGAACATCAAGGAAGCGATGCTCTTAAGGCCTAGCATTTGGAAAAGCAGACTATTGAACATGACCACGTCAGTTCAACTGGCCTTCTGGAGTGAAGGAATCAGAGTTGATAAAATCAACTGCTGTCTGTACTTTCAGAAGGTTATTCCATGGCTTTTCTACTTACTTGGATGCTTCACTGGCCTATATGGTGAAGGTTACAGCGGCACTAGACCTAGAGAACTTTCAGCACCAAAATAATAATTTTAAACTAGTTTGAAATGCGTCCAAATACCAACATGCCATAAATAATAACACAAACATGCTCAAACCACAGGTTAGAACAATAATGTGCAAAACCAGATATTGGATTCCTACAAAATAATCCTCATGATTATTATACAACCACAACCAAGCCAAACAGCTAATTTGGCTGAGGTAGTGGTATGGTCTGTGTACACTCTACCCTCCCCAGACCCCACTATGTGGGAATACACTGCGTATGTTGTTATTGTTGCTAATTTAGCTCGTCAAGAACATTTCCGACGGACCTCCCAACAGAAATAGCATATTTTTGACGATGTTTCTGTGGGAAAATGTTGTCAAAATTTGTGTTTGTTTTAGCAATGATACTTACGTATACTGTTAAAGCATAGAACTTAATCTCGACAAAAATACGTTAGAATTGAAAGAAAACTTACAATGGAAGTGTGCTATAGGTATTTCCCCATTTTTGATCAGTTCAAACTTGTAAGCATCTCCTACTTGGAGTCCATTTTCTGTTCTGAATTTTGTCTATCCGCGTGTAATGCCAAAATTAGTTCCAAGTCTCCCTAGCGACACTGACCAACATCTCTCTGCTTCGTCTTTAAGAATCATCTCACATTGCCTATTCAATCCATTTGACGTTGCAAAATCCAGTGGAAGATACTACCATAAAAACAAATTCCATTATGTAGCAAATTTCAGTTGTCACCAAAACAAAAAAAGAAGCAAAGAAGAGGACAACCACCGTAAGAGTTCCAAGTTTTGTATACTGATGGTAAAACTTACACGCTCCCAGTGTTTATAACAAGCCAATTGATGCAAGACGTGTATCTTTTATGCACACAATATCAATTTAATTTCTAATTACTATGGTTAATTGTATGGTTTGATGTACACCACGTGTACAACTTTTTATGCTATCAAGTTGAGTTGGCCTAAGATAACAGATAAATGTTGAAACCAAGAAAAACGAGCAAACAACCAACTATAATAAGTTAAATTACACTGATAGTGTAAAAATCTTTACATGATTAGTGGGAATAATAACTTAAACACTGGCAGAAATCAGTTCAAATGACTTACAAATTCTGTCTTGCGGATGCAATAAGGTTTAATGGTGGAAACAAAATAAGGATGATCATCATCACCAGATGTTGAAGTAGATACTTGTGCATTGAGAGGACTCATGTTTGAAGGCTTTTTCATAACGTTTGTTGTTTATGAAGAAAAATATAGCAAGAGAAAAAAGAAAGCATAATAAGGAAGTGTAACAATTAGGAAAAAGAAGAAGATATAGCAATGGATATGTTTCTTATGGAATTAGGCCATAATTTCTTGTTTCTATTGAGTGAAAAATGTAAAAATATGTTCTATAGACTTCAATCTACCAACCAAACAAAATAAAAAATACAAGGCAATATTTTCCAACATGAGAAACTTGCCTCGATACTTCTGCAATGGAGTTTTTATGTCACTAGCTCGAAATTTCCATATTGGTGTCTCTCCATTAGTAACAACCTCAAACATTATACAATCTCCCTCCTTTAAGCAATTATCAGCAACGAATTTACGCCATCCATCTCCAATGTAGACTTCAGTTTCCCAATGACTCAGCTTTAAATTCCATGACCTTTGTCTTTCATCTCTTATGATCAAATCACACTTCTTGTCGAATAGACAGTTTACGAATGCAAATTGTTTGGGAAGGTACTGAAATGGTTGCGCACATCAGTATTGAACAGTTCATGTTCTTAATTCATATTTGCACTATGAATAAAAGTGATGTGGTAGGAATTTTACAATTTTTTGGGGTTACTAATTAATGCTTGTTGGGAAAGACAGGGGAAAGAGCCCGACAGGGTAGCAGCGGAAGAATACCTAAGTCTAAACTTTCCCTTCCAATTTGAACTAAGAGGAGACAAGAAAACCATGCAAAACAAAGTAGTATGGAAACAAATGAATTACCACACAAATACGTCTAAACTTTCCCTTCCAATTTGAACTAAGAGGAGACAAGAAAACCATGCAAAACAAAGTAGTATGGAAACAAATGAATTACCACACAAATACGATAGGGCAAGAATAAAGGCAATCACACAAGACACCAAATTTACGTGAAAAACCCTTCGATGTGAAGAGTAAAATACCACGGGACCAAACCTCCACTATAATCACCAAATAGTTATAATATTGTTCTCCAAAATGAACACAAAATAATTATCAAATAACAAGAAGCAATACATAAACCACAACACCAAACACTAGACAAATAAAGAAGTGAAAGAACAAAAAACGTAGCTACTGTTCGAGAATGAAGAACAGGAGATAAAGGCCACCAAATCAAGCTCCATCAGTTCCTAATCAAATATTGAGATGAGAGGAACAATCAGTCCAAAAATCAGCTCAATCGTACAAGAAACGAAGTGGGAATCGCAATTTGAAGGTGACAGCTGTGGCTGGAATGTAGGTGCGAAAATCAGTTTTGTTTGTCTCTCTTTGGCTGCTGAAAACTTTCTTTTTGTGATAGTGAATAAGACCTAAAAAGATCAATATATATGTCTCATAGTAATGGGGCTATGGGAAAAAGTGGGTTGGTTCAAATTGGGCTTCATTTATCCACATAGGAAGGGAAAAAGACCCAATAACCCAACAATTCTCGCCCTCCCAACTATGTGGAGGAGACCGCCATCCCGACGATCATGCAACAATCTTCAAACTTCACTCTTGGCAAACCTTTAGTCATCATGTCAGAACCATTATCATCCGTATGAATCTTCTCAAGTTCAAGCAACTTAGAATCCAACACATCCCGAATCCAATGGTATCCCACATCAATGTGTTTAGACCGACCATGAAATATAGAATTCTTGCCAAGATGTATGGCACTTTGACTGTCGCAATGAAGCACATACCTCTCTTGAGCACAACCAAGTTCCCCCAAGAATCTCATCATCCAAAGCAATTCTTTACAAGCTTCAATGGAAGCAATAAGCTTAGCTTCTGTAGTTGATAGACCAACATATTTTTGAAACCCAGATTGCCAAGACACAGCTCCCCCAGGAAAAGTAACCAAATACCCTGAAGTAGACTTGTGAGTATCAACATCACCGGCCATATCTGAATCAATATAACCACAAAGAATAGGTTTCCCTGTACCAAAACACAAACTTAGACTAGAAGTGCCACAAAGATATCTCATAATCCACTTCACAGCATTCCAATGTTCTCTTCCCGAATTAGAAAGAAAATAACTAACAACACCAACAACATGAGCAATATCTGGTCTTGTGCAAATCATTGCATACATCAAACTACCAACAGCTAAAGCATAAGGAACTTTCTTCATATCTTCCTTCTCATCATCACTGGAAGGACACTACTTCGTGCTCAACTTGAAGTGCATAGCTAAAGGTGTACTGACAACCTTAGCCTTGTCCATGTTAAAACTTCGAAGTACTTTCTAAATGTACTTCTCTTGTGATAACCACAACTTCTTGGCCTTTCTGTCACGGACAATGTCACGACCCAAACCAGGGCCTGGCTGTGACGAGCATTTCGAACCATTGAGGCCGAAACACCCCTATTTGTCTGGTAATCATGCACCTAATTCATATGATCAAAGAAATATGGAAAAAAGATACAATAATTTTGAAACATGGTCATAAATATGAAAAGAGACAATAACGGGGAGATAATATTCCCTCAACATCAATTATCCTCTGAACAACTGTCTGCAAAAATCTCTAACAAATGACTGAAATAATGTCTATCTGAAAACTGGGACAAGGCCCCCAGTAGACCCAAAAACTGAATATAAAATAAAAGGACTGCAGGACATAAGACCTTCCGAAACATAGAAGGCTCATCATTTGTCTCTACAGCTCTGTCTGAAAATTCTACTGATTCTCTTGAACCTGAGAGGTTGGAGAGGGGAAGGAGTCAGCACAAAAGTACTGGCACGCAAAGATATCAAAACAAAACATAATATTTTTACAAAGTATAGTTGAGAGCCATTATAAAGCAATTTCGTATCAAATCATTTAAAAGCACATGGGTGTAATGCAATAGTTTTTTTTTCTCAACAATAATGAAATGCAACTGAGCTAAGTGGAATACCCTACATAATTTACACCAACTGTCAAACCTTGGTTGCCGCCAAGATTAGAGTATAAGTGAGGGATAGACACACAAGACCACGAAGTATGGTGTCTCGACCCAAATCAAATATGGTAGTGCACAAAACCAAAAAGCATGGCTACTAACCATAATCCCAATTTGGGATAATATAATATCAGGTACGCAAGACCACAAAGCATGGTACCAAGTTCCCGAGTCGGCAAACACGGTTTCCAGCGTAGAATCAATTGACTCATGCTTTCTTCG
The DNA here is from genome assembly GCF_002878395.1 of Capsicum annuum. Taxonomy (NCBI): domain Eukaryota; kingdom Viridiplantae; phylum Streptophyta; class Magnoliopsida; order Solanales; family Solanaceae; genus Capsicum; species Capsicum annuum. Next base: position 12,971,891 of record NC_061113.1, on the reverse strand, counting down.
GGCAACCACCTATCTCATTTAAAATCAATGCATTCAAATTTCATCTTATTCAATCACATGTCATATTCTGTAGGGTATCGTCATACCCGACTTGCAAGTCATCAATATCACATCCACATATGCATAATCATGTAAAAATCAAGGTGCTTCATCATTTACAAGTGGTGAACAATATTTATTTCAAATTCATGCTCTCTTTTGTTGATCACAATATAATATAGAGTATCGAAACATTATCATGGAAATTTGAAAACAATTTATCATTCATATTTATCAAACTTCTATGGAAAATCTCAAATCACATATGCATGGTTTCAACCATTGAAGTATATAGGCAAACAATTCCCATGACATAAAGAAAACGACTTAGTTGAAAGCAAGATATTAGCATTTGATTGAAAACCCCCATTTAAAAGCATGCATGTACATAAAAACTACACCCATGAGATTTTTGTATAACCCCACGTACCTCTATTTCCAAGGATAATAGGTGTCTCTTGAAGCTTGAGGATTGATGAATCCAAATATGTAATTATCTTTGAAAACCTACGGTCAAATCTTAAACTATTTGGATTTTTATTTTGAAACCCTAAGGAGTATATTGAGCACTTTTGATGAAAGAATATGTATTTGGGGGTCCTTGGAACTAAATCTCGTATTTTAGGGCTAAGTAACGGTGGAAAAGGACCACTTTGTCCTCAACACGGAGTGTTTAAATCACCAGAATTCCTTATATAGGCGCCGCCCATCCCGTTGCCTATGTTCACATAGGCGCCGCCTAGGCTATCGCCTATGTTTGCATAGGCGCCGCCTAGGCTATTGCCTATGTTTTCCAGTGGCCATAGGCGATTGGTTAGGCGACGCTTATCACTTTGAAGGGCCATAACTTCTTGCTCGGGTATCAGATTTTTGCCAAATTGGTATCGTTGGAAAGCTAACTTGAATACCTATTATTTGACATGTAGTAGGCTTCCTAATTCAACATATACAGAAAGTTATAGTCGATGGAAGCTGACACACTTTACAACATCTACTAAAACTTAGTCAATCGAAATAGTTCCAACTCGTCCTTGAGTTGAAGGACCTCTATGGTCTAAATTCAAGCTTAAGCAGATTCACATGCTACACAATAATTAACATGCCGTGTTGGCATAGGATTTTATGGCTTCGGGATTAGCAACGCATAGAAATCATGGTCTATATTGTAGCTCGAATTGCAGGGCATTACATTATCCCCCTCTTAGGATCATTCATCCCTGAATGATGATGCGGGACACAGATAGACACAATTTCAAGCATAATAAAGGACTAGGAAAGATACAATAGGAATAGTACCTTCTGTCTCCTCCTCCATCGAAGCAAACAAATTGGGATATCTGATTCTCATGTCATCTTCTGACTCCCAAGTTACTTCTTCGACTTTCTGATTCCTCCACAGTACCTTTACTGAGGCTATCTCTTTACTCCTCAGCTTTCGAACTTGGCGATCTAAAATTTCAGCGGGCTCTTCTTCGTAAGACAAGGAGTCTGTCACTTTGATTCTGTCACTTTGATACCCTCTACTGGCAATACCATAGAATGATCTCCAATGCATTTCTTCAACATGGATACATGGAATACCGTATGAACGGAACCCAAACTTGCAGGCAATTCTAACTCATATGCAATGTACCAATCTTTTTCAAAATCTGATGTGGCCCTACATAACGAGGGCTCAATTTACCCCTTTTTTCCAAACCGCATAAATCCTTTCATAGGAGAAACCTTGAGAAACACCCAATCACCAATTTCAAACTCTAGTTCTCTTCTCCGAACATCAGCATAGGACTTCTGATGACTCTGAGCAATCTTGAGTTGTTCTCTAATAATTTTTACTTTCTCCATCGCCTGATGAACAAGATCAGGCCCATACAACTGAGTCTCACCCACTTCATACCATCCTATCGGAGACCTACATCTCCTCCCATACAAGGCCTCAAAAGGAGTCATCTTGATGCTGGCATGGTAGCTATTATTATAGGCGAATTCAACCAGTGGCAAGTGATCTACCCAACTACCATTGAAATCGATGACGCATGCCCTCAATATATTTTTGAGGGTTTGAATGGTGCGCTCAGCTTGCCCATCCATCTGAGGGTGGAAAGTTGTGCTCAAATTCACTTGTATACCTAAACCCTTCTAAAAGGATCTCCAAAACTGAGATGAAAACTGCGTACCTCTGTCGGATATAATGGACACTGGTGCCCTATGCAATCGAACTATCTCCTCAATATAAATCTTAGCATAAACCTCTCCTGAATAATTAGTTCTCACAGGCAAAAAGTGGGCTAACTTGGTCAACCAATCTACAATCACCCATATAGAATCATACTGGTTTCGAGATCTCGGAAATCCTGTAATAAAGTCCATATTTATCATCTCCCACTTCCATAAAGGCAGGGCTATCTCTTGGGAAGTACCACCCGGCCTCATGTGTTCTACCTTCACTTACTGACAGTTCAAACACTTGGACACAAAATCAGCTACATCACATTTCATGTTATTCCACCAATAAAAGGTTTTCAGATTATGGTACATCTTAGTAGAGCCTGGGTGAATGACATACCTCGAAGCATGCGCCTCATTAAGGATTCTTTCTCGTAGCCCATTGACATTTGGAATGCACAACCTACCTTGAAATCTTAGAATACCATCGCCACTAATTTCAAACGACATAACCTTTTGTTGACCCACATCTTTCTTAATTTGCGTCAAGATGGGATCTTCAACCTGCTTCTCCTTAACTTCAGCATAAAGAGATGACTTAGCTAACTCATGAACAATCACCCCTCCATCTTCGAAATCTAAGAGTCGCACCCCCAGATTTACAAGGCAGTGAATATCCTTCACCATCTCTTTCTTTCCTTCTTCTACATGAGAAAGGCTGCCCATAGACAACCTGCTGAGGGCATCGACTATAATATTTGCCTTGCCCGGATGGTAATGCAGACTCATATCATAGTCTTTCAAAAGCTCCATCCAACGCCTCTGCCTGAGGTTCAATTCTTTCTGTGAGAAAACATACTGTAAACTCTTATGGTCAGTATAAATATCAACATGCACTCCAAAGAGATAGTTCCTCTAGATTCTAAGTACAAACACCACGGCTGCTAACTCCAAGTCATGAATGGGGTAATTGCGCGCATGCACCTTTAACTGCCTAGATGCATAAGCTATCACCTTACCACACTACATCAATACACAACTAAGTCCCACACGGGACGCATCACAATAAACCACAAAATTATCTACACCCTCGGGAAGGGTCAAAACAGGAGCAGTAGTCAGCTTATCCTTCAATTTCTCAAAACTATTTTCACACAAGTCAGACCACACAAACTTCATCTTTTTCTGAGTCAGTTTAGTAAGCGGAGCAGCTATGGAAGAAAAACTCTCTACGAACCTTCTGTAATACCCCGCCAAACCCAAGAAGCTCCGAATATCGGTTGGAGTCGTGGGTCTGGGCTATTTTCTCACTGCTTCAACTTTCTGGGGATCCACTCTTATCCCATCACTAGACACAATATGCCCTAGACAGGCAATAGCGTCTAACCAGAATTCACACTTAGAAAATTTGGCATACTGCTGACGATCCTTAAGGGTCTGAAGGATAATTCGGAGGTGATTGGCGTGATCCTCTTTACTCTTAGAATAGATCAGAATATCATCAATAAATACAATAACGAACAAGTCAAGAAGCTGATGGAACACTCTATTCATAAGATCCATGAAGGTTGCAGGGGCGTTAGTCAACCCGAAGGACATGACTAGAAATTCGTAGTGACCATATCGGGTTTGGAAGGCTATCTTGGGTATGTCTGACTCCCTAACTTTCAACTGCCGAATAAAGGTCTATTTTTGAAAAGCACTTGGCACCCTGAAGCTGGTCAAAAAGGTCGTCAATCCTAGGAAGAGGATATTTATTTTTAATCGTGACCTTATTCATCTGACGGTAGTCTATGCACATCCAAAGGGACCCATCTTTCTTTCACACGAAGAGCACGGGTGCACCCCATGGGGAAACACTAGGACGAATAAAACCTTTGTCTAGGAGGTCTGCAAGTTGTTCATTTAACTCCTTTAGTTCCGCAGGAGCCATTCTATATGGCGGAAAAGAAATAGGACGAGTGTCTGGCAACACATCAATGCCAAAATTTATCTCCCTATCAAGGGGTATCCCTGGGAGATCTTTGGGGAAGACTTCTGGGAATTCATTCACTACAGGGACTTTCTGCAGAGAAAGGTTTCCAACTTTTGAATCTTTTACTCAGATTAGATGATACATACAACCTTTGGAGATAAGCTTACGAACTTTAAGATAAGAGATAAAGTGACCTCTAGGTTCCACAGAACTCCCTGCCCAAACAACTAGTGTCTTATTTGGGAAAGAAAAAGTGACCTTTCGGGTTCTGTAATCAAAGGTGGCATAACACAAATGGAGCCAGTCCATCCTAAGGATGGCATCAAAGTCTATCATATCCAGTTCTATAAGGTCTGCCACAGTTTCCCTACCAAGAATACACACAACACAATTTCTATATATCCTTCTGGCAACAACAGAATCACCTACAGGAGTAAAAACAGAGAAGGGTTCTACAATAACTTCGGGCTCAAACCCAAAACCAACAGCCACATAAGGGGTCACATAAGATAAAGTAGACCCGGGATCAAGCAATACATAAACATCAAGAGAAAAGATTTGTAACATACCCGTGACAACATTTGGTGAAGCTTCCGCCTCTTGGCGGTTAGTCAAAGAATATAACCGGTTAAGATCGCTTCCGGCAGCTGAAGGGGCACCCTTAGGGAAAGGAGCTGTGGAGATGGCTTGGGACTTAGCCCCCCACATCCCCACACCCCCCACCCCCCCACCCCACATTTACTCCAGTAGATGGACAATCTCTTTGAAAGTGACCCACTTTGCCACAAGTATAGCAGTTTCTTCCCTCAAACCTGCACTCTCTTGGATGATTCCTTCTGCAAACCCCACACCACAGATGAGTACGATGCTGTTGGGCCACACTGCCTTGAGACTGTATACCTAGAGCTTTGAACCCATGAGGAGTCTAAAAATTTTGAGTTTGTCTGTCTGTAGGTGGTCTGGGTGTTGGGGCGCTGGCTGCTGACTGTGCATCATTCCAAAACTTCTTCTTCTTCGACCACTTATTACCCCAGTTACCACTCTGCGGCTGAATCTGGTACTGGTCCACGGATCTAGATCTCTTAGCCTATCTGGCTTTCTCTCTAGATTCAACAATCTTTCTCTTCTTCTCTTCCACTTGATGCATAAGAACGGTTAGTCGAGCAAAGTCTATCTCCTTATTCAACATAGCCCCCTGGCACTCAAGTACCATGTCATCAGTAAGGCCAGATGCAAACTTCCTCATCCGAGCCCTTATATTACTAGTCAACTCTGGTGTGTAGCGGGCTAGTTTATTAAACTTCAAAGTGTACTCCTAGAAACTCATACTTCCCTGCTTTAGATTCATAAACTCTTCCGCTCTGGCCTCCCTCAACTCCAGAGGAAAGAATCGATCAAGAAAGGATTCCACAAATTCGCCCCAAACTGTGGGCTCAGCACTTTCACTTTTTTCATCTTCTCAATCGGCATACCACTGACTCACAATGTCTTTGAGCTGATAGGTTGCTAGATCCACCCATTCAACCTCATCCACATGCATTACCTTACAGATCTTTTCCATCTCATCCACGAACTCCTGTGGATCTTCCTCCACCTTAGGGCCAGTGAACTTAGGTGGGTTCATCTTTATGAAATGTCCGACTCTAATAGCCTCAGATGTAACAGATGCAGACCCAATATCTTTCGATCATTGAGCTTGGTTGGCTACCAACTGTGTCAGCATATGAATAGACCGTCTGAATTCATCATTTGAAATATCTCCCTGAGCAGTTGGGGGAGTGTTGACATTAGTCCACGGAGCTCGAGGTGGAATGGTTGGGACTGGAGGGACTCTCGGAGTAGGGACAAATTCTAGAGTGTGAGCCCTATTAAGGGTCCGCATCCCATGGGTGGGACGGACCTCATCTGCCTAAGCATTCTGATCGACGATACGACGTGGAGGCATAACTATGTTTCTGAAACACAAGTGATCATTGATTAGGGGACAGTTCAGACTCTGAAGCACAAACTAAATCTCAAAGAAGGGAAACATTTCCTAAATGCCTAGCAGCCTCCTGTTTATAAGTGTGGCGCGCTACACACCCATAAACAAGACTCTACCCGATGCAATTTCACAGACACCCTGGGACCATAAACCGTGCTTTGATACCAAGTTTGTCACGATCCAAACCAGGGCCTGGCCGTGACGAGAATTTCAAAACATTAAGGCCTGAAACACCCCTATCTTTCTGGTAATCATGCACCTAATTCATATGATCAAAGAAATATGGAAAAAAAACACAATAATTTGGAAACATGGTCATAAATATGATAAAAGACAATAACGAGGAGATAATGTTCCCTCAACATCAATTATCCTCTGAACAACTGTCTGCAAAAATCACTAACAAATGAATAAAACAATGTCTATCTGAAAACTGGGACAAGGCCCCCAGGAGACCCAAAAACTGAATATAAGATAAAAGGACTGCAGGACATAAGACCTTCCAAAATATAGAAGGCTCACCACTTGTCACTGCAGCTCTGTCTGAAAGTTCTACTGATTCTCTTGACCCCTAGACTGGGCCTCTGAACCTGAGAGGTTGGAGAGGGGAGGGGGTCAGTACAAAAGTACTGGCACACAGAGATATCAAAACAAAACATAATATTTTTACAAGTATAGTTTAGAGCCATTATAAAGCAATTTCGTATCAAATCATTTGAAAGCACATGGGTGTAATGCAATAGTTTTTTTTCTCAACAATAATGAAATGCAACTGAGCTAGGTGGAATACCCTACATAATTTATACCAACTGTCAAACCTCAGTTGCCATCGAGATTAGAGTATAAGTGAGGGAGAGACACACAAAACCACGAAGCATGGTGTCTAGACCCAAATCAAATATGGTAGTGCACAAGACCACAAAGCATGGCTACTAACCATAATCCCAATTAGGGATAATATAATATCAGGTACGCAAGACCACAAAGCATGGTACCAAGTTCCTGAGTCGGCAAACACGATTTCCAGTGTAGAATCAATTGACTCATGCTTTCTTCGGGCAACCACCTATCTCATTTAAAATCAATGCATTTAAATTTCATTTTATTCTATCATATGTCGTATTCTGTAGGGTATCGTCATACCCAACTTGCAAGTCATCAATATCACATCCACATATGCATAATCATGTAAAAATCAAGGTGCTTCATCATTTACAAGTAGTGAACAATATTTATTTCAAATTCATGCTCTCTTTTGTTGATCACAATATAATATGGAGTATCAAAACATTATCATGGAAATTTGAAAATAATTTATCATTCATATTTATCAAACTTTCATGGAAAATCTCAAATCACATATGCATGGTTTCAACCATTAAAGTATATAGGCAAACAATTCCCATGACATAAAGAAAATGACTTAGAAATCGTATTGAAAGCAAGATATTAGCATTTGATTGAAAACCCTCATTTAAAAGCATGCATATTCATAAAAACTACACCCATGAGATTTTTGGATAACCCCGCGTACCTCTATTTCCAAGGATAATAGGTGCTTCTTGAAGCTTGCGGATTGATGAATCCAAATATGTAATTATCTTTGAAAACCTACGGTCAAATCTTAAACTATTTGGGTTTTTATCTTGAAACCCTAAGGAGAATCTTGAACACTTTTGATGAAAGAATATGTATTTTGGGGTTCTTGGAACTAAATCTCGTGTTTTAGGGCTAAGTAAGGGTGGAAAAGGACCTCTTTGTCCTCAACACGGAGTGTTTAAATCACCAGAATTTCTTAAATAGGCGCCGCCCATCCCGTTGCCTATGTTCACATAGGCGCCGCCTAGGCTATCGCCTATGTTTGCATAGGCATCACCTAGGCTATCGCCTATGTTTTCATAGGCGTCGCCTAGGCTATTGCCTATGTTTTCCAGTGGCCATGGGCGATTGGTTAGGCGGCGCTTATCACTTTGAAGGGCCATAACTTCTTGCTCGGGTGTCAGATTTTTGCCAAATTGGTATTGTTGGAAAGCTAACTCGAATACCTATCATTTGACATATAGTAGGCTTCCTAATTCGACATATACATATAGTTATGGTCGATAGAAGCTGACACACTTTACAATGTCTACTAAAACTTAGTCGATCGAAATAGTTCCAACTCGTCCTTGAGTTGAAGGACCTCTATGGTCTAAATTCAAGCTTTAGCGGATTCACATGCTACACAATAATTAACATGCCATATTGGCATAGGATTTTATGGCTTCGTGATTAGCAACGCATCAAAATCATGGTCTATATTGTAGCCCAAATTACGGGGCGTAACAGATAATCTGCATGCCAAGAATCTGCTTTGCTGGTCCTAAGTCTTTCATAGAAAAAGACTTACTCAACTCTTGCTTCAACTTTTGAATCCTACAAGCATTATGACCAACAAAAAGTATGTCATCAACATAAAGTAACACAATAATAAAGTCACCATCAGAGATTCTTTGCACAAAACACAATGATCTGAAGTAGTCTTCTTGAAGCCCTGTTGACTTATAAAGGAACCAAACTTCTTGTACCACTGCCTAGGAGCTTATTTCAAACCATATAAGCTCTTCTTCAATTTGCCAACATAATTCTCTTTTCCCTTGACTTCAAAACCTTCGGGTTGCTCCATATAAATTTTTTCATCTTAGTCACAATGGAGAAAAGCAGTTTTAACATCCATTTACTCAACCACTAAATCTAGACTTGCAACTAAGCCTAAAACCACACGAATGGATGACATCTTCACAATTGGAGAGAATATCTCATCAAAATCAACTCTCTTTTTGTCGTTAAATCCCTTCACAACCAATCTAGCCTTGTACCATGGAACTAGGTTACCATCTTCATGCTTAACCCAAAAAACCCACCTGTTTTTCAAAGTTTTCCTGTCTTTAGGCAGCTTAACCAAATTAAAGGTATGATTATCATGCAAATATTTAATTTCATCTTCCATAGCATCAAACCACTTTTCTTTTTCTTCATTTTCCATGGCCTCATCAAGACTCTGAGGTTCTCCCCGTCAGTCCAGAGTACATACTCATTAGGAGAATAATGAGATGAAGGTATTCTCTCTCTAGTAGTTCGTCTGAGAGAACTCTCTAGAACATAAACAACTGGTTGCTGATCAACTATATCAACTTGCACTGGAGCATCAATAACATCATGCTGGTCATTCTGAACATGATCATCATCTTCATTATCAACTTGATTTTCATCATCATGAAGATTTTCTTTGGGAGTAGTATTCAAAAGAACTGGATCAACATCAACTAGACTCTCACTACTCTGAGGATCAACCTTCTCAACTTTGTCAAAATCTTCAATCGTTTGGTCTTCAAATAACACAACATCGTGGCTTCTAACAAGTTTCTTCTCAATTGGATCATAGCAATGATAGCCAAATTCATCTTGACCATAACCAATGAAGATACACTGCCTAGTTTTAACATCCAACTTTGACCTTTCATCTTTAGGAACATGCATAAAAGCTTTACACCCAAAGACTCTAAGATGATCAGAAAAACATTCTTACCAGAACAAACTCTGTCAGGGACATCACCATCCAAAGCAAAAGTAGGAGATAAATTGATAACATAAGTGTAATACCCCGGATTTTCTCTAAGTCAAGTTTCATCTTTAAGAAGAGTAAGGACTGACTTACCTAGGGAGAAATATTTTAAACCATGTAGAATTTCCCTAATATTAACTTTTTGTCATGTATAAATTGAATTATCTTTTCAAGAATACCAATTTCGTCCAAATTCGGTACCGCGGAAAGAAGTTATGGCCGTTTTACTAAGAGTTGTCAGAACCGCCCAGGTGCGATGGATAGGTTGATGGACCATCGAGTTTGCAACGGACCGTTGCCCAGACCATCACAACCAAGGCAATGACTCCCTCTTCTGGCTCAAGTGCGACGGCCAAGACGACGGATCTCCAAGCTAGCGACGGACCATCACAACTAAGGCAGTGTGGCCTTTTTCTGACCAACATACGACAGACGATCCGACGGACCATCAGACTAGCGATGGACCATCACTTCGACCGTTGCAAATCCCGTTCAGTATGTTTAAGTGGTTTTTAAAGGGATCTTTTGGGTCTTTTCCCTTTTAATACCCTGATATAATCAAAATAAAGCAGATAGCCTCATTATCTCCCAAAATATCTAAGAGCTAGGGTTTCTCCCTCAAGAGAAAATCCAAAACCCTTCTCCAAGAAATTTAAGAACTCACCATAGATTCTACAAATTGAGTTGAAATTTGAGTTCCCCAAGTGCAAGGCTTCAAGAACCCTCTTTCAAGAGTAAGAGGAAGAGTTTCAAACAAGCTTGTACATCCCATTACACAATCTAAGGTATGTGGAATTTTGAACAAGGAAATCCTTTCACCCTTGTGCCAAAAGACTTATTTTAAACTCTAAGTTTTCTGCAATTTATGAGATTTTACATGAAATTGAATTAAGGTTTTTCATCCATTGTTATTGGTTGCAATCTTTTGATGTTTCCCCTAAATTGAAAGTCAAATAGCATAATTTTACATGTTTTCTTAAGAAATTAAAGCTGGGTTTATAACCTATATTGTTATTCCTTGAGAATTTAATGGTTACAATGCTCTAGAAAGTAAAGTATATGAGTACGTTGAGATTTTGAGATAAATTGCTGTAAATTCTAGATTTCTATATGATTTATGAGTCCGTATGATACCTAGTATGCATTTTGATGAGTCTTAACTTGAGATTTGAGTATGGGTCATTAAGCCCTACTTGACATTTACAATTTCATGAACTTTTGTGCTATAAGCACCCATGATTTGAGTACTTTGAGATTATTGAGAAAGTTTTGACCTTAATGGTCATAGTAGCCTTGAAATCCACTTTACTACATGAGATTACAGATTTTATAGTTGGGTCCTTTATGAACCACGAGATTATTTTTAAAGTGGATTTCCATGAGAAGAGCATAGCTAACTAAAGGGAGTAGTATTTAGTACCGAGTTGGGTAAGTTACTACGGTTTCATACCTTAGAACTACGTGCCATCGTAGGATTGAGATTTATGGATCTGAGGTCGAGATAAGTGATCACTGAGTTGAGGTTATACTCTCTGGAAAGAGTATGATACATCTCCCCAATGTGAGGTTTCTTCCTTAGGAGGAAAAGATGTTGGACACCATGTAGCTCGCATGGTTTATGTCGATTAAGAGAACCTCCCTAAAGTATTTTCCCTTGAGATAGAATATTTTCCCTAAAGCTTTGAGATAAGTGATTTTCCTTAATAGTAAGATTTTCAAAATAGTTTCTTGAAGTAAAATTTTTCCAAGAAGAAAGTAGTTTTCTCTACTTGTAAGAGTTATAGAATTCCGAGTTCCAAGTGTCTTGAGTTTAAAAGAGTTCTAAGTTCTTGAGCATTAAAGAAGTTTTAATCTCCATGAGATATATGCATGAGTTAGAAAGTATTGTTTAAAGCTTTCTTTAGTCTTCGAGTAATGAGATTAAGAGAAGAGTTCAGATTTTAAAGCTAAAGTATAATGACTCACGAGATTTGTGTTACATGTTTCATTATACATGATTTATGAGCTTTACATTTCAGACTTATTCAAGCTATGTGAGTCATTCCTAATTGCATGCATGATTTGATTAAAAAGTATTGATATTGTTTTATGTAAATGCATACACCCCCATATACTAAGTACATTCCCAAGTGTTGATCCACATATACGTCTATGTGCTACATTGTCTTATAATGTAGGTTCAGGCGCTCAGTCCCAGCCTCGTCAATGATTTTCGAGTACCTTTGTCTACATCTCCACAGTGGTGAGTCCTCATGGTTTGAGGACCTATCTTCAAACATTTTAGAGTTTTAGCAGATATATTATTGCTTTCAGTTCAGTTTGAGTCAATTGGAGACCTGTCCCAATGGCTCTCTAGTTGATGGAGTAGTAGAGGCTTTGTCAAACTAGTTATTAGATTGTTAGTATATTGAGATCTCCAGTTTTGTGGTCGTTTTAATCGAGTATTTTCTTCGTATTTCCAATCATTTGATATGACGGTACCAATGTTTTGTTTATTTCATCTAAAATTGAGTTATTATATGTAGTAATAGGCTCAAACGGTTAGCTTGGGGCTACTGGTACCCTTAAGCACCGTGTGACGTCCCAGGAGGTAATTTCGGGTCATTACATAAGCAGCAGTGTTAAGTGCTTCTGCACAAAAGTAATCTGGCAGCTTAGCATCTGAAAGCATATATCTAACCCTCTCAACTAGAGTTCTGTTCATCCTCTTTGCTAAACTATTCAACTGTGGAGTTTTTGAAGAAGTTTTCTGATGCCGAATACCCTGCTCTCTGCAATATCTATCAAAAGGACCAATATACTTACCACCATTATTTGATCAGATGTATTTCAATTTCTTCTCTGTCTGTCTCTCAACAAAGGCCTAAAAATCTCTGAACGCATCAAGTACTTGATCCTTGGACTTTAAAGGAAATACCCAGAGTTTGCGAGAATGATCATCAATAAAAGTCACAAAGTAAAGTGCACCACCATGAGACCTTACTTTAAAAGGACCACACAAACTAGAATGCACCAAATCCAGTAAATCAAGCTTTCTTGAAGGCGGATAACTCTAAAAAGAAACTCTTTTCTGTTTACTGTCTAAGCAATGTACACATTTCTTTAACTTTGCTTGTTTCACTCCAGAAAGTAAATTTTTCTTAGCCAAACTATCAATCCCCTTCTCACTCATATGAATCAACCTTCTATGCCACAACTCCAATGAAGTATCATTCTCCACCAAGTTTATCAAGCCTCTAGAAGTAGAGTCCTGAAATACATACAAGTTAGACAACTTGTCACCTCGAGCCACAATCATCGAACATCCAGTAAGCTTCCACTGGCCAACACCAAGGGTGTTAACATAACCCTCATCATCAAGGTTTCCTACAAAAATCAAATTCAATCGAACATCTGGAGCATGCTTGACATTATTGAGAACTATTTTGGAACCATTGTTACTTTCCAAACAAACAGTGCCAATGCCAAGTACTTTAACTTCATCATTATTGCCCATTTGCAACATTTCAAAATTACCTGGAGTATAAGAAGAAAATAATTCTTTCTTTGGCGTAACATAAGAAGTAGCACCAGAATTCACAAACTAGTTAGACTCATCACGAACAAGATTGATGGTATTCTCACCACAAGCAACAAGAAGATCATCATTAGCAACAACTGCAACACGATTTTTATTATCGTCTTCATTCTTTTGCCGTCTCATATCTCTCTTATGCTTGTAACAATATTTCATGATATGCCCTTTTTTGTTGCAATAGTCATATGTAACATTCTTCAATTTGGACCTCGACTTGCTTTTAGTTTTATCTCTATCATTCGGACCTCTGGACTTGTTTCCCCCCTCTCTTCAGTAACCAAAACATCAGAGTATGAAGATGAAGAATATGAGGGCCTGAGATCTTCTTCCATCTCTTCATTCAAGACACCACTCTTAACATATTCCATACTTACAACACCACCGAGAGCAGAATTAGTCAAAAAAAACTTGAAAAGTCTGGCAGAGTATTAAGAAGCCAAAGTCCCTAAATTTCTTCATCGAACTTTACACCCATTCTGGACAGTTGGTCAAGGACACCCTAAAAATCATTTATATGATCAGAAATAGGACTACCCTCTTTATACTTGATATTCATCAATTGCTTAAGCAGAAACAACTTGTTATAGCCAGTCTTTGAAGCATAAAATGTCTCGAACTTATCCCACAAACTTCTGGCATGTATCTCATTCACAATATGATTTTTAACATTATCTTTAACCCATTGTCTGATATAACCACAAACCTATAAGTGATCAAATTCCCAATCCTCATCTGTCATGGATTGAGATTTAGTAGACACAAACATAGGTAGATGCATTTTCTTGACAAATAGAAGATCTTTCATCTTGCCATTCCAAGTCTGTTAGTTACTGTCATGCCCTGTTTTCGCCATGGTCAACCAAAACATGACTTATTGGACTCTAAAAGAATGAAAATTGTACAGAGTCACCACCTAATTTTTAAGAAAAAATAAGGAAACCTATTTATTTATTAACACGTATGATTGATGTTTTTAGTCTGCGAAAAAACAATTGAGATTCTAGGTAAGGATTCAAATTATCTCGAAGGAAAGGGATTAGGCACCCTTCGGGATCCACAACTGTGGTACCAGGCTAGACTAAATTTATCAAAGAGGAAGGAGGCATATGAAAAAGTATGTATTAAGTATAAAATGATTCTTTTAAAAAATATAAATGCTTAAAATTATGTAGAAGTATATGTATATATATATATATATATATATATATATATATAAAATATATTATTCTAAAAATATGAAAAAGATATGTATAAAAATGTACAAATACATGTGAAAAGGAAAAGTATTTTATGATGCATGAAAAAGAAATGTATTTTTTGTATTCCATAAAAAGAAATGTATTTACAAGTAATAGTTTTATCTAATTAAAATTATAAAGAAAAGTAAAATTTATTTGAAAAGAAAAGACTACAAAATATATATAAATTAATTATTTAACTTGACTCTTTTATTTAAGTGTATCAAAATAATATATATGTTTTGTCGAAAAAAAAAATAAACAAAAGTACATTAATATATGTGTGTAAAGAAAAACTTATTCTAAAGGAAAAAAACAACGTAATAGTAATTGTAGTGTAAAAGTATAAAATGTTTGATTAAATAATCTAAGTTAATCTAATATTTTTACATGAATATTAACGGCCTAAATTTGCCAAAACGCATGGTGAAGATTACGTAAATAAAAAATATCCCGCCCAACACCCCAAAAATAAAGCTTTCACTATGATTAAATTTGTACAAGTGCGAGAATATAAAGAATATAAACGCATCATTTAAAATTTTCTTTGACTGCCATTTCCGATAATGATTCCCAATAACCTATATAAACACTTGTAATAAAATTTTAGTAACAAATAAATAATAATCAAAATAAATTGAAAAAATATGTGTGCATATACGTATTTAAAAATATAATTTTTTGTTAAAACGTGGGCTCAGATAAGGTTTTGAAATATTATAAAGATTTCATCATCGCCCAAAAATATTTAATTTTTGTTGTGTATTTGTATATGTAATGCTCGTATTTTATTCGGGAAGGCCTCAAAAACTGACGAAAATTTCTTCATTGGCCAATGTGTCTATTTCTGATATAAAATAAATAACTTGGAAAGTAAAGATCCTTCTTTTGTATTGGGGTGGCCTAAACTATCCGACAGAGAGATAATGTCATTGGCCAAAATGGTGTAGTATCTATATAATCATGTAGTATCATGTTCTTACTAGTCAAATAAATGTAAATGACAAAAAATATCCAAAATTAATGTCCGAGGCAAAACAGCAGCAAATCCAGTGATAAAATATTCGAAACAGAGCAAAGTAGCAGTATCAGCAAAAGTAAGCAAACATCAGCAAAATAAATTATTCAGGAAACCCATGGCCATCTCCGGTTAGATCTAAACAAATTAGATAAGAACAAGCATAATAAAAAAAAATTATCAAGTGTAAAAAATAATCAAAGTCACCAACTAACACCGCTACTTCAACGGCAGTGAAACGCCGGAGCAAAGGGTCTTTTTGTGCCAAATTCGTGGCAAATCTACGAGGGGATATCTCGCTGGAGCTTTTCCCGGAGGAGAAACAGTAGCACAAATAGAGGAAAATGGGGAAGGGGCGGCGCATGATGTGCTTGGTGGTTGAAAACTCGTCTGCCAGTGGCCAGATACGGCGAGGCAGCGTGAAACGGAGGGGGTTTTCTGGTTGGGTTCGTGGGGGTTATGTGAGGTGTGATGCACCAGATCCGGATATTATTGATGAAAAGTGGTAATGCGGTGCTTGTTGTTTGTCGTGGGAAAGGAAAGTAGTAAGAGAGATCTGATAGTTGTGTATATGTCTTTATCTATGCTATGTGTTTTTGTATAGTGTATGTGTATATATTTTTATTTTCTGTGTGTGTGTTTTTTAAGAGAGAAAAGTGAGAGCAAAATCTTATTATGAAAAGTATGTATTTTTGTGCATTTGAGAAAAGAATAAATTATGTATTTGTATTTTGAAAGAGAGGAAAAAATGACCAAAAATGTGTCCTCCCACCACCTATTTATACAAAAAATTGAGAACCCCTTTATCCATTAATAAAGGGGTGTCCTCTCTTTTTATAATAGAACATCCTTAGGTTCTTAAGTTATTGGCCAAAGAAATTTCATCTTTTTGACCCACAGACAAAGTTATTATTCAAAGAGTATTGCCATTGAGTTGTCATTGTCAGATGCGACAAGACATTATGAGTAGTCATTGTTGGATGTGACAAAATATTATGTGTAGTCATTATCGGATGTGACAAGACATTATTGTGTGGTCGTTGTCGGATGCGACAAAGCATTGAATTATTATACTGTGTAAAAATAATTGATCCGACTTAGCATTTGCGGATCGTAAAAAATGTACGAAATGCAGGTTGTGATTTGTTATTATGAAAAATGTAAAGAATGTTGAAAGTATTAAAATATGTAATTTAATAAAAAAAATATTATAAAAATATGATGTCATGTCGTGTACGTGTGCAGATAATTGTAAAAAGTTAAAAACGATAATGAATCGATAGAAATCCTAATATAAGGAGGATTATTAATAAATTATGAAAAGTAAAACTACGACAATAAATTGATAAAAATCCTAAAATAAGGATGATTATCAATAATTTGTCAACAATTGTAAAAAAGAAGTGAAAATTATATTTTGTGTCCTTTAACGATCAGGAAGCCTGAAAACGTTAATTTTAGACACGGAGAGCAAAAGTTGGGTGTCAACAGTAACTACCATTCAAATACATCATATTGTTCATATTTTCATCCATCAACAGTAACTACCATTCAAATACACCATATTGTTCATATTTTCATCCATCATTCAAATTAACAATCAATAACAACAAACTCTCTGATACCACTTTGTTGGAAAAAACAGGCGCACTATGAAAGAGCCCGACAGGGTAGCAGCGGAAGAATACCCAAGTCTAAATTTTCTCTTCCAATTTGAACTAAGAGGACACAAGCAAACCAATAAAAACAAAGTAATATAGCAGCAAATGAATTACCACAAAAATACGATAGGGCATGAATAAAGGCAATCATACAAGACACCAAATTTACGTGGAAAACCCTTCGGTGTGAAGAGTAAAAAATTACGGGACCAAACCTCCACTATAATCACCAAACAGTTACAATATTTTTCTCCAAAATGGACACAAAACAAGTGTCAAACAACAAGAAATAATATATAAACCACAGCACCAAACACTAGAAAAATAAAGGAGTGAAAGCACAAAAAATGCAGCTACTGTTCGAGAATGAAGAACAGGAGCTACAGGCCACCAAATCAATTTTCGGTAGTTCCTAATCAAATATTGAGATGAAAGGAACAAGTAGTCCAAAAATTAGCTTAATCGGACAAAAAACGAAGCGAAAATCATAATTTGAAGTTGACAGCTGTGGTTGAAATTTAGGTGCAAAAGTCAGCTTTGTTTGTCTCTCTTTAGCTGCTGAAAATTCTCTTTTTGTGATAGTGAATAAGACCTAAAAAGATCAATATATATGCCCCATAGTAATGGACCTATGGGCAAAAATGGGTTGGTCCAAATTGGATTTCATTTATCCAAATAGAAAGAGAAAAAGACTCAATAACCCAACAATGCTTACCATAGAAGTTTGCGTGCAATTGTTTAATAAGTAAGGTAAAAATATTTACATTATCAGAGTATAAAGCCAATTAACTCTAAGAAACATGACACATATGCATCCTGGTAAAAACTTACTTGCACCAGGTGTTTACACCAAACTAATGTGTGCAGGAGATGAGTTTGAATACACATAATTATTACTCACCATAATCGATTAATGTATATTTCACTCCATTAAATCAATTTAATCATGAAAATTACTTGAATTATATTGATTCGGTATAATGGTACGGGAGAGTATTTACCCATGTTACCTCAGTTCCATCAAAGTTTAGTCAACAAACTGAGCTCTTAGGTGAGCTCCTATCGCGACTTCTGGAGAGTTGTATGGAGCTGGAGCTCGAGAGAGAAGGAAAGACGAATGTAACATTGTGAAATGAAAATGAAATCTCAAACTCTATTGGCTGTAATCAAGCAGATTATATAGAAGAGATTAAGCAAACAAAATATCTGGCTAATCTAACTAAGAGCAGGTAACAGCTGGCAAACCCCACGTGTGCTAACTAACTGGCTAATACTATAAATAACTAACTAACGAAGAGCTGCGTGTTTAATTACCTAGAAGATCTGTGTGTTTAACTTCTATCAGAGCCTTGGTTAACATATATACTAATTTAAATGTGACCTTCCTGTGGCTAGTCTCTCACAAAATGGTAATTCCCCCAATGTGTTTAAGTCTCTCACAGAAAACAGAGTTTCTTTCGATATGCAAAGCTGACTGGTAGCTATCACAATGCTGAAATAGGAGTCAAAAATGGCAGTGGGTTCTTGAAGAAATTTGTTTAACCGTAGTAGTTTACCAACCACCTTTCTCAATAATCCATATTCTGCCTATGCTAAAGACAAGAGACTGTATCTTGTTTCCTTGACTTCCGACTAATGGGATTATTACATATGTAGCTTCTTACAGATCTCCTTGAATCAGAGTCACAGAAGGCTCTTATTGTGCAATTTGGATCTCCATATACACTTCCACCAGTAAATCTCCATGAAGGAGTGCATTGTCGACTGACTTCTAATAGATAAATGTACTGGCTTTTCTTCATTGCAGTGGCCACCCCCGATCTTACTGTAGTCATTTTCATAACTGGGGAAAAGGCCATTGTGTAATCAATTCCTAACTGGTGAGGATAACCTTTCACCACAAGTCTTGATTTAAGCCTTTTAATGCTACCATTGGCTTTATGTTTTACTTTGTACGCCCATTTACACTCAAAGACTTGCTTTTTTGATGGCAAAGGAAACAGTTAACCTCAAACTCGTGTCATAGACATTTACCAAACAAGATTGACAGTTGCCTCTTCATATGAAGTTGGTTCATTGTCCTTACAAACATTTTCAAAAAGTTTTTGACTTTCATGGACTAACAGATCAGGTGTAATATGGTGGTTCATTGAAAATAAACCATTGAGAAAAATGTTGTAATGAGAGTTGAGACTTGAGATAGCTAGTTGGTTCGAGGGTAGGAAGGGAATGGACATAGTATTTGAGGTGAGCGGGCGTTCCGGGCTCCCTGTGTGATCTTCTCACCTCCTGTTTGAAAACAAGTCTCAGTTACGGAATGAAATTAGGTCTATCGTTCTGCTTGGGCTGGCAAGCGCACGAATCAAGAGATATTGGTGCTAATACAGATGAAGATGATGGAAAGGATTCATTATAAGTGTCATGAGAAACAAGATTCCTACTAGGAGACATTTGATAAGATATAGCACTTGGACTTCCTTGATTATCAAATACATGTTCTAATTGATCCTCTCGTAATGAGTGGAAGGACTTTATAGCATCGGGAATGGATGGAGAACAATTAGATCGGGAAGCTTAGAAGGAAATGTGTTTTCATGGAAGATAACATCTCTGAAAACATACTTCGTGCCACTCTCAGAACTTTGTATACTTTGGTTTCACAAAAACATATGGAACTCTTCCCGGTTTCAAACTTGTCTCTAAGGTTTTTAGGTACAGTAACATGTGTGAGTAATCTACTTTCTTTTCATATAGGATCTCAAAGGGGCACTTGTACTGTCATGTGTGAGTAGTTTGTTTACTTTTATACAGGTTTTCAAAGGGGCATTTGTTCCTAAGGTAAGTTATGGGATGTCTATTGATGATATAGGAGCTGCCAATACGCACTTCCTCCAGTACTTAACTGGAAGTTTGGATTGAAATAAATGTATTGGCTATTTGTGTTTCTTTTCCACCACACCATTTTGTTGTGGTGTTTAAGGGCAACTTTTCTGATGGATGATGCCTTCGGCTTAAATGAGTCCAAGTGCACCTACTGTAGTCATCACCATGGTAGGAAAATACTTTTTATTTACATGGGTAGACACATGATTGGGTCCCCGCAAATCTATGTGTAACAGTTCAAAAATCTGATGCTATCAAAATATACCGCGATTTGTGAGAAATGTATTGGTGGAGTGGTATGAAGAGGGATGTAGCAGATTTTGTAGCCAAGTGTGCAACTTGTCAACAGGTTAATATAGAGCATCAAAGACCTGGTGGTATGTTGCAAGATTTTGGTATCCCCTTGGAAGCGGAGAGAGGTGAATATGGACTTTGTGACGGGTTTACCCCATTTACATTGTCAGCATGATTCTATTTGGGTTATTATAGATAGATTGACTAAGTCAGCACATTTCTTGCCAGTTCACACATCTTACCCAGCTGAAAATTATGCCAAGCTGTATATCAGAGAGTTGGTTAGATTGCATGGAGTTCCTTTGTCGATCATCTCAGATAAGGGTACTCAATTTACTTCAATGTTTTGGAGAGCCTTTTAGAGGGTCTTGGTACCTAAGTTCATCTTTTCATCCACAGACAGATGGTCAGGCAGAGATTACCATTCAGACTCTAGAGTACATGTTGAGGGCATGTGTTCTTGATTTCAAAGGTATTTGGGATGAGCATTTACCGTTGATTGAGTTTTTTTGTAATAATAGTTATTATGCTAGTATTTAAATGGCCCCGTTTGAAGCTCTTTATAGGTGGAGATGTAGATCGCCAGTTGGTTGGTTTGAAGTGGGTAAGGCCGCTTTGATTGGGCCAGACATGGTGTTTGAATCCATGGAGAAAGTTCAGTTGATTAGAGAGAGATTGAAAGCAGCCCAGAGTTGAAAGTAGCCTAGAGTCGTCAGAAATCTTATGCAGACATAAGAAGAAGAGATCTTGAGTTTGAGGTTAATGATCTTGTGTATTTGAATATTTCACCTATAAAGGAGGTGAAGAGATATGGCAAAAAGGGGAATCTTAGTCCCCGGTATATAGGTCCCTTCTGGATTTTGAGTCGTGTTGGGAAGGTAACATATGAGCTTGAGCTACCCGCAGATTTATCCTCAGTTCATCCAATATTACATATGTCCTTGTTGAAGAAGTGCATGGACAATTCAGTCATTATAGTTCCTCTAGAAAGTACAGATATTCAGAATAGTTTTTCATACAAAGAGTTCCAGTAGAGATCCTTGATCATCAGATCCGTAGACTAAGGAACAAAGAAGTTCCCTTGGTCAAAGTTCTATGGCGAAATTATTTTGTTGAGGGTGCTACTTGGGAAGCAGAAGCAGACATGCGTACCAAGAATCCTCATCTCTTCTCCACAAACTCAAATTCAGTCAAAGGGAATAGTCTTCCTTCATTCATTTCTTTTCCAGTCTCAGATTCAGCTATATAGTTGTTTCTATGTAAACTCATGCACTCACAGATCAGCTCAGTAGCTCATTATGTTGAGAATCAGTCATTCAGTTTATTTTAGTTGCGCATGATAGCTTATAGCCTCAGATTCCTCAGTATTCACGCTTATCTAGCCACATTCGAGGACAAATTTTCCTAAGAGGGAGATATTATAATACCCTGTACTTTTTCTAGACTAATTTTGCCCCTAGAATGTCAAAGGTTAGCTTCAAAAATGAATACCTTTTTATGCATAAGAAATGTTCCAGATTTAGACACTTCATTTAATAGGAAATTGAATAAGCTTTCCATCGATACTAATTTCGCCTAAATTCGATACTCGGTTAAGGAGTTATGGCATTTTTAGTGTTGACAATGTGTCATTTAAGCAAGCACCACATCGCGGTAAGGGTTAAATTCCCATTTGTCAAAATTCATTGGACCTCCGCGATTGCCCCACATCGCCGAGAAGCCTAATTTCCCAATTATCGAATTCCAGTAAGCAAACGTGATTGTACCGCATCGCGTTGAGGGCCAAAATGGCATTCCAAAGGTGCACCGTGATAGCTCCGCATCACGGAGAACTTCCAGGTCCCCATTGTCATTTTTCAGTGAACCACCGCGTTAGTGGCGCGTTGTGGTGGCATGCCAGTTCAAAAAATTTTCATTGTTTTGCAGCTCCAATTAAAAGTTTAAATAGGGTATTTTGGTCAATTCCCAAGCCCCCAATTCATCAAAAACAAGGAATTAAACATATTCAAAGCACTTTATGCTTATTTTCATCCTCTCTCTCTCAAAGAAAAACCCTAAAACTCAAAAGCATCTTCTCAAAGAAATCAAATTCCTCCGTTGTTTCTTCACGAAATCTCCAAATTGAGGATTTTCAAGACAAGTTAATCAAGAATCCATCTTTAAGAACTCAAATAGGAATCAATAATTCAAGATTCTTCATCTAATCATCTACCAAGGTAATGTGGGGTTTATGAACAAGGATCTTCTTTCATCCTTGTGCCTAAAATCAAGTTTTAATTACAAATTCATATGATTTTGAATGAATATACATGAGATTTGTATAAGGATTCATACCCATTATTGCTATTTGCAAGATTATGAGTTTTTGAGAGATTTTGAAGTTGAATTGCATGTCTATTTTCATGCCTAGTGCAGTAATTTTCAGCTTTTGAGATAAATTATCACTATTTTCATTATCAAGCATGATTATTATAATGTTTTGACATGAATTTGATGAATGGGTTACTAAGCCCAAGTTTATATGTTGATATTTTAAGAAAGAGGATGATTTAAGCATCTTATGATCAGCTTATTTACAGATTTTCAGTAAATCTTTGATCTTTTGATTCTCAAATAAAAATTTTGAATCCACTTTACAGATTTATCTCAAATTACAGAATTTAGATTAGCTTTATTTACAGAATGACTCAGATAAAAGCGTAATTGGTTTCGTGATGAACCATTGTACTAGATTTTAAAATGGATTTCCAATAGAATGAGCATACAGATTAAAGGGAGTAGTATTTAGCACCGAGTGGAAAGTGTGGGATTAGCATGCCTTATCTTCCACAAAACTATATAGCCAACGTAGGTACAGATTATGAGATTATTCCCATTCTAATATGGCTAATAGTTACAAATGTGATCACTTAGCTCAGGTTATACTCCTTGGCAAGTGTATGGCACCTCTCCCCATCATGAGGTTTTCCTTATAGAGGAACAAGACGTTGGACTTTATGTTAGCTTACATGGTTGATGTCAGTTAGAAGAACCTCCCTTACAGAACAGTTTCTAAAAGATCTCCCTAACAGAAAAGAATAATAGAAAAACTTTTAGAAAACTAAGTGTAAAGGCTAACAGTTTTATTCAAATTATGATTTACAGAAAGATAATAGCTACAGATTTTAGTTTTTAGATTTCAGATATAGAAGTGAGTCATTTCTACACTTAGACAATATGATTTACAGATAGAATATTAGTACAGCTTTCAGAACTAAATGTTATGGCTCACCAGACTTATAAAGTATGATTTACTACTTATGATTATAATTCTCTATTTTCAGATATTCCAGCTTATGTGAGTCATTTACATTTAGCATGCATTTTTATACAAATAATGGTGATGAGATAATATTTTACTTATGCATTTCACCCCATATACTCAATACATCCTCAAAGTACTGATCCACATATACGTCTATGTGCTATATTTTTTCATAATGTAGGTTCGAGTGTCAGTTTTAGCAGCGTGAGTGATTTTCGAGCATCTCCATCTACATCTAAAAGTTGGTGAATCCTCATAGTTTGAGGACTTAGTCGTTCAGATTTTGCAGCTTATTAGTTTATATGATTTTGTATTTCTTTCAGATAGTTCGAGTTAGCTGGGGTTTGTCCCAGTGACTCTCTAGCTATTAGTAGTAGAGGCTTGTCAGACTACTAGATTTGATTCAGATTTTTAGTCATGAGTTTTTAGACATTAAATTCAGATTATTCTCAACTATCTCAAACAGTTTTTTGCATTTTAGTATGATTATATATCTATATTTCCTTATTATGAGATTCAGACTTAGTAGAAGGCAGACAAGGTTAGCTTAAGGCTACTCATAGTCTTGAGCATCATGTGACATCTCAGAATCAGATTTTGGGGTGTTACACTTCAACGACTGCAATATTTTTTACCCAGATGCAGCCACATTAGACTTGCTCCCTAGCTTGTTGAGGCAGATTAAACTGATGGATCCTTTGTCAGTGAAAGTATTGATGAAGAAAGCATGGGATTTTGAAGGTAGAAACAAGGACATGGACCTTCAAAAAAATAAAGTTGATGCTGTGTGCGGACCATACTCTCTTGTATACATTGAATGTTTGCTGACCGACACAGAAATAATCGATCTGTGCAACATCGTTGTGGAAAAGATGCAAGAGGTTTGGGCTTATAGGGTAACTAGATGCTTGGATCCTGTGTATAAATAAAAAGATGTACAAATACAAATCCTATAAACAATTTATTTCAAGCCACTTCACCTTATATGTAGTGGAAATTTTTTATGTTTGACGAAAGTTGAATTTTTTATAATGCAACAGATTGTCTATCAGTTGTAAAAAAAAGTATATCTGTTGTGACGGATTGATTACCTGTTGCAATGGGTTGGTAGTCTGTTGCATTATGCACATGTATCTCAGTCTATGTGTCATAACAGATATACAATCTATTGTAACATATAGTCTATCTGTTGCAACTGATAGGTAATCTATTAGAACAAATTAAAATAATAGGAAGACCTGATTGATAATTTCCAATAGATGACCTATGTGTTGCAAGATATGTCTAAATTTGTTTGATAATTTCCAACAGATATGTCGTCTCTTGCAACAGATGTATTGTCTATTGTGATAATTAAATTTAGTATTCCATTTCAATTAATAAGTTCAAACTAAGGAATAAATTATATTCATAGACAACATAAAATAAATCAAAGCCTTCAAAAATTACATGAAATAACTTAACAAATAAATGAAATATAAAAAAATTATCATAGGTACAAATGATCTACTCTACGAACAAATCAACAATTCAACTTTTGGTGCCAACAATTTTCAAGGAGAGGTTATTATTTTGACAGACTCAAGCTATAAATATCTACTCAATATGGAAAGTTATCCTTTATACGGTGCTATGGAATTTGGCTTTGGTCATCTGGATCTTTAATGTCTCTTGTGTACGATTTTTGCACTTTTACTTCTACGTATTTCCATAAAAGAGCAGCATATATTTTACGGAGTAATTCGACATCAATTCCATCATTTGGTACTTGTAATCCATCTCTCAAATACTAGGTGTAAGCGACAACAAAAAGACCGCAAGTCCATCATTTGGATAATCCATATCTTTTAATTCATATAAGCATTGTGAAATTTATGAAATGAAACTAAATCATGATACTTACAGGATACCAATGGGTTGTTGAGCAATCCTTTAACATATTCTACATCAAATGAATTACCTATTTTATTCTGGTATGCTTCAATCGCCGACCAATCAGTACGAACCTTTTGATCCAAAAATCACTCATATCAAGGTAAGTAGGCAATATTTTTGCCAGATTTTGTATCTCAGATGACAGACTGGAACATCTTCTTTGTAACATCGAGTCATAAACTCAGATGCACCACTCTTTTAGAATGATGACAACTGACACCCAATAAAATTCATCACCACAATTGATTGGGATGTACACTTCATCGATCAAATGCCAAGGTAAGCCAGTTGGAATGCTAAAACCTTTGATGATCCTGATTAAGCATTCCTCATTTTGAAAAACTTCTGGTTGTTGTTGACAAAACCTATTGTAGGCATTATTGATGTAAACTTTATACAAATAATTGTGTGTCGTGTATCTGTATTGTTCTTGTGTTTGCTACTTGGCCTTTTTTTGGAGAAAAAAAATTACATCGATGTGTTGCACATATTATCAAAAAGTTTAGATTACATGAAAATAAAATTAATACAGAAATGCAATTAAATAAAGTATTAATTAATAGTAATATGTATGGCATTTAAACCTCATCATTTCAGCAAGTTTGGGGTTGTGACATCAAATAGAACCAATCCTTCACTATGGGATGTGTAACAACAAAGTCGAACATATTAAAACCAAGACTCAATTTGTTCACTTTGTAGTATCTGTCATTTTATTTTCTACATGATTTATATGTGTTAATGTCATATTTTACCACAAGAATTGTATAAATCAATATCTTTAAAAATGATTTATGTACCTGCCGGCATGATGCTTTAACAGCCCATCGGCAATCCATTCTAAATAATCGTTGATCAACTTTATTAGTTTTTTTGGATCCTCGTTCGAGATGTTGAACTCTTCAAACAAGTAATTCTTTCATTCTCCCGAACTGACAGGCTTCACTTTTTGTTCTTCCATGGACGCAGTTGATGGATTATCAACTGTGATATTATGATGTTGAACAGTAGCTTCTACTAGGACATCCACTAGAAAGGCATAATTTTCAATGCTAATCACACATATACAACAGATAATCTATCTGTTGCATCAGATAGATTATTTGGTGGGACAAATTTGAACAGGCAAAATAGAGCTATACGATAATTTTGAACAGATGAACCATCTATTGCAACAATATGATTCATCTGTTGGTATACATTAAAATAGTATGAAGACCTTGTTTGATTTACTGAAATAGACAGACATATATTGCAACAGATAACGCATATGATGTAATAGGTTAGATGATTGTTGTAACAAATAACAAATCTGATGTAACAGATTAGATGATAGTTGCAACAGATGTATATATCTGTTTGATAATTTTTAGTAGATGTATCATTTATTAAAACAGATGTGTCTGTTTATTTGTTGGAACAGACTATTGTAAGACCCCGTAAAGTCCTAGCCTATTTCCGTCTTATATAGCATGCAAAAAGAGGTCCCAAACTTAGAAAATTTTTAGCTAACTATTAAAACTTAGTCTAATTTTTGGCCTCGATATTTCAATGGTCTCCTTTTCAATCTCTCTGGCCTTAAATTGTTGATTTTTTTAAATTGATTCATGATCATGGTTATCTATAAGTTATCTTAGGTGAGTTTTAAAATTTCTGGACATCATTTGAGACATGTTTGGATGACGAAAATAGTGAGCCAATGCAATCAGGACGTGTCGCATTGGCTATCGCGTCATCACCATCGACGCATCGTGTCGATTATTGCATCGGGTTGATCGACGAGGTGCGTCATTGGGCATGTTTTGTTTATTAAATTACAGGTTTGTAGGGGCTGTTGAGTCATTTTTCCCTTACATATCAGCCATAACATGAAATTAAGCCTTCCAAAAGGCAAATTCACTCATTATTTTATAAAATTCTCTTAAGAGCACATCTTAGGTTCATCAAAGTTCAATTCCAAGTCTCAAGAATTCACCAACAACTTTAAGGAATTCAACTACTCAAGTATGTTAGGTGTTCATCCTTGGGTTTCCTTCCACCCTTGGAGTTCAAGAACCCCTTTTCAAAACTTGAATTATTATTTACATTCTTGAATAAAATGTGTTCATGTATGTGTTGTTGTATGGATTTCATGCTAAGAAGATTATGAGTACCATGTAAATAAACTAGCATGTGTGTTGATTTATGTAACTCTCATGTCAAATCTTTGTATTATGATGTTGAATGTGGTAGTCATGATATTCAAATATTGTTCATTCTCATGTACAAGATTTACGCATCGTAAGTGTTTGACAAAATATCCATGTGAATGAATTGTGCATGGTGACCTATGTGTGATATTTTAAAAGTTGGGTTATGGTTCCCTTAGCTATACTATTGAGTCCTAGGGGTATTAAATACCCGAAACTAGTTTTTTATCTAGTCTCCAGTCAAAATAGAATAATCTTTTCGTATCTCGAACAGTAGCATTCGTTCAGTTAACAAAATTAGTGCGAGTTCAGTCAAGCCTAGCATAGACTAGTAATCAGTTCCAGTGTCGTTTTAGTTGGGAGTAGAATTCAGCACCGAGCGAACCCAGGGAAGGAGGCATTTCTGCCAGCAGAGGGTTTGACCCTTAGCAGCAGACCCTAAGTTGCAGAACTACGTAGCCAGCGTAGGGTAAATTGTCTTCCTACCAAACTAGGATTGACGTAACCATATATATCTCATGAGTTTTCCTGCCAGATTAGGGTTGACCCAGCCAATGTTAGCAACCCGTGGCATGGTTCTAACACCCTTCCAACTGGGATTACAGGTTGGACCCCAAATTAGTCTATAATCGGAGTATGTCGGTAAGATGAAGATTTCCACAGTCTCAGTTGCAGTATTCAATGCAAAACTCAGTTTAGTTCTACATGATCAAGATCTTCAGTATTCAAGTATCAAAACTCGGTACTTCAGTTTCAGTCTAAACTTTTATTTAACAGTGTTCAATTATCAAAACTCGGTATTTTAGTTTCAGTCTTATTCAGACAGACGATATATGCTTTGTATTGCATATTCAGTACTCTCAGTAGTCCCAGTTTTGCATATATTCTCATCCAGCTACTTCATGATATATAGTTACTATTATTATTCATGCACATGAATGCATTTGTAGAAAGAGAGCATGATTGTGAATAGTCGATGCCATTCTTGAGCTTCAACCAAATGTGCGAAAACTATCAACGAGCTTGAAACTTCAC
>NC_061113.1:12912045-12939989 GCF_002878395.1 Capsicum annuum | reverse complement strand
ATGCCTTCGGCTTAAATGAGTCCAAGTGCACCTACTGTAGTCATCCACCATGGTAGGAAAATACTTTTTATTTACATGGGTAGACACATGATAGGGTCCCCACAGATCAATGTGTAACAGCTCAAAAATCTGGTCTGTGAAGTTTTTTTTTTTTTTTTTTTTGGAAAAGGTGGTTTGGTTTTCCTGGCCATGGGGCAGATGAAACAAAGAAAAGCTTGTTTGGGAGAAAGATTGGCAGGTACAGAAGATGCACTTCATTTTACCAAAAGGGATGTAACACGTGAATCTACATCATTCCCATCAGGCATGCGAGAAGTGATAGCATGCACTTTAATAATAGTAGAATTAGTCACAAAATCATTTGTGTTATAGTGCACTCTATTGAAAGAGGAGTTGCAAGTCCCCCATTGTATACATGATCAACAGAGCTAGAATAGCAGAACCAGAAATGCAAGAATAAGAGTTAGTATTCTTCGTTGGAGTGACTGAATTTCTCAAGTAGAGAGCATAGAAGGTATAGGTCACCAATCTCCAGAGGCCTTTTCAATTAAGGGGAAGCATTGTCAGCTATGTTGCTCAGACTCTTCAATAATGTCAATGGGTGTGTGTCAAATTCTCCAAAAGTAGTGTATTTTTGGAGAATCCGACATTGGTGCATCATCGGAAGTGAAAAGTCCACACAACTAAAATTTTAAGTAAAAAAGGTAAGCCTTAAAGGTTTAGGGTCAAACAATGTACATAAATAAGATTGTATTTGAAAGAAGGAACAAAGGGAACTTTGTACAGAATAATTTCAGGAGTCGGTGCTACATTACCAATCCCAGTCACCTTTACTTCATATCTATTAGGAAGACAAATAAACACATGATATGGTAAAACTGTAATGCTGGACAAATTAGATTTTTTAAAGGTCAGGTGATTGAAGCACCTGATTCTATGATTCATGGGTCAGCCCTGGTTTTCAAACATTTGCATGCATTTTACCAAATCAATTGAAGTGAAGAGTCCGCACAACTTAGATTTTCAGAAAAGAAGGTAGTGCCTTAAAGGTTTAGGGTCGAACAATGTACAGAAATAAGATTCTGATTAATAGAAGGAACAAAGAGAACTTTGTACAGAATAATTGACCGCATATTTGTAGGAGTTCCATTTACATTTGCGACTTTCCTCTCCCCTTCCAATTAGGAATACCTATATCGTACATGAAATTTTTGTTCTGAGAACTGAGCCTGATTTGTCTTTGTTTTTCATCATGAATCAAGAGAGAAAAAGCTTTTGCGTACGGGATTCATCATCAGAATATTTTCCCTAACTGCAGTGTACACTTCGTTTAATACCATCAAAACTGGATTAACCTCCTGTCATGTTCTGCTTTATGGATGTTTTCCTTGGCAGTTGCACTGAGTTTTAGCACTCAAAAGTGTTCAGTTTTTCCCAGAGTTTCTTCATTCTGGTTTAGTAGCTGGTGTCTAAGGTCCCTTGTGATAGGTCATTAATTACCTTCTGAATCTGACAGTTTTGTCCCATTAATCTGATCATACGATCCTCCAATTCATTCCACAACTCAGCTGCATGTTCAAAATCCACGGTGTAACCTTATCATCACAGGTCTCCCACAAATGATAGTATGGAGACTTCAAATCTGCCGTTTTGCATTCTCCATTGACGAATCCAAGTTTATTCTTCACTGTAAGAGATCATAATGCGTCTCTTCTCCAATATCTATATCCAATTCCATTAAAGGGAGCTGGTACAAGAATTGCACCTGGATTATCTGACGGATGCATGTACAAAGGGCTAGTCGAGTCAATGGCAGACCGAACCTCCTTGTCAGTAACAGTCACGGAGATACTCAATCAATTGATGATTTCCAAGGAAAAATTCAGAAACTGAAGTGGAAATGAGAAATCGATCTTCAATTACAGAAACTCACATAAATCTGTAATTGCATGCCTAAACTCGATAATCAAATGCGACCAATTGCTGACGCAAAAGAACGTAGGTCTTCGAGATAGACCAAGGCTCTGATGCCATGCCAAAGTTCAGCATGATAAACTGAGCTCTGAGATGAGCTCCTATGTTGACTTCTGGAGAGTTCTACAGACTACAGAGATGGAGTTCGAGAGACACAGAAGGAATAATGTTATATTTGTGAAATGAAAATGAAAGATCAACCTCTATTTGTTGTAATCAAGTAGATTATAAACGAACTGCTAACAAAATAACAGCTGGCAGAGCCAACTTCGCTTGTGCTAACTAACTAACTAATGAAATAACTCGGCTACAAGTAACAAATACAATACATTAAAGCAATAAACACTTCTCAATAAGTTTAATGAGCCTTGAGACTTGCCAAGAGGCCTCTTGAAAGACAGTATTCGCTAATAGTGCATTCAAAATGAGATTGAGGAAAAGGCTTGTTAGTAGCAGCTTCTGCATGGGAAGAAGTCTCATTTGACAACTAGATGCTGGGGCTCGGTCTTTCTGTTACATTTTCAAGAAACTAAGTATGACAAATGATACATGAAAATATTAGCAGAATTTAAAATCCATCCCCACCTTTTGACTAATCCAACATCAGTTTTTCTTATAAAATCAGCATCATTTGGCTTATGTATCATTTTCCATTAGAAGTTGCGCAATTTAATCAAGAAAATGACACTTCTCTATAACACTTTGATTACACCATCTCTAGAGGAAACAGAAAGTGTAAAACTTATTTTCTAAATTTGTAACTATGCTTTGTATGATTTAAAATGTTCGTATGAAATATTATTTAATTTCATGAAAAAAATTTTACAGACCTATTAACTTAATTAATAAATCATTTCTAGCTAGCAGGGGCAGATCTAGGTTCAAGCAAGGGGGTTTATAGAATTTCTTTTGCTGAAAAAATTATAATGTGCAAATAAGATAAAAATGAATCTGTTTTTATTATGTTACTGTTGAATCTTCTTGACACAAGAAACGATTATGATATAGCGATAATAAAAGAAAATCATCAAAAAAAATAAGAAGCCGGTTATAAGATGAGAAACTTGCCTTGAAACGTCTTCATTGGAATTTCTCCATCACTAAAAACTTGAAATTTCCATATTGGTGTCTTCCCGTTAGTGACAACCTCAAACTTAATACGATCACCCTCCTTTGTACAATTTTCAGCGATGAGCTTACGCAATCCATATCCAATGTAGGTTTGAACTAGAGTACCGCCAAAACTTAGATTTAAATTCCACAATCTTAGTCTATCATCTCTTACAATCAACCCGCACTTCTTGTTGGTGAGCCCATTTGCAATTGCAAATTGTTGAGGTACATACTGACATAGTGTATATATGTGTATAAACATTAGAACACGTCATTAAAAAGTTCACGTTCTTCAAACTTTCACCGAATTTATAACACCAATGAAAAAAAGAAAATAAAAATAAAATTGTGCAATGGTTCCGTTAGCCAGTGACAAGTGGCAAAGACATCGGCGGAGCTAGGATTGAAACTATATGGATTCCAGATTTTAGAACTACTATTTCAAGTGCTAATAAGTGGGTTCTAAGTTTAATAAGTGTCCGTATTTGATGAATTTCTTAACACAAATATATTGTTAAAGCAAAAATATTGGGTTAGGCCGAACCCTTACCCGGGCTTATACCTCTGCCCCTGACGTCCAATCAAAAGCATTAGAACCCCAATCGACTCAAATTAACAATTATTCAATATTACTTGCACAAAAGATGCATAAGATATTGCTTTAGCCTAAGATTGGCGATGTAAAGATTTTTTTACATTATGAGATTGCAGGTTTACCATTCTTTGGGCTACCAATTAATGCTCACCGTAGAAATTTACTTACAATTGCATAATAAGTTGTGCAAGCTGGTCCGA
Source organism: Capsicum annuum (assembly GCF_002878395.1). Lineage (NCBI taxonomy): Eukaryota > Viridiplantae > Streptophyta > Magnoliopsida > Solanales > Solanaceae > Capsicum > Capsicum annuum. The sequence continues at coordinate 12,936,107 of NC_061113.1, read as the reverse complement.
ACATCATGGTTATACAAAAAAAAGTTACATAACAAGTAATATTGGGTAAAACAAAAGATTTACACTATTGGAGTATAGAAAACTTATTAAACTATAAGAACATGGCACACATGCTTCCTTTAGTGCAATGAGTCTTGAAACTTAACAAGCGACCTCTTGAAAACATTTTTTGTGTAACAGTGCATTCAAAATGAGATCGAACAAAAGGCTTGTTAGTAGCAGCTTCTTCATGGGAAGAAATCTTATTTGGCAAGTCGATGTCGGGGCTCAGTTTTTCTGTTACATTATCAAGAAAGTAAATACAATCAGACCACAGTCATCCTATGTGACAACATTTTGCCTAAACTACCAAGTTTTCTATGAAACCATATTTTTATGTTATGTTATATTATATGTTCTCTATAATAATATTACGAAAAAAGTATCCAGACAAACAATGTTGTTTCAGAGAGGTTAACCGAATAACAAATGATACTTAAAAGGATTAACATAATTTGTTTTTTTAATGAAGTTGTTGTATTGAAAAGGCATGAAAAATTATAAAACAAATGGTTATAACTCCAAATACTGCAAAAAGAAGCAAGTATAACTGATAAAATCAAAGGGGGGATGATATCATTTACGGGGGAAGGATTGCTCCAGCTATAAAGGGTCATCAAACATTTGACCTAAGAGAGCAGTTAGGAGTTGCAGTCCCATTAAAACATCTTTAGTTCCTTTCATTCCATAAACGGTCTTATTCACTTTCGATAAACTCCAGCTTTCAACTGCTTGCTTTAGGTTGAGGAAGGTCATAAACTAATTCCAGAAATAGCCAAAAACATAGTCCAAAGACCAGCGGCCACAGGGCAGTGCAATAGCAAACAGTTTATAGGTTCTAAGTTGTTTTGGCGCACAAAACACCTCTGCACCACTAGAATGTCTCTCTTCCTTAGGTTTTCATTATGAAGGGTTGTCCAAGTAAAACATTAAACTTTGGGGGTAATTTTGTATTCCAAACCAACTTCCAGGGCCAAGGTCTTGTCACTCCTCTGCTGCATTCAGGTGATTATAGCCTGCTTTCACTATGAAAAGCCTTAAGTTGTCTGAAAGATGGGATTGAGTAGTCTGTCAGCAACCTTTATAGATCAGTAAGTTCCTCCAATTCCCAATCTTGTAAGTTTCTTCTTAGATGAATATCACATGTGTTGCCATTGCTATTATCAGCTGCAAAGGAGTTTAGTTCTTCAGCTAAAAGGAAAATCCTGTGATGAGAGTCTTTGAGGGGATGATTGATTACCCACTTATCTTTCCCAAACTAAACCTTAGAGCCATTTCCAACCTTAAAGGACATTTCTTTGAAGAAGTCATCCTGAAAATCATCGATATGCTTCCAAGGGCCAACATCATGAGGAAGTGTAATTCCGTTTGGTGCATCAATCATCCAGTTTACCATATTCTACATTCATCACTTCCTTCCATAGGTGAGTGGTTCCTTGGCCATGCCTCCACCACCATTTTAGAAGAAGGCTTTTCTTCTGTTTGCTGGATCTCTAACACCCAGACCTCTCTGTTCCTTTGGCAATATGACCTTATCCTAATTCACAAGATGAAATTTATGTCCTTCACTATTTCTTCCCATAGGAAAGCCCTTCTTAGACCATCCAATTGCTCTTTCACCTCATATGGCATTGGAACAAGGGACATGAGGTAGGTAGGAATATCGTCCAATATAGTATTGATTAGAGTCAGTTTTCCCATACATAGATATTGCATTTTCCAGTTTGTCAATATCTTTTCCACCTTCTCCACCACTCCATCCATATCTCAGGTGCTTTGTATTTTGAACCCAAAAGGAGGCCCAAATAAGTAGAGGGGAAGGAGAATGTGTCGCACCCCAGAATCCCTATCAGAGTATTCAAGTTTGAGATTTCATTGACAGGGTAGATCTTGCTCCTCATCATGTTAATATGCATTCCAGAAACAACTTCAAATTGCATGAGGGTTAGATTGAGATAAAGAACTTGGAGTGTCTCTGCCCCACAAAAGATTAGGATAATATCATATTATAATAAGTGGGAGATTGAAATAGAATTGTTTGGGCAACTTTCTACCTTGAAGTCCTCAATCCAGTGATTTGCTTTCGCTCTATCGAACATCTTGTTCAAACCTTCCATGACTAAAACAAATAAGAAAGGGGAAAGAAGGTCCTCTTGTCTTATTCCTTTTTGAGGGGAGTAAAGGCGAACTGGCCTCTTGTTCCCCAGGATGGAGTATTTTACAGCTTAGAGACTGTATTTGATCCATCAACCTCCAAAACTCATTTGCTTTAGCATATCTAGCAAGTAGGGCCAGCTTACTTTGTAAAAGCTTTCTCCACATCTAGCTTGCATAAAATTCAAGGAGTTCCTAATTTCTGTCTTCCACCTAGCATTTCATTTGCAATCAAAGAAGCATTAGTGATCTACCTGTTCTTAAGATAGGCATTTTGCTAGCCATAAACCAGTTTCCAAATCACTGTTTTGAGTCTCAGCTAAAATTTGGGCTAGCATCTTATAGAGGCTTCCTATGAGAGTTATAGGCCTGAAGTCTCCAACGTGCAATGCTCCCTTTCTTTTTGGTATAAGAGCTATAAATGAGGGCGTATTATCGGATTTGACCATGCAGCAGTGCCAATGAAAATGGTTGAGAGCTCCCATACTATCATACTTGGTGACATCCCATGTGCTTAGATAGAAGGCCATTGTGTATCCATCAGGCCCTGAACTCTTGTCAGGAGCACAAGAATTAATGGCTGCTAAATGCTCTCACCTCTTCTTCTTCAAAGTTCTTTTCTATCCAAATTTTCTCTTCTCGAGTGATGATGTTGAGATTCTCAAAGCTTGCTTTGGGCCTCACTGTTCATCCTCCCTGTACAAAGCTTGGTAAAATCTCAAGATCTAACTTTTGATTTCTCCTTCGTCTTCACAAATTCCCATTAATCAACAGCTTATCAATTTGATTGCTTCTCCTGTGAGAATTGACTACTCTTTGTAAAAGTTTGGTGTTCCTATCTCCTAACTTAAGCCACAAACATCTTCATTTCTGCCACCAAGATACCTTTTCACTCTCTGCTGATTCCTTCGGTTTTAGCTTTAGATGGATTGTGCTCTCCTTTTTCCCCTGTGACATATGCCTGCCTTCAGTAGCTTGCTCAAGGATAGTTAATTCCTCCAACATCCTTTCCATCTGAGTTTCTAGTCTTCCAAAGGTCTCTCTGTTCCAGCTAGTAATGTCTTTCTTTAGATTTCTAAGCTTTTGAGATAGGACAAAATCTGGACTACCACCAATATTGTACTTCTGCCACCAAGCTCTAACCATTGCAGAGAAACCTTCTGTTATTAGCCACATTATTTCTTACTTGAAATAGGAGGAATTAGTGTCTCAATCACCTCTTTCCAGAACCAAAGGTCTGTGGTTTGATACAACTCTAGGCATGGCTAATTGTTTTATAGCATTGAAAGTATCACTCCACTCTGCGGAGACTACAAACCTGTCTATTAAGGATGAACAGAATTTAACTAATTCCATATTAGTTTCTCTTATAAAGTAAGTATCATTTGGTTAATGTATTATTTCCATTACAGATCGCATAATTAATCAAAAGAACAATTTCCATAAATAACAGAAAAATGAAAGTTGAGGACCGAAACTGGCGTTCACATATTTCAATCTATAAACTTGAATGAATACATACACAACAAACTGAACTTTCATTAGACTTTGATTTAAAGCCAGTTAAGATGAAGTACTCTAGTTATAACAAGAAGCAACTAAAAAGTACATTTTTACATAACATTTCAGTAACACCATCTCTAGAGGAACAGAACGCGTAAATTTATTTTCTTCATTTGTGACTATGCTTAATATAAATCATTCCTAGCAGGGGTAGATAAAGGTTAAAGCAAGGGGGTTTAATAGAATTCCTTACGGTGAAAATTATAAGCAATGTGCAAATAGGATAAAACCGGATGTTATTAATTATATGTAAACTGTTCAATCTCCTTGATATAAGGAAAGATTCTAATATAGCGACGATAAAAAAGATCACCAAAAAACAGGAGGCTGGTTATAAGATGAGAAACTTGCCTTGAAACTTCCTAACCGGTGTCTCTCCAACAGTAACAACTTTAAATTTCCATATTGGTGTCTCTCCATTAGTGATACCTCAAACATAATATATCTCCCTCCTTTAAACAATTTTCAGCAATGAATTTATGAAATTCATCACCAATATAGGATTGAGTACTACTGGAACTTAGCTTTAAATTCCACGACCTTTGTCTTCCATCTCTTACAATCAACCCACACTTCTTGTTGGTGAGACCATTTGCAATTGCAAATTGTTTAGGCACATTCTAACATGGTGTACATAAGAGTAAAAACATTTGAACACATCACTAAAACTTCAAATTTTCACAGAATTTATAACACCAATTAACAAAGAAAATAAAAAGTGTGCAATGCTTCCTTTAGCTCTACGGCACAGACAAAGGCGGAGCTAGGATTGCAATTATAGGGATTCTAAATTTTAGAACAACTACTTCAAGTGCTAATAAGTGGGTTCTAAATTTAATGTTTGTCCATATTCAATTAATTTCTTAACACAAATAAATTGTTTAAGCAAAATTTATTGGGTTTGCTGAACCTGTATCCGGGCTTCTACCTCTGCCCCTGACTTCAAATCAAAAGCATTCAAACCCCAATCGCCTCAAATTAAAGCTAATTAAGCAGCATGGAACCCTACTTTTAACAATAAGTCAATAATATTTACACAAAACAATATGGTATTGCATTAGCCTAAGATTCTTGAAGAGTCTGTGTGAATGAGTTTTGAGACAATGTCAAGGAACTTCTGAAAAGGCTATCTTGTCTAGTAGTGCATTCAAAATGAGATCGACCAAAAGGCTTTTCATGAGTAGCAGCTTAACAGTGTAAAGAATTTTTCTACAGTATGAGATAGCAGGTTTGCCATTTCTTTGGGCTACCAAAGAAATAGCACGTTTGCCATTTCTATATTATGAGATAGCAGGTTTGCCATTTCTACATGGTCTGAGTACATTTTACCAATTAATACTTACCGTAGAAATTTACTTACAATCACATAAATAGGAAATCAGATTGGGTAAAAAATAAATTACACTATTGGAGGATAGAACTAATTAAACTGTAAGAAACATGGCAAACATGCTTCCTTTAATGCAATGAGTCTTGAGACTTACCAAGGTACCCTTAAAAAGCAATATTGTCTAATAGTGCATTCAAAATGAGATTGAACGAAAGCCTTTTTAGTAGTAGCAGCAGCTTCAGCAGGGGAAGAAGTCTTATTTGACAAGTCGATGTTAGGGCTCAGTGGTTCTGTTACATTGTCAAGAAATTAGACACAGTAAGACCAAAGTCATCCTCTGTAACAACATTTCACTATAACGACCAAGTTTTCTATGAAACAAGTTTGTATGTTATATTATATGTTCTCTATAACGGCATTTTGCAATGGTAGCCAAATGACATCCAGACAAATGATGAATGTTGTAAATGATACTTAAAAATGAACAGAAATCAAATATCCACCCCTACCTTTTGGCTAATTCCAGGTTAGTTTTTCTTATAAATGAAGCATCAGTTGGTTAATGTATTGTTTCCATTGCACGTTGAATAATTAAGCAAAAGAATAACTACAACAACAACATCCCCAGTATCAACAACAAACCCAGTGTATTCCCACCTAGTGGGGTCCGGGGGGGTAAGATGTACGCAGTCCATACCTCTACCTCTGATGAAGTAGAAAGGTTGTTTCCGATAGACCCCCGGCTCAAGGCACGAGATACCACACAAACACATAGTAAAGCACAGAAGCAGATTACATAACATAAATACGGCACCCATAAGTAATATTAAACAGAGGAAAGCAGAGGAAAGCACACAAATGCGTAATAAAACATGGAACACGGAACACTGAATCATAACAGGAATAAAACCCCCACCAAGTAATTCCCTACACTAGCGACCCAAACTGGCCCTAATCCTCTGCCGTAATTCGCGCCCTCCAGACCTTCCTATCTAGGGTCATGTCCTCGGTGAGCTGTAACTGTTCCATGTCCCGCCTAATCACCTCACCCTAGTACTTCTTCGGCCTACCCCTACCCCGCCTAAAACCATCCAACGCTAGCCTCTCACACCTACGGACCGGGGCATCCATGCCCCTCCTCTTCACGTGTCCGAACCATCTCAATCGTGCTTCCCGCATCTTGCACTCCACTGAAGTCACACCAACCTTCTCCCGGATAGTCTCATTCTGAACTCTATCCCCTCTAGTCAGTCCACACATCCAGCGCAACATCCGCATTTCTGCCACCTTCATTTTTTGGATGTGGGTGTACGATGTCCATATCACTACCTTAGAGGTGAGGTAGAGAGAATGTTTCCTATAGGCCCCTGGCTCGAGACCAAACAACATAAGAAAGACATGATATAAGAACAAGAAACAAAAGGTAGTAACAAAACAACAGACATTAGCAGAACAAGATTATCTCCAAATATCCACCAAAAAACCTGAAACAACAAACAACACCCAAAAACTCCAAGAACAAGACACTACCCGTGACATGCTACAACTACTAGCAAGGATAACAAACAAATGCTCCTATCTACGGCCCCTTTTCTATTAATCTTCCACCCTAATACGCATCATCCACACCTTCATATCTAGGGTCATTTCCTCAGTAAGATGTAACTGCTTCATTTTATGTCTAAGCACCTCCCTCCAATATTTATTCGGTCTACCCTCGCCTAAATCCATCCATAGTCAACCTCTCGCATCTTCGTAGTGGGGAATCCATGCCCCTCCTCATCACATGCTCTAACCATCTCAACCTCTCTTCACACATCTTATCTTCTACTGAAATCACTCCCACTTTGCGACGGATAACCTCATTTCTATCTCTCCTAGTAAACCCACAACATCCATCACAACATCCTCATCGCCACCACTTTCATCTTTTGAATGAGTGAGTTCTTGACTAGCCAATACAGCGCCACATAAAACATAGTTCATCTAACCCCCATAAATCATAGAAAAATGAAAGAACGAAACTAGCTTTCATAGAATTTAATCTCTAAACTTGAATGAATACATACACTAAACTGCACTTACATTAGACTTCCAATTAAAGCCAGCTAAGATGAAGTACTTTGGTTTTAACAAGAAGCAGCTAAAAAGAACATTGTACAGAACATTTCAATAACACCATCTCTAGCGGAAACAACAAACAACAGCAACATACCTAGATTAATTCCAAAAGTGGAGTATGGGAAGAGTAGGATGTACGCATTACCCTTACCGAGGGTAGAATTTAAGATAGACCCTAGGCACAAAAGAGAAGTTTCCAAGACGGAATTGCAAGAATGATATGAAAACAAAATAGCAAGACATAAAGCAAATGAAACAATGGGTAGTAATAAGCAATAAAGTATAAGAGACTACATGACTAAAAAGCCCCCAACATCTCCAACATAAAGTGCGACAATGCTCAACTACTTAATAGTCTTCCACCCTAATCCCAACTTCCAAACCTTCCTATCTATACAAAATACTTACGTCCCCAGTACAAGCTCCGTTAATGAAAATTTATGTCAATTCGTCTATCACTAAGGCAAATAGGAATGAGCTAAGGGTTGAACACCGATGCAACCCATCACAATTAGAAAGTGCTCTAAGTCACCTCGCACTAATCTAACCAAGTCTTGACTCCATCACACATGTATTTAATTACCCTAGTGTAAGCCAAAGGTACATATTTAGACTTCAAACATCTCCAAAAGACCTCCCCATGGACCTTATCGTAAGTCATTTCCAGGTTAATGAACACCATGTGTAAATCTCTCTTCACGTTCCTATACTGCTCCAATACACTCCTTACAAGGTGAATGTCTTCATAGTTGATGGCCTAAAATGAATCTAAATTGGTTCTCAAAAATAGACACACACCTCTTTATCCTCGTCTCGACCACCCTCTGCCAAACTTCTATAGTACGACTTAGTAGCTTGATATCTCTGTAGTTGTTGCAATTCTGAATATCACCCTAGATCTTGTACAACGAAACCAATATAGTCCCCCTCCATTTTTCTGGTATCCTGGATGTTCTAAATTTCTGGTATCTTGGATGTTCTAAATATGACATTAAACCACTAAATCACCCACTCCATACCTGCATGCATGCTTTCATAAATCCACCGGGATCTCGTCTGGCCTGATCACTCTCTCCCTTCTTATCTCTTCTCCCTCACCTTGCCAAGCCTATACAACTTTATATCCCCGCCTTTGCAGTCAAGCTCTCCCTACAAGTACTCAAAAGTAGTTGTTTTAGTCGTTGTGACTACTATTTTCACTTTCTTCTTCGTTTATATCTCTCTATTTCTCATCTAAGCTTTCCACTAATGTCATATAAGCAACCTTTTTGGCTTTCACTTTTGCCTGGACATCTACATTCCACTATCAATCCCTTTTATGCCGACCTAAGCTACTGCTCGAGACCTTTAGTACCTTTCTAGTTGTTTCTCTATTGTAGTCAGTTGTCCTAGCCCACATATTATTGTGTCCCCGCTACTCCCCGCCTCAATTCTAGAGGAAACAAAATGTCTAAATTTATTTTCTTCATGAGATAATGGTAAAAACACGCCGAAAGTATAACTTTTTGCGAGTTTCAAACCTAAACTATCAGATGTTTGCATTTCCTTACACTCTTTTTTGTTTAAAAATGGTGCCAAATGGCACTCCATGCGGATAATTAAAGGAATGAATTGAAAATTTAAAAAAAATTAAGAGATAATGGTTAAAACACACACCTAAAGCATCACTTTTTTGTGTGTTTCTTACTTAACCTATCATGTGTTTGCATTTCTCCTAAACTATCACAATCTATTTATCAAAACATACCTCGAAACAATGAGTTGACTGTCATATGGGCGAAATTTTATGGGCAAATTAAGTTGTCATGCACCTTTGGTGATTGTATTCAAACACTTGGCCTAGTCAGCTTCAAGGTGTGGATTGATAAATAGTTGGTAATAGTTTAGGTAGGAAAGCAAACACCTGAACTAGGGTATGAAACTCGCAAAAAACTGATACTTCATGTGTGTTTTTTACCATTATCTCTTTTTCATTTGTAACCATGTTTTGAATCTCATAAAGAATGTTTTACGAAGCAATTCATTAAAATAAAAAATCATTCCTAGCAGAGGCAGATCTAGATTCAAGCTGGGGGTGGGGTGGGTGGTCTAATAGAATTCTTTACTATGAAAATTATATTGTGCGAATAGGATAAAAATGAATGTTTTTCCTTACAACTAGTAAAGTTGTTGCCCTGTGACTAAGAGATCACGGGTTCAAGCCGTGGAAATAACCCCTAGTAGAAATGTAAGTTGAGGTTGCATACAATAGGCCTTTGTGGTCCGGTCCTACCCCAAACCCCGCGCATAGCGGCTGCTTTAATGCACCAGGCTGCATTTTTTTTAATTAAATCTTCTAGATATAAAGAAAGATTCTAATATAGCAACGATTAAAAAAATCATCAAAAACATAAGAGGTTGGATAAGAAGAGAAACTTGCCTTGAAACTTCCTCATTGGTGTTTCTCCATCAGTAACAACTTGAAATTTCCATATTGGTGTCTTTCCATTTGTGACAACCTCAAACTTAATACGATCTCCCTCCTTTATACAATTCTCAGCGACGAATTTACGCCATCCATTTCCAATATAGGCTCGAGCTCGAGGATTGCTAGAACTGCATGTCTTTAATTTCCACGACCTTTGTCTTTCATCACTTATTATCAATTTGCACTTCTTGTTGGTGAGACCATTCGCAAGTGCAAATTGTTGAGGCAGAAACTGACATGGTGTACGTATAAGTGTATAACCAATTAACCATTTGCACACATCATTAAATAGTTCATTGTATTCTTCAAAATATTCACTGAATATATAACACCAATTAACAAAGAAAATAAATATTGCACAATGCTTCCTTTAGCCCAGTGGTAGAGACAGATGTAGAGATACGATTGCAACTCTATGGATTTTGGATTTTAGAACGACTATTTCAAGAGCTGATAAGCGGGTTCTAAATTTAATATTCGTACAATGAATTTCTTAACACAAATACATTGTTTACACAAAAAAGATATTGGGGTTTTTGGAACTTCACTCACAAAACTTCAATTTCCATCTAAAATACATATTCAATCACAGCTTCAAAAGTCAAGTTTTCAAGTTTCATGTTTGAAGTTTCAAATTCAAAATCTACAGTCAAATGGGAGCTAAGATTCATGAAGAGTTCCGCGTGAAAAAAAAAAAAAACTTTTGAGGCATACCAAGGCGCTTCTGAAAAGGCAAAATTTTCCAATGGTGCATTCAAAATGAAATCTTTCACAAGAATTGTCATCTATAGCAACTTCTTTTGCTTCCTCCTCCTCGTCCTCATCCTCATCCTCCTCGTACTCGTTCTCCTACTCTTCCTCCACCTCGTACTCGTCCTCCTCCTCTTCCACCTCGTACTCCTCCTCTTCTTCTTCCTCCTCGTCCACCTCCACCTCATCCTCGACCACGTCTTCTTGCGTATATTCTGCTCTACTACATTGACTCGAATCAAAAATTGAAATTTCAAATTCCATATTTCCTTCATGACTAAACACCAATAGATTTCCCACTTGCAAATCAAACTCCTCTACAAATTTCCCCCAATTACCCTCTTCCAGTTTCCGGCCATTCACCTGAACCCTCCATTTCTTACCATCCCTTTTCAGTACAGCACATGTAACATGTTCCTGCCCCTTCAAATACTTCAAGAAACCTATAGGTATTTTCTACAATAAAACAAAAAAATTAGTCTTGTCCCATATAGGCCGTGGGGGAGTTAGGATTATCATTTACAAGGTTCAAAATATGAAAAAATAAACGCACTAACTAGCTGGAGGGTTAAACATGTACCATATGAAAAGCAATTTTAATCATGTATAAATAGTGCAATTTTTCGTCGATACATAAAAGAAGAATTAGTCTTGTCCCGTATAGTCAGTGGCGGAGTGAGGATTTTCACTTACTGGATTCAAAATATGAAAAAAGTAAACGCAAGAATTGGCCGAAAGGAATTCAAAATCTACTATATATACGTAAAAGTAATTTTAATCATATATAAATAGTGCAGCTTTTCGTCGATACATAAAGAAGAATTAGTCTTGTCCCATATAGGCAGCGGCGGAATGAGGATTTTCAGTTACAGGGTTCAAAATATGAAAAAGTAAAAGGCATGAACTAGTGAAAATTCAACATCTACTATATATATATATATATATATATGTGTGTAAAAAATAATTCAAATCATATATAAATAGTGTAATTTTTCATCTCATACGTAAAGAAGAAGAAGAAGAAGCGTTACTTACAAGACCATGTTTGAAACCTGGCAAAATAGGTTTGAAAAAACGAGGTTTCTTTGGTGGGAGTTTCATGGAAAACCAACTAGAATATGTAAATTAGTGTGAGAAGAAAGGTGGTGCTTTTGGTTCTTTTGTATTTCCGGGGAAACTGTATAGTTTGAGGGAATTAGTTAGGCATAACACGTAATCACAGCCTACTTGCATCATTTATGCCCTTCAATTTCGAGTGTGCAAGCTAAACATTTGGGGTTGTTTACTTAAAAAATAAAAATTATGTCGAGATAATTAACTTTAAAATTAGTTATTCTGTAATTAATTATGCTATCATATATATGGATAATTTATCCCATCACTGTAGTATAATGATGGAATAAATAATATCAATACCAATTAATACCTCGCACCAAACATGAACTTTCATTTTATCTCGAGATTATTTATCTATACCTCACACCAAACGACCCCTTAAATTTATACAAAGCTAGAATAAGTAGATACACATATTTATACGCCAAAAACAACTCCAAACTCAACTTTAGAAGTTTCAAAAAGAAAAAGTAAATTATTTTTTATTTTATGGCCAAACACGTAGTTACCTTGCAAAAATATAGTATAAAATAATATACATCCAATAACAATATACAAAACTTCCATTTAAAAAAAAATTATATTTGAAAACATGATATACAATATATACACCCAATATACAATATTATACCAAAGATTTATTTATACACCTATAATAACATATAATTTTATACACTATTATACATTCTGAAATTTCAAACTTTGTCGGTTGATTTCTCTCAAAAGACAAGCCGGAATCTTGTGAAAATTTATGGAGCGGTAGATCTAGTGATGGGATATCATCTCCAATAGGCCTGTCATTAACCTAACAAAAATTGTTGGTAGTTAGCTCTTGAATTTCGTTAGGAGTGTTTTGTTGGAAAAGAGTTATTTTGAAATAATTAATTTTGGAATTATTTATCCCACGATATATGGAATAACTTATTCCATCACTATGGTATAAATGATGGATAAATAATTTTGGTACTAACTAATACCTCCAACAAAACATAGGATAAAATAATCTTCATTTTATCCCATAACTATTTATCCATTATACCTCACACCGAACGACCCCTTAAAGTAACAACGTTTGTAATTTGTGATTTTTCAAATTTGTAAATAGAATTTGAGGCTATTCTTCTTGCAATGGATTTGTCTCATCAAAATCCATCACTTGGCTTTAAGTTTGAATCTTCAGGAGGGGGATGTGGCCCCATGGCAACCCTTTAGGGGTTAAGTTCAGAAATAGCCTTAAAATGTTCTGGTCTTAATATGTAGTCCCCCGTAGAAAAAAACTTACAAAAATGACCTTATAAAGGGGCGGTCTTAATTTTTTGGCCTTGCTCAATAAGTTTGCTTATAAGACAGATGTCTAACATTTGCCCATGAGGTAGACATTCATGATATTTTAAGACGACAAATCTAAATAACTGCCCAACAATTTTGCCCTATAGAAAAAGTTAGAAATTAAATACGTTGCATATAAGACAAACGTTCTAACTTTTGTCCATAAGCCTGGTGTTCTAGATATTTTAAAAGAACTTGCGCAATTGATCAAAAGTTATGCTTATAGGCAAAAATTGAAACTTAAGGTTGTTATCTAGCACACATAAGTTCTAACTTTTGCCTATAAGATAGACATTTAGGATATTTTTAATACAATGAATCTGTTCAGTTGTTCACAAGTTCTGCATTATAGGCAAACTTTAGAACTTATTCAATAGGGTCAAAATTTCAAAACCACACACTTTAGAAACTACAAATTCAAGCTCGAATATTTGAGAGATAAAAATTTAAGACCGAACACTTTTCAGCACACTAAGTGCAATTTTCTGACCTTCTAAGGCCCTTAAGCTCCTACCTTAACCCAAACTTTATGGATTGCACAAGAATGTAATTAGGGAAAAGGACATTGTGTAGCTTTTTTAAAAAAAAAATAACCCAACTTTCACATTTTAGACAAAATAGCACTTCGGGCTTTCAAAATATCATTTATTAGCCATTTGTCTAATAAGGTCCATTCCTTCTATTTTACAGGTTTAGCTAAAGCTAAAAGGACAAAAAGACTGTCCTTTGTCCAAAAAAAAAAAGACTAACAGCTAAGTTAACTTTCCTTTTTGAAGTTGGTTTCCGAATTGAGTTTTGTGACTCTTCTTTGATTTCTCATCTGAAATAGTCCTTTTTTAAAAATTTTAATCAGTTGATTTGAAGTTAGTTGTGATGAAATTAAAGAAAAAAACTTTTATGGATTCAAAATTGGTTGGTAAAGGTGTTACCTTTGATCCTAATTTCGTTGTTAATGAAGATGATTTTGATGATTTTTTCTAATTCCATAACCATTGATGATTTTTTCTAATTCCATAACCATTCTTCCTTCTCCTTTCTCTTCTTTCTCCGGTCGGTGATAGTTAAGAACCCAACAAAACTCATATCTCTTTTCTTCTAGTTTTTAATTTTTTCTAATAAGAACCCAACAAAACTCATATCTTTTTTCTTCTAATTCTTAATATTTTCTATTTAGGTTATCCAAACTGAATTGAGTTTGTGAATTATGTGGGTGCATGAAAAATGAGATAGAGGAATGAAAGAAGAAAAAATATGCAAAATCTAGAAGTTGATCGGGATGGAAGAAAAGGACTATTGTGTTGAAGCTAAAGTAATAGTGGATAGGTATGTGACGAAGAAATTTGAAGGAAATGGATTGTTTTTGAAAAAAAAATATGTTTTATGATTCGAGGTTGCATAGGATTGATTATCTATGAAGATTTCAGAGAAATGAAGGTTTGTATATGATGTGTATAAAAACTGTATATTTAAGATTTGTATATGATATGTATAAATACTGTATATTTAAGTTTGTATATGATGTGTATAAAAACTGTATAAAATTTGTATATTTAAGGTTTGTATATGATGTGTATAAAAATTGTATTATATGGAATATATTTTCTATATATGATTTGTATAGCATTTGTATCATTGCTGTATAGAATATGTATATCTATGGGATGTATATAAACTGCATAAATATTGTATAGAGTTTGTATCTAAATAATTATTTTACCTAAATAGTGTATAGAATGTGTATAGAAACTATACAATTACTGTTAAAATGTGTATATAAGTGGTATCATTATTTGTATAAAATACGTATTTATGTATTTGATATTAAATATGTATTTAAAAAAAAGTATTTTATACAATAATAATCCAATTTTTATAATTATTGATTCTTTTTTGTTTTTGTAGAATTTTAAAAAAGAAAATCAATTGTTCTTCGAAATAAAGAATGAAAAAAAAATTAAATTAGTGACAGAAAGCGTTTTTTTTTTCTTTTAAAAAAAGAGTTGCGAAAAAATAATGAAAAGAACTAGTGATTTTTGTTTTAAAAGATAATTCAATAAAAAAAAAAATAAAAAAAAAAAAAAAAAAAAAGGAACAGACGAAAAGGTAAAAGACTTGTTGTCAGGCCAAAAAGGTTAAAAAGGCTAAAAAGAGGGATTTCAAATTCAATGGCTAATTCGGTGACATTATTTTACATGAAAGTGATATTTTTGTCCTTCTTCCATATATAAATTCTGTGGCTCTTGTGTTCAGTACTAGAGGTATACGGCCCATGTCAGCGCGGGCCCAACATTAAGATATTTATTTGTCTTTTCAATTTTGATATATTTAAATAAAATATTTTAATAAAATGATTGCATATGTTTTTCAAGGATTCATCCGGAATCTAGAATGGGTTCAACATATGTTATTTTAATATGTATTTAGATTATTTAAGTTGTTAACTATTGTAATTTATAATATTTGTATGTAATTTTCAAATTAACATACGTTACTTTTCTTGTCTAAATTTTTGTGGCATTGATAGTCAATTATATTTTAAAAGTAATTTAAATTTTTAATTATTGTGTTTATAATACTTTTCTTCTACGATCGTAATTTATAATACTTTGTATGTAATTTTTGAATAATAGATGTTACTCTCGTTATCCAGAGTTTTGTGTCGACGGTAGCTAATTATATTTTTTAAATAATTTAATTTTTTGATCATTGTGATTTATAATATCTTTTTCCACTCAACTTATGTGGCACAATGCTTAAATGACCATACTAATTAATTAGGGGTGATATAGGGGTGATATAGTAAAATCACGACTGAAGCAGCGAAGCATGAATGTCTTAAATGACTTACAACAACTAATTAGAAGTGACATAGCGAAATTACTATAAAAAATACTTGTGAAAAATTTAAGTGAACCTCATATAAGACGTCAAGTTAATTTGACACATCAAGAGTTAATTTATCATTTTTACATCTATTTTATTTTTATTAAATATTATTAATTTTTTAATACTTAAATGATTTATAATAATTAATTAGGGATGATATTTAGTAAAACTATGGTTGAAGCAGCTGAAGCAGACATGTCATAAACGTTTATTTTTTTAATTAAATATTATTAATTTTTAATATACAAATGACTTATAATAATTAATTAAGAGTAATATAATAAAATCACGATTAACTTAATCAGACATGTCAAAAATGTTTATTTTATATTTTTAATTAAATATTATTTATTTTTTAATACATAAATAACTTATAATAATTAATTATAAGTGATATAGTAAAATCATTGATTCAATATTATTAATTTTTCACTACATAAGTGACTTATAATAATTAATTACGGGTGATACATTAAAATCACGATTGAAGCAGCCGAAGCAGAAATCAGTCAACTTTTAAATTTTTTTTGTTAATTAATGTTATTTACCGTGCTTTTTACTTCATTTTCAAATAATAGATGTTGCTTTCTATCCTCTTCTGTCCTGTCCCAATTTATGTAACACTAATATAATTTTGATAGTCAATCAAATATTTTATGTTGACATATCATTTTATCATTCTTAATTTTCTAATACATAAATGACTTATAATAAGGGGTGATATAGTAAAATCATTGTTTAAAAGACGACAATTTAATTTAAAATATTAAGAGTTAATTTCGTATTTTATGTCTATTTTATTTTTTTATTAAATATTATTTATTTTCTTAATACCCAAATGACTCATAATAATTAATTAAGGGCGATTGATTATGTTATTACTATAAAAATTAATATAATTTTATCTTATCCAATAGTAACCATCGACAATTCACCGGAATAGTATATTAATTAAATACGTGATGCTATATTTTGCATATGTAAAATATGATATTATTAAATATTATTGGATAGTGCATTATGTTTATTTTTTACAATAATAAAATTTTACTATATATTTTTCTTTTTAACTTGATATATATTGACCCAACACAAATTCTAAGAAAATATTTATTAGAAATTTATTCTATTAAATTAAATTTATTAATTTTGTACTTTAAACTATGTAAGAAAAAATAATTTTAAAATTTAAATTTACTAAAATAAATAAATAAATAAATAAATAAAAAGTTTAATTTTCTATATAAAAGTCAATTAAAATAATAAAATTGATTTACTTTAAATATTTAGTTGCAATTAATTAAGATAATTTTTTATTTTGTCATAATTTATGCTGCACCGATAAAATTTTGAGAGTTGAATAGAAATTTTATCTATTTTTTTAAAAAAGTATTTTAACTTGTTAATTATTGTGATTTATAATATTTTTCACGTAATTATCGAATAATATATTTACTCATTGTGTCCCAATTTATGTGACTTCGATACAATTTTAAGAGTCAACTAAAATTTTTATATATCTTTTAAATATTTTAAGTTGTTAATTATTATGATTTGTAGTACTTTTTCTTTTGTCTTAATTTATGTGGCACTGCTAAAATAATACCAGTTAATAAAATTTCAATATTAAATATTTAAATCATTATGATAAAATAATGAAAGAGAAAATGGTCAAATGCCTCTCTAACCTTTACCTCAAATCTCAACTACCCACTTATACTTTGCGAGATCCTATCACCCCCGAACTATTTTAAAATGGAATAATTATCCCCTAAAAACTAACACCCAGTTGTGTAATGGGAAGTGAGCAACACGCACTTACTATGTAATACCACGTAATATTATATTTTTATATAAAAAAATAATTATTATTCTTTAATATATATATATATATATATATATATATTTTGTCTTTCTCTTTCCATTTTCCTTTTTCTTTCTTTTTCCTTATTCCATATTAGTTGAGAAGAAGGACCAGGTTCAAGAGAGGTTCGTGCTATCAACTACCAAAGAAATCCCTCAAAAATCGGTTCAAAATTATGGTCAAATCGCGAATCCACCACTGACCGCCGCCGTCGCCGGAGATCCGGTAACTTTTGGCGTCACGGACCAGTCCCAACAGGTGCGCCATCTCAACGGGAGCACACCCCAATAAAAATCGTCCAAAACCGATGCTCCAATCGCCGTGAAATAGCATTTGAACGCAGCGCCGCCGCTGACGAACTCCGGCGAAGGCGGCGCCGCTACTGTCCACCACCAATCGACGCAACACCACCAAATGGAGCGCCTCAACGGCGCGAACAAAACCCCCCAAGAAGCCTCCAAAAATTCCTCCTCAATCGCCGCCAATTTGAGTTTAAAAACCTTGCCGTCGACGGCGAAATCCGGCCACCACAGCTCCGCCGTACCTGAGCTCCAAACGACGCAAATCCACCATCAAACGATGCGCCTCCCCGGCGCGAACAAAACCACGCAAGAACCCCCCAAAACACGGCGTCAAACGCCGCCAATTTGGGTTCGAAAAATCTGCCGAAGCAGGCGATTTCCGGCAAAGGCGGCGCCACGGCGGAGGAGCTCCAAATGTCAAAGAAGAAGAAGAAACAACAAAGAAAGAAAATGAATAAAGAAAATAATAATAAAAAATCAATAAAGAAAAGAGTAAAAAAATATCAAAAAAAATTTTTTTAATAAAAAATTCGTTCTCAGAACCACACTTGTCATATCAGCATTCAGGGTAATAATTTTATTTATTTTAAAATAATTTATGGGATAGGATTCTCGCAAATATAAATGTATAAATGTATAGTTGGATTTGAGATAAACGTTTTGACTATTTCTCAATAATGAAATCATTATATATTGAATTATGATAAATAATTAAGTAGGTGGATTTTCAGGTACTCGTTTCATTTTATGTGTGGTATTTGATTGGACACGAAGTTTAAGAAATAAGTAAAGACTTGATATTTTTTATCAAATTATCTTTTATTAAAATAATGTATTATTATTATTTTTAATTAAGTGATCCTTATAAGTGAAACTAATAAGGGTAAAAGTGTAATTGTATCTTTAAATAGTTATTAAATAAGAAAATGTGATATTTTTTTGAACGAATAAAAAAGAAAGTAATGATACATAAAATAGGACGGAGGGAGTATAAAATATAATATATATATATATATATATATATAGTAGATAGTAAATAATAGAGTATTAAAACCCGTTTGATCCAGACATACTAGAAAATATACAACTGAGAAAATAAAAACAGAGCTGTATTTCTACAGAAAAAAGATAATAGAAAATGAGAAGTTGGGAACAATTTTTTGGTCTTGTTTCAGCCCCTTCACAAAACCAAATTTCTTTAAACCCTAGAAGCAACAACTGCTCCCATCCCCGCCCACACACACCACCGACACACACTCCCCAACAATCATGGCGACTAACTCTCCGAATCTGGAATGCCGAATGTATGAATCGAAGTACCCAGAAGTAGACCAAGCAGTGATGATACAGGTGAAAAGCATGGCTGATAGTGGGGCCTACGTTTCCCTTCTGGAGTACAATAACATTGAAGGAATGATTCTTTTCTCTGAGCTCTCTCGTCGTCGTATTCGGAGTATTAGTAGTCTTATCAAAGTTGGACGCATCGAACCTGTTATGGTTCTTAGGGTTGATAAGGAGAAAGGATATATCGATCTCAGTAAACGTAGGGTTTCTGAAGAAGATATTTCGGCTTGTGAGGAGAGGTATAATAAGAGTAAACTTGTTCATTCTATCATGCGTCATGTTGCTGAAACCATGGAAATTGATCTGGAGGTCAGCTAATTTCTCATACCCCATTTTATTTTTACTTTGGTCATGAAGAGAGTTACTTTGAGTTTAACATGTTATTTGAAGCTTTTTGTATAATTTGTGATAAAGGATAGAAAATATGAATGCAATGTATGAGAAGTTATTTCATCGTTTGTGAATGGGAAAGGTGTCATGTGTATTTTGAAACTAAGGGAGCAAAGGATTTGATTGAATTTGGAATTTCAGTTGAACATGAGGTCTACGGATATTAGAAATTATTGAAGCGCAAAGCAAATGGGCCGACTTAGTTATACAACCTTAGGTAACCCCCAAAGCTAGCTATTGAGGTGGAGACCCAAAGCTACATAAGGCCCACATCAGTTCCCCATTCAACCGATGTGGGACACAAGTCCCATTCCTTGCAATAATATCATAACAATTAGTATTATTGATTTGGCATTTTTTGGAACTCCCGTTCCAAAGCCTTGAATGTTGTACTATTCTAAAGATAAAACAATAAAGTAAGGAAGAGTTTATGCTAAATGATTCTTAAACTTAGGTTTTCTAGGATAAGGTCAAATTGCTCTGCTTATTTTTAAGTTGTATGATGAAATCTCTACTAAGAACTCAGAGAAAGAAAACTGCGGTGTGGAAACTTTTTTAGTATGAGCTTGGTCCTTTGTGCCATTTCCTAAAGATTAAGGGTAGGTGTACATAAAAGCTATTGTAAGATAACAGTTGTATATTACAAAAAAAAATGAGTTTAAGTTTATGTTTACCATTGTGAGTTTTGTTTTTGGATAACATAATTGATTTCTCTTCTTAAGAACTTCTGTTTGATAAGAGGTGTAGAATACATGATTCCAACAGGAACTAGTTTTCCTGTTGGATTTAGTTCTTTGGGTAATGCCGCGCTTTAAGGACAAGCAAGAACTGGAAGTGAATCTATGCTTTTTAGGGAGTTCATAGGTTCTGAAAACAGCTGATGTTACTGCAATTGGATATTGTCCACGGTGAATGTAGGGTTTCAATATATTATTTGTGAATTGCATTGAAGTGGAAAGAGGCATATTCTGCTTGTGTAATGGTCTGGGTCTGCTGGTTGTGTGGTAGTACAGATTGTTGACGAAATTCTAGTAAGAGTTTTATGAAATTTATCTGTTTTAGTCCAAGTGTGAATATAGATTTGATTCCACTTTCTTAATTTTTTTGTACACGGGTATTTTACCAATTACTTTTCCGTGCCTTACTGCTTTGTAACTGGGAGTGCGTAAATATGCTGCTCCTATAATCTACGTAATGCCTTTGCATGAAGGAGTTTGTTACTGTCACTTTCCCTTGTTATATGTTGACTTAAGCACGATTATTCTGTTCTGGCATCTCTGTTGATTTCTGACTTGTTATGTGACTGCTTAAAATATCACTAAACGGGTGTAACTGTCTTTTTCCTATGTGTCCTTGGCCATGCAAGCATATTTTTTGCACGTTCATTAGAATTTCTGCTGCTTTTAAGTGAATGTACATTTGTCCCCCCTCCTCTTTTCTTTTCTTTCTGCGGGATGAGTTGCAAGGAACTACTTTCCTAAATTTGGTCATGTACTGTGGAAATGCATTTACTTGCTGTTTGAGAAATAAGAGAATATTTGTCATTGTTTCATCAATAACATACCTAGTGTGGTCCCACAAGTGGGTTCTGGGAGGGTGAGGCGTATGCAAACCTTACCCCTACCTTAGTGGGGTAGAGAGGAATATTCTTCATTGTTTATTTGAGAAAAATGTGTATCCATGTAACCCTACTTAGCTTTTCCTTTTCTAGAATCCCTGTTGTATAGAACTTTGAATTCTACTCTTCAATTTCTCTTAATCACTTGGCATGTTTATTGCAGGACTTGTACATTCATGTAGGTTGGCCTTTATACAGAAAATATGGTCATGCTTTTGAGGTGAAATTTTGTATCGATTTCCAAATGTTCCTTTTCCCTCTTCTGATTGGCGAGATTCACTTGGGATTTCTTGGTTTTGATTTCCAGGCATTCAAATTGGTTGTCAGTGATCCAGATTCAATTCTTAATTCCCTCACCCGTGAAGTTAAAGAAATTGGCCCTGATGGGAAGGAGGTAGGTCTTTTGTCATATCATTTTCTAGGTTTATTTCGTCCAATGATGTCAAATAATATTTAATATCTTATCCTTTCTAGGTAACTAAGGTTGCTCCTGCTTTATCTGAGGAAGTTAAAGATGCATTAGTCAAGAATATTAGGAGAAGAATGACTCCACAACCATTGAAGATTCGAGCAGATATTGAGATGAAATGTTTTCAGTTTGATGGTGTTCTTCACATTAAGGTTTCTACATTTGGCATAATCATTTTCATGTTATTATCTATTTCTTGAACCAGGAATGTAGCACTTGTGGAGTTTGCATTTTCTTAATGCTGGTATTCAATAAAATGAAACCATTACCTATCAAAAAAGGGAATTTTTTTCTAGTGATTACGTATTGTTTGTAATTTTAGCCTTTTTTTGATTTTTGATGATTTTCCCCCGTCTGGTGCAGGAAGCTATGCGTAAGGCTGAAGCTGCTGGTAATGATGACTGCCCTGTTAAAATTAAACTTGTTGCTCCTCCAGCATATGTGCTCAATACTCAGACTCTTGACAAGGTAAACTAGCTTTTTATTGCAGATAATTATGGTAGCCTATTTTACTTGAGTAAAATGTTTTTCGTCTTCACCTTGTAAAAATGTCAGTTTTATTTGCGCTTGAGCTTTTCATTGTTCTGAGAACATTTTGGTCAAGAACATGCAACATATGTTAGTTCCGGCTTAAAAACTACATTTTTTATTCATATAGACTGCATGTTATGTGCTATTATCTCCTTCACCTTGATTTTGCTTAGGGTACTCTTTTACTTTTGGCTCTGTTCTTCCATCTCAGCTGTTGCATATAAGATTCTCATATTATGAGTATGCTTCCACTTACCTATTACAGTTTTATGGTCAAACAAGAAAGATTTCTGTTTGGATGATACTCATTACTTTTGTTTTCTAGGACGCTCTAGCTGGATCCTTTTTGTTAGCTGTGATCCTTCAAAGATCACCTCTTCTAGGTCTATCAGAAACAGCCTCTCTACTTCATCTGAGGTAGTGGTATGGTCTGCGTACACTTTACCCTCCCCCACTTTGTGGGAATAAACTGGGTATGTTGTCTGGATGCTTCCCAAAATCTTTTGACTCTCTCTTTGGTTTTCCTGTGCTTATTTTCAAGTAAGGTGGTGAATGAATATCTACTTGATAGGATCATTTTTTTTTACTGCAATTGTCATTTCTCTCTCAAGTGTGTTGTTGCCTTTTCAATGTGTTCTCTCATGCATCAACTTTAGTCAACGTTAAAGCTACTTCTAGGATTAATCTTACGTTGCTTCGTTGCTGGAAAGTGAAAAAAGAATGGAAAAATACTTTAGTGGGCGGTCGTTGAGCATAGTTCCCTCAAAAAATTCCAATTTGAGGAGAATGAACTGTCCTTCTCAACTTCCACTAGTTTCTTAACTGGTCACAAGTATTAACAATAGCAGCTTAATTTTATGTGCAGCTAGAGCGCTTCCAGCTGTTATCACCCTATCACATTACGGCATTCTATTATTTCTAGTATCTGTATTTTATAATTTCAGAGGGAATTCAGCATGTTAGATTACAGATTCTATTTATTTCATTTGGCAGGAGCAAGGCATAGCGATCCTTACTAAAGCAATTGCAGCTTGCACCGAGGAAATAGAGCGTCACAAAGGAAAACTTGCTGTCAAGGAGGCTCCAAGAGCGGTGAGCTGACTTTTTTTAAAAAAAAATTATGCGTGATTTTTTATCTCATCATAATTGTGGAATGTTCTGCGTACACTCTACCCTTAGGTAGTGTTCTAAGCTGGGGGTCTATCGTAAACAACCTCTCTACTTCACTTGAGATAGTGGTATGGTCTGCGTACACACTACCCTGCGTACACTCTACCCTCCCCAGACCCCACTATGTGGGTATACACTGGGTATGTTGTTGTTGTGCATAATTGTGGAATGTGCTTCTTCGTACCTTTGAAGAGGCCTTAATTTGATATATGCCACAGTTCAATAAGGATATGAGATTGAGAATTGTGAAATTTGAGACCAGATTTACCATAACACATTGTTGGTAAATCTTAATAATCATGTGATGGTTGGGCAAGAGTCAGGGGTTTCTATATCACTGATTCCATGCTTAATTAGTATTTTTACTTTGAAATTATTTCCAAACTAGTATAGCATGGTCCTTGATACATATATATGTATGTTCAATTGAATAAAGCGCTTCTTCGATTTGTCTCTCTTGGCAAGGCACTGCTACTAGCACTCTGGATGCTTACAAATTGAGACCGTTGTCGTATTAGTTGGTCCTAAAATCTCATTTGGGTTTGACTGCTCTAGTATGGATGTACGCGGGCAAATGTTTCAGTTAATAAAATGGTGATATATTTAAATTTCAATGGAC
>NC_061113.1:12866429-12909045 GCF_002878395.1 Capsicum annuum | reverse complement strand
AGCAGGAATGCAGGAATAATAAAGCAGAGGAAAGCACACAGATTCGTAATAAACATGGAACACGGAACACGGAACACGAAACACTGAATACAGAATCATAACAGGAATACACCCCCACCAATTAATTCCCTACACTAGCGACCCGAACTGGCCCTAATCCTCTGCCGTAATTCGCATCTTCCAGCCCTTCCTATCTAGGGTCATGTCCTCGGTGAGCTGTAACTGTTCCATGTCCCGCCTAGTCTTAAGATGCATCAATATAAGATAATCACATGTATATTGTCAACCGGCTGTTGACATTCATAGATTTTCTTGTTTAATATAAATTGAGTTAAGAGCATAATTTTCAGATTGTGTAATCAAAGCAATTCATCTTGATACTGTTGATTAGAGATAAAATGACTATGATAAATAGATAAACCATTGCTAATGAGAACAAAAACTTCATGTGTTGATTTGAAATATTATATAAATAAGTACTTGTATGCATCAAATTAATAAATTATGATTAATTCCCCTTCAAAGTTGGTTCTGAGTCAGGAATCACACATTATCTATCTAATAATTTTATGTGCGGTATTCGATTAATGAATATATCATGATGCATAAAGATGGATCCTCAAAGAATATGTAGGATGCATGTTAGTTTTCCTGACATAAGGAGGAGATTATAAACAGCTATGGAGTATGTTAGGAATTATTATTAGATCCCCATTCAAAAGATAATTCAATTCAAATACCGAAAGTATCTCATATTAAACTGAAAGTGCTCCTATTTTGTGTCCCTAAAGGACAAAGTATGCATGCGTGAAGCGTGGTAGATCAATCGATTCTAAATGCAATAATCCTTGAAAAGGATAAGGAGCAAATGATCATAATAAGAAGGCAATGTGCTCTTGAAGAACCTACGACATAACACTTCATGAAACCTTATAGGAGGTTCAGGTACCTGAAAATAATGAAGTGATGAAATCTCAAAATGTTATGTCATACTGTGAACTGATATGAAATGAAATATCATTAATATCTTTGATACAATATTGGCGCAATATTGTAAAAGATTATGAGGACCTGAATTCTATGTTTATTTAAGTATGTTGACGTAAAGATATTTATCAAGTGACATGAAAGGATGCATCTTGATAAGCATAACACTTATTTGATTTGTAGCCCAGACACTTGAAGATGTCACACATGAAATATTGAATATTGTCACTTGACAAAATTTATATGAAAACTTTTTTAAGGATTCAAAATGTTTGAAGCATATAAAAGTTTCTGGAAAACTTATTTATAATCGTTATATTGTATAAGCTTATAACTTGTAAATTATTGGAACTCTTGGAGAATTTTCAAAAGCAATAGATTATTTGTTGGAATGAGAAATATATCGAATTGGATTGGTAATATATCTTAGTGCAATTGGTGTGCTAATATATCTTGTAACTACTACAAGGTTCGATATAACCTTTCGATCAATTTGTTAGTAAGGTATAGTTCTGCTCCTACTATGAGACATTAGAATAAGATTAAACATATGAGTTTATTTAATTTTAAAGACTGTAGTCCCGATCATGTTGGTTATGTTGATGCTGGGTACTCATCCGATCCATAGGTACCCATACAATAAATCTGATCTAACCACCACTCTTTAGAACTTATAGGAGGTACTTTTTTATCACACAAGATTTCGAAAATGAGCTTTCATTTCATCCACCCTACCCGAATCCAAGAGTGACATCCTCATTAAACTCACTATTCTCCTGAATCATAGGTCCTAAATACTTGAAATTGTTTCTCTTATTGATAAAATGAGTATCAAGTTTAACAATCACATCGGACTCATGAGATACCTCACTGAACTTACGCTCCAAATATTCCGTCTTGGACCTACTCAACCTAAACCCTTTAGACTCAAGGGTCTGCCTCCAAACCTCCAATTTAGCATTAACTCCACTACGTGTCTCATCAATTAATACCACATCATACGCAAAAATCAAATAGTAATGCACCTCACTTTAAATTTGTCGCATCAAAACATACATCACTAAGGCAAAAAGAAACAGACTAAGCGTCGATCCTTAGTGTAACCCTATCAAGACGGAAAAGTGCTTAGTCCCCTCCTCCAATCCTAACTCAAATCTTGGCGCCGTCGTACATATCCTTAATTGCCTTAATATACACCGTACACTTCTCTCCTCCAAACACTTCCAAAGAACCTCTCTCTGGGAACTCTATCATAGGTCTTCTCTAAGTCGATAAACACCATATGCAAATCCTTCTTCCTAACCCTATACTGCTCTATCAGTCTCCTAACGAGATGAATGGCTTCAGTAGTCGAGCACCCTAGCGTAAATACAAACTAATTTTCAGAAATAGTAACAATCCTTTGCAACCTCAACTCTACCACCCTCTCCCAACCCTTCATAGTGTGGCTCAACAACTTTATACCACTATAATTGTTGAATATCACCCTTATTCTTATACAATAGAATCATCATAATTAAACCTTTTAAATGGACCGGGTTAGCCCGTTCCAGCCAATTTAGCTCGGCCTAACCGATGGGCCTGCCCAATCAGCCCACAGGCTGTAGGGCCGCCAGTCCTAGGCCTGGGCCTGGGCCGGCCAAGTGGATAAAGACAAATTGCTACGCTTATTTTTAAGTTGTATGATGAAACATATTTCTCTAATAAGAACTCAGAGACAGAAAACTGTATTGTGGAAATTTTTTTAGTATGAGCTTGATCATTTGTCCCATTTCTAAAGATTACGGGTGGGTGTGCTCTAATTTCAAAAATTTTAGTTTTTATGGTTAAACGCCCATTAATACTTATAGCATAAAATATTATTGATATTCTTTTGATTATTGAATAACTTTTTGGAATTTGATTGCTACCATTAATTTATTAGAGAAAAAATGGGTAATAATTCATACATACATATAACATAATATAAAGCTCAATTTAATTTTTGAGACTTCATACTTGTGTTTCTTTGACTCTCAAATACTTTTATATGATTTAGTAGGCATTTGACTAAGAACTTTTTTTTAACATTTTTTTCGAAAATCATTTCTTTTTGGTGAAAATAGTAGTTTTTTATCATAAAAATTATTTTAATTTACTGAAAATTATTTTTGAAAACTTTTTTCATTCTTATTTCTCGAGCAAAATTTTAAAAACAACTCTAATTTATGTTTGTGACCAAACACAACATCAATTCTAACTTTAATTCCAACTCCAACTTCAACTCTAAAAATGATTATTTTCATGGTCAAACGGGCATTAATCTTTTAAAAGTCTTCACAAATATAACAAGTTACTTTTTTAATAAAAATGACGCAACAAAAATAAATAACACAAATGTTGAATAAAAGTTTTAAAATAAAGAACAAATTAAATTTTAAACGTAGATTTGGGCCCGGGGTAAATAGCACCCATAGATAGGTAATAAAAGGAAGGGATATATACCAAAACAGCTAACTTTAGACGCCAAAAAACAAATTCTTCGTGGAATCTCTTGTTTCAGCCCCTCCACAGTAAAAAAAACCTTTCTCCAGAAACCCAAATTTCTTTGAAACCCTAGAAGCAACAGCTGCCCCCCCCCCCCCCCTGCACACACACCACCCACCCACGCACACACCAACAATCATGGCGCCTAAATCTCCGAATCTTGAATGCCGAATATACGAATCGAAGTACCAATAAGTAGACCAAGCAGTAATGATACAGGTGAAAAGCATGGCTGATACTGGGGCCTACATTTCCCTTCTGGAGTACAATAACATTGAAGGAATGATTCTTTTCTCTGAGCTCTCTCGTCGTCGTATTCGGAGTATTAGTAGTCTTATCAAAGTTGGACGCGTCGAACCTGTTATGGTTCTTAGGGTTTACAAGGAGAAAGGATATATCGATCTCAGTAAACGTAGGGCTTCTGAAGAAGATATTTCGGCTTGTGAGGAGAGGTATAATAAGAGTATGCTTGTTCATTCTATCATGCGTCGTGTTGCTGAAACCATGGGAATTGATCTGGAGGTCAGCTAATTTCTCATACCCCATTTTATTTTTACTTTGGTGATAAAGAGAGTTACTTTGAGTTTAACATATTATTTGAAGCTTTTTGTATAATTTGTGATAAAGGATAGAAAATGAATGCAATGTATGAGAAGTTATTGCAATGTTTGTGAATGGGAAAGGTGTCATGTGTATTTTGAAACTAAGGGAGCAAAGGATTTGATTGAATTTGGAATTTCAATTGAACATGAGGTCTACGGATAGTAGAAATTATTGAAGTGCAAAGCAAATGGGCTGACTTAGTTATACAAAAGCAAATGGGCTGACTTAGTTACTATGAAAATATTGTGACGCAACCTACTGTTATTCAAATTCACGACTTGTTCATATCAGTTTTAAAGAGTTGAATCACCGATGATCGTAACAATCTTTTAAGGAATCAACTAACCTCGAAACAAGTAGAGTAACTTTCAACTAACCATGAAACAAAATTAGTCATAAGAAATCTAACGCATAACCACCTACTCATCAAAATAGTCTTAAAAAATCCTAAGTTTCTACAATACACAATCCTACCATTACGCTACTTGCACGAAGAAGAAGAAATAATGAGAAAATTTAAAAGAGAATGATGTGTTTACCTTTTTTTGAGCAACGAATAGGGATTACGAGCCTGTCACGATGGATTTTCACCACCAAAAACTCGACTTGGACTTACCGGCATTGAATCGTTCTTGCAGAAACTTAGACGATTTCAACGAATTTAGGCGAATTTCACCATGAACCTCTTGGTTACGTGAGATTAGAGGAGCGATCCTCCAAAATCCCCATTTTATCCCCAAAAAGCCCTCTTCACCTTTATCCCCCAACCTCTATTTATAGGGAAAAGAGAGGGGAGAATTTTAGGGTTTCAGATTTAAAAATGAAATTTTGAATTGATTTTCTTGCAGAATTTGAGGTCCACAGGCAGAGAGGCACGTACCCGTTGGCTTCTATTGCCAAAAACGAGTGGACATGGTCTAAGCAAGGGGAAGTAGACGAAACTCTAGCCATTCTTGGCTGAATGTTAAGAAGGTAAAATGGTAAAATTGAGGGTGGGGTGGCCAGGTTCTTTGGCGTTGATATTGTACTGGTCTGTTGAAATGGTTTTGCGCATTTGTTGTTGTACATCGTTGTTGTCGAATGCTATTATCGTTGATATTGCTTGGAAATTGCGAGTTTGGTACTGATGGTGTTGTATACGAGTTTTGCCGTTGTATTTTCTATTGGTTTGTTGAGTGCCGTTGTTGAATGTTGTTGTTACGGTTGTTGAGGCGGTTTTTGGTTGTTGTATTGTTCTTGATTGACGTTAAAACGGGTTGAGGGAAAAGGGAATGAGAATGGGCCGAGTCGGTGTAATTGGGCCTGGTGGAACAGGTTGGGGTGACTGGGCAGGCTGGTAAGGGTTTGGTTGAATTTTGTTAGGTAGATTAAGAATTGGGGATTTAGACCATTTATTAAATAGCCAAAAATGAGAATTTAGACAATTATACTTAAATTTTAGCATAATTAAAATTCAATTGACCCATTGCATTGTAATTATGGTCAATTTAGTTTCAATTAAGTTCTAATTTAATAAATTTACTAAATTGAAACAATATTTGAAACAAATTAACAACCAATTCAATCCCGAACTTCTTGGTTCAATAAAATCAAACAAATATTTTCAAATAAATTATTTTTAAATCAATATTTTATCCATTTGAATCCATATTCCAAATAACCCTTGATTAAAATTTAATGTTTTCGTAAAATTATATGATTTCGCATATGCAAATACTAAATATACAATCGCTACTTAAAACGACTAAAACTACCTAGAGAAATGCTTTGGAAAGCTTTTATTTGGATAATATAAATGTTGCAATCTTATTTAAAATTGAAGAAACTCGAAATTAGACTCAGTCACGGAGGGTAAAAATTAGGTGTCTACATACATGACTTTTTTAGTGTATGCAATGGATATTTAGTGAAAAAATATCACCATATCTATTGAAAATAATCTATTGTTTGATATCAAATAATTTTTTGTTGCAATAAAAAAGGTAATCAGTATTAGTCATGGTTAATATTGGTATTGATTCACTATATTAATTTTGCTTTCTGATAATCAGTACAGTCAGGTGCAGGACTTACCAGAAGGGATAGAGTCAGGAATGAGACCGTCCGGGAGAAGGTGGGAGTGGCTTCGTTGGAGGATAAGATGCGCGAAGAAAGGTTGAGATAGTTTGGGCATGTGATGAGGAGGGGCACAGATGCCCCAGTTCGGAGGTGCGAGAGATTAGCGTTAGATAGCTTTAAGAGAAGGAGAGGTAGGCCGAAGAAGTACTGAAGGGAAGTGATCAGACATGATATGGAGCAGCTTCTGCTTACTGAGGACATGACCCTAGATAGGAAGGTGTGGAGATCGCGGATAAAGGTAGAAGGCTAGGTTGTGTGCGTGGATTTAGTAAGTAGTTAGAAGAGCTCAAGTTGAGTCGGGCTGGTAACCCTAGGATTAGGTCCAGAGATAGGAGCCCGATCAGGCGGGCTTGGGTTTCTTTTTCCTGTTGCACTTATTTATTTTATTGTTTATTGCTTTGAGTAATATTTTTATTGTGTCTTATTCCTTTTCTTGTTATGCCATCCATCTTGCTTCTTATTTAATTACGCTTTGGTCTACTTTTCTCTATTTTGAGCTGAGAGTCTATCGAAAACAACCTCTCTACTTCTCTGGAGGTAGCGGTATGGATTGCGTACATTCTACCCTCCTCAGACCCCACTTGGTAGGAATACACTGGGTTTGTTGTTGACAATCTGTATAGTTCAATAATTATATATAGTTACAACTTGTAATAATCAGTCTAAAAAGTACATATAAAATATTTTTCACATGATAAAACTCAATCCATTAACTGGGTAAGGGTATTAATTTTAAAGGATTTTGGGTTGCTGGGAATTCATGATTTCCGTTAATAAAACTCATTGAAAGGATTGTGCAAAATCGAATCACTTTGAAGTAGCTTCGTCTTGTTCTTCGATAAGGAAGATGGGGTAAAACATCCCAAATCAAAGGACGGTCTAGAAAGTATGATCGGGTTATTTTCTTCTAACAATCTAGAGTTCTTCCTATTTGGAGTAGAGTCAAATTTGCACTTTGCAACATGATTCAACAAAAAAAATAAGAAAACAACACTAAGTTGAGTCAATTTTATATCCCATATCATCAATATATGAAGAGAAACCCAAGTTCATATGCAAAAGCTATAAGGTTCAATAAAAAGGAAGAGAAAAAAAAAATAAGTTATGAAAAAGAGAGCTATTAATGGTGGAGAAAATATTTTGTCAATAAAGTAACTATGGAGAATAGTGTAAACATTGAAAAAGTAAAAAATAAAAATTACTAGAAAGTCAAAAAGTGTACCAATGTGAAAAAAAATCTTTACCAAATTTTACTCTTTAATTTAAGAACATATTTTGCAACTTAATTGATAAAGTTAAAAAAAATAAAAATAAAGATAATTATTGAAACCAACAATAATTTCTACCATAATCATCAAAATATTTAATGAGGAGAGATAGATTGTAAAGACTGAAAATAAGGAGATAATATGACTACTAATTATGAATAAATATTTTTTTATTAATTAAAAAATAATAATTTTTGAAAAATTGCTATAACTTGCAATTATTTCTTTAACCCAATAATTATGAAAAAGTGTTGCTTTAATTTGCATAAACAATCTAATAAATATATACAACATAGTTTTCACATAAAATCAAAATCAATAAGTAGTCCAACAACAGGTATGAACCGACGCAGGCCCAATTAAACAAACAAAACAAATCAAATCTAACTATATACATATGTACGATATCACAACGAAGGGGCTGTTTTTACCAAAAAAAAAAAAATACGAAGGAGCCGTTTGGTACAATGTACTAAGAAAAATAGTCTATGTATTATGTATGGTATTATTTAGTACTATATTGGTAGGATTTTTGGCCTATGTATAACTAATGCATGTATTAATTATATAGCCCTAATTGGTATTACGAGGAGCATAACTAATACATTCCATTTGGTGATATTAGTAAAACCCTATTTGGTATCATGAGATGTATAACTAGTACCTTACATTTGGTGGTACTGGTTTAGTTTACGTGCTTTGCACGTGTGTCTCGCGTCAAGCAATAAAATTATATATATAAACAAATCATTAAAAAAATACAAATAGATGTTAACACGTCAATCAATAAAATTATATACAAAAAAAAAATTATTAAAAAAATACAAATAGATGTTAACGCGTCAATCAATAAAGCTATATGTATATAAACTTATTAAAAAAGTGCATATAGATGTTAACATAAATTTATATCTATTTAAATGACATGAATAAATATTGTACAAAAATAACAAATTGTATGAACTTATATAGCAAGGATTCATTTAAGTGATAAAAATAAACGTGATAAATGTTATAACAAGTCTCTTCATAAATAAAATTATTGATGCATGTATACCTTAGAACTATCTTTGTCAGATAGAGAGTCTGTTTTCGATAGATCCTTGACTAACTTACAAAATTAGGATTCAATAGTTATGTCTTCAATCTAAAAATAATTTTCAATATAATCTCATATATGAAGTCTTTGGAGGATTAAATACATATTTTATCATTATCTCTGCAGGGTAGATAGACTGTTCTCAATTGATATTCCTAATCTAAACCGGGATAGCATTATTAGATATGGATTAGAAGTAAAAAGATACTTACATATATTTTAAGTTGGTGAATGAAACTGAAGAAACTACTGTGCTTGAAAAATCTAGGCAGCAATGTGGTGGAGGATTTATGAGAATTCCTAACAATAAAACAATTCTTTGCTCTGCTTCAGGAAATCATTGCAATGAAGATATCAATGTTAATTCCCCAGATATGCAACAGAGATTAAAATATCAAAACATACTACTCCAGTAAAGGAGACAAAAATAAGACATGAAAGACAATATTATGAGCTTGAGCATATAGATATTATATATAATATTTGACATCATAAACGTCATGTAATTAGAATTTGATTGCTGTTGAAAAAGAGAATTTGTTTTATAGTTAAAAAAGTAAAATTCTATATAAGGTAAAGTAATAAGTCAATATAAATTTAATATTTAAAAAGATTCTGCACTAACAAAAAAATTAATTATTTTCCTAATATGAAAAATAAATATTTAATTTTCTCCTATAAATTAGACTTTTTGCCTTAAGTTTTTTTCACCGTTGTTTAGTGATTCTTTTTTTTTTTTTGATCCACTTTCAAGTTTTTCATTAGGATTTTGGACTTTCTTTCCTTTTCTAGATGTTTTTGTTTTTGTTTTTTTTTTTCTCCACACGTTTTTATGCTTTTCTTTTTCTAATTAACCTTTTCTAATTCTTTTTCTAATTAACCTTTCACGTTTTATGCTTTTCTTTTATAATTAACCTTTACTTCCCTCTATTTAATAAGAATAAGAAATTGTCCTTAAATAAAACATAAGTGAAATAATGATTTTATTTACTGTGAAAACTTTTAATGAAGGATAAAAAGTTCAAATCACTTTTCTAAGGGGCTTCACACTTTTAATATATTATAGATATAGATTATAGATATAGATATAGATATAGATATAGACATAGATATAGATATAGATTATAGATTAGTAATACACTAGTGTACATACCCGCGCGATGCGCAGATAACACTAAAATAATATTTCTAATATTTCATGTTGGGATGTCTTGTTCGAGCATGTTAAATTCTATTATCTTAAAAATGTTTCAACTATGATATTGTTTCTCAATGAAATGTAAGAATAAATATTTTTTTCTCTACCCTCATCCACAACGGCGGATCTACGTAGAGCTTGAGGGATTCACTCGAACCCTCTCATCGAAAAATTACACTGCATATATAAGGTGATCTCTTTCTTTAGACATAAATCAATATATATATATATATATATATATATTACTATTATATATAAGAGAGAATAGAATTTTTTGATAGTCCTCACATGACATTTTTGTTCTTTTACCCTTAATTGAAGTTTTTACTACTTTATAAGTTAACACACATTTTAGTAAATTTTAAAAACTTTAAGGTCATTTACACGCCACTAAAAATGAAAAAGGTTGTAGTGGGCTCCACAAAACATACTCATACATATTTGAGTCTTTATTTTATGTGAAAATGTTATTAAACTTATTTCAAATTATATTTGATCTTAACAATTAATTATAAACACATAAATAATTATTCTATTGTTCAATTTCTATCTTGATAAATGCTTGATTATTGAATAAAAATATTTTTCATATAATATTATTTGTTGATGTTATTTATAATGTTTAATTTGCAATTTAAATTTTTTGTTATCGATTAATAAGTATAGTTTATTTTATTTTAATTTTACCTGTGATTTTATATTGTACATGCCGACAAACATAAGTAATTAATAAAGATTTCACTTATGCAAAATTATATTTTACATTAAATAATAATTAAATTTATTATTGTTAAATGCTTTTAAAATTTACTTATATTATATATATGAGAGAATAGTATTTTTTGGTAGTTTTCAAATGATTTTTTGATCTCTTTTGCCCTTAATTGAAGTTTTTATTACTTTGTAAGTAACACACATTTTAGTAAATTTTAAAAACTTTAAGGTCTTTTACACGCCACTAAAAATGAAAAAGGTGACAGTGAGCACCACAAAGCATACTCATACTTATTTAAGTCTTTATTTTATGTGAAAATGTTATTAAACTTGTTTCAAATTATATTTGATATTAAAAATTAATTATAAACACATAAATAATTATTCTATTGTTCAATTTTTATCTTGATATATGCTTAATTATTGGACTAAAATATTTTTCTTATAATATTATTTGTTGATGTTATTTATAAAGTTTAATTTGCAATTTAAATTTTTAATTATCGATTAATAAGTATAGTTTATTTTATTTTAGTTTTACCTGTAATTTTATATTGTACATGGCGACAAACATAAGTAATTAACAAAAATTTCACTTATTTAAAATTATATTTTAAATTAAAGAATAGCCATAATTAAATTTATCATTGTTAAATACTTTTAAAATGTGTCGAAATGTTAGTTATAATCCTTTAATTTCAGTCAAAAATAAATTTCATAATATGATAGTTAGTTAATCTAATTTTATGTGCACACATTTTTAATCTAATTTGATAAATGACCATATTAAAAATAAATAATAAAATATTATATATATATATATATATATATATATATATATATATATATATATATATATATATTCTGAAAATGCTTGGAAAAAAAGGTTGTATAAGAAATTATAATTTGATCTCCTAATAAATTATGATAAAAAATCAATTTGAATAATCGGAGATTAGAAACTCAAAAGATTTCAGTAAAATAGAAATTGAAACTTTCATACAAGCATTTTTATGATTTTTTTTGAAAGTCTAATATTTAAATTAAGAAAAATATTATCCTTTAACTTTTCAATACCATTTTGTACTATACTATTTTAAACTCCTTAAAAGCTATCACACTGAAAAAGAAAAAAGAAGGATGAGAAAATTTTTACAAGATCTATAAATTCAAAATCAGAGTCCAAGAAATTAAAAAAGTATGAGAAGATATCCATAACATGAAATGGAGTCTTCTAGAGTATAAAAGCTCACCACTTCAATCCTACCCAAAGTTATCCCTGAATCCAACATCACTGAGTAGGAGTAGTATGGCCGATTCCTGCATCATGTGGGGATGCAACGCTCAAGACGAGTTAGCAGGTGAACGCTAGCATGTATTCAGGAATAAGGATAAAATAATACCAATATTTAAAATCAGGTAAATAACAAAGTACAGTCACACACACACACACACACACACACACACACACACACACATATATATATATATATATATATATATTCTATGCCGAGAAAGGGAACTGGGTTTAGCTGACACTTAGAATTTTAACCTGGGTTGTGTAGCTTGACCGTCCTAAAACTACCCACAGGCTATATGAGTCCAGTGTTATCCCCTGAACGGGCTCTAGTGCGTGTAGCTGCATGAACCAGAGATATCATAGGGGCCGAGGATTCCCGTGTACCCTTTGCCCTCCATGATACATATATAAAAGTAGAAACATAGGGAATTCACGTGTACCCCACAAGTCTATGGTCACCATGAAAATCATCATGGCGGCAAACATGAGTTTCCAGTGTCCGTCCATTGGACTGACACCTTTACAGTTAGCTATCACAACCCGTCATTATTTCCCAATTAAAACCTTTAGCACATAACAAAACCACCAATTGCAGAATTTATTTACCAAGGCATTATGAAGTGATGCCGTCATACCGACTATAGCTTGCAAGCAATGTCATTAGACAACACTTAGGGAATTCCCATGTACCTCACAAGTATTCTAATTAAAACAAGCCATGGACACCAACGCCTTTCCAATCCATTTAAAATCATTTAAACCAATTTAGGTTCCATTACAATCTTATGTAATGCAAAATTTTCAATAAAAGTCAAACTATGTGACAAAAACATTCTCATTGGCATTTTAACAAACATGTTGAGGGCATATAGTTTCCAAAACCAAAACCAAGAACTAATTAATTATTCCCATGCAACCACATGTTCAAACCAATATTATAACATGAAAAACTATAAATAGAACACGGAAAAACATCGTCCAACCATTAGTAATACACAAAATTTCCTCAAAGTTGATCAACATTAATTTACGACCTGTAAACTTATAATACCCCGCATTTTTCTAACTTAATTTAACTCTCAGTACATGAGTATTCATATATAATTTTTGAAATACTCAGGAAATCCATTTATCTAGTTTGTCAGATTTTTTTACTTTTTTCTCTCATTTTAATACAGTAAATAAATAATTAAATCCAATAAATTAGTGTTTAATGCAATTAAAGGCCCTCTAACAGCAAAATTGAAACATGAGTCTCTTAAAAACGCCTATAAACTACTGCTTAGGATTAATTCAGAATCAATCTACTGTAACTTTTGGACGATCCACAGAGCTATTATTTCCAGAATGGCCATCCATCTTCATATGCTTTCTTTTGCAACTTTGTAACACTAGGGATCTCTTCTTGTATATAATAGAGTATATCAATTTTTCCTAGCTTTTTCGTATTTAACTTACTAAAATCCTTTTTGTGTAAAATATTTTTCCTTCATCAACAAGGAGCTATTCGTCATCCATTTTCCTCAACAACCCATTTACTTATCATTTGGGTTCGGGTTCGACCCGACTTCACCATTCCTTCATCAATGTAAAATTCTCCGTCGCCACCGTCGGCGGATGCAATGGCGTCAGAATCGGCGCCAACCTTAACATGAAAGCGCAGGCAGTGGATTTGAGCAAAGAGGTAATAATGGAGGAATCTTATAAGTGTTTTGTTGGGTACATGAGCTAGGGCACCATTGTTATTGTCCAGTGGCAGAGCATGTAAATGGTATGATATTGAAGGGCGAGAGTATTTAAATTTGACTTCTGGTATTGCTGTTAATGCGCTTGGACATGGTGATCCTGATTGGATTAATGTTGTTACTCAACAAGCAAATGTATTAACTCATGTTAGCAACATTTACTATTCTCTCACTCAGGTTAGCTACCATTTTGCATAATTTAGGGATTAAAAAAGTGATCCTTTTTTTTCCTTAAAAGTTTTGTTGCATTTTGTTTTGATGGTTGTTGAGGTGTGGTTTCATAATGTATTGTATTGTATTATATTCTATATTTTGATGGATAGAGTTATTCAATACCTGTTGTCATTGGGAAGTGACACGTATTCCGTGGAATTAATTGAGGTGGGCGAAAGAGAAAAAGAAAATTAATTAATTATAGTGCATGTGGATTTAAAAAGATGACCGGTTTTTCTTTTTGAAGTTACTTCACATTTTGTTTGGATGGTTGTTACATATCTTTTCATAATGTATTGTATTGTGTTGTATTATTTTGATGGATACATTGAATAGGTTGTATCATTTAGTATCGATACATAATGTCACACATGAGTACTTTGAAGGAAAAACCTATAAGAAATATGACACGGGGTAAAGCTAATATGGAGTAAGTTAAAAGATAAAATAGAATTATTATATAGTAAGCGAAACAAAATGAGAAGAAAAACCTGGCAAATAAAAAGGTGATGTTTTTTTTGAAATTTCTTTATACTTTGTTTGGATGGTTGTTATATGTTGTTTCATAATGACCTTTTATTATTAGCTAATTTTTACATATACTCTCTATGTTATTATTTTTATTTTGTATTTTATATAAATTTCTAATTAGTGTAAATTCATAGTTTCTTTAGGTTCAAAATAGTATTTATGACTTTATTCAAAATATGTCAACCGTAGTCTTTTGAAAGAAAAGTTCATTGTATCTTAAAGCTTTAACTTCTTATGTAACCTGAAAAATAAATTAATGACAATATTAAAGATGATAGTTAACCTCTTGAATATGAAGAGGAAAGAAACGGTAAATTGTAATAAATTCATCAAGCAAACACTAAACATATAAATATATTATGGTACAAAAGAATTGTGAAAAATTATGAGATAAATATTAGATTGTTGCGAACTTCTACTACTATCTATTGTCTCTTGTATTTCAATTATTTTACTGAATTTGTAATATGAGGTAAAATCAATTTCGTCTTTTATCACATGTTGTTTCCTTTAATTTGTTATTTAGGTGATTTAATTTAGTAGCTTTTTCAGACTCGATAAAATGCTCAATCGTCCCTAAATTTTTTGTTTGGTTTTTCTTTAGAAGTGAGTGCGTTTTTTTTACTAATCAATTTAGTTGCAATTTTTTTTTTAATAATAAAGATTGCAATGATGACATTGTATTATTAATTTATTTTTACATACTTTCAATGTTTTTATTTTTATTTTGTATTTTATATGAATTTTTAATTGGTGTAAATTCATAATTTCTTTTGGTTAAAAATAGTATCTCTGACTTTATTCAAAATATGTCAATCATAGTCTTTTGAAAGAAAAAGCTCATTGTATCTTAAAGACATCTTATGTAACTGAAAAAATAAATTAATGACAATATTAAAGATGTTAATTAACCTCTTGAATATGAAGAGGAAAGAAATGACAAATATTAATTGTAATAAATTCATCAATCAAACACTAAACATATAAATACATTATGGTAAAAAAGAATTGTGAAAAATTCTGAGATAAATATCTGATTGTTATGAACTTCTGCTACTATCTATTGTCTCTTGTATTTCTATTTCGATTATTTTATTGAATTTGTAATATGAGATAAAATCATTTTCTTCTTTTATCACATGTTGTTTAATTCCTTTAATTTGTTATTCAGGTGATTTAATTTAGTAGCTTTTTCAAACTCGGTAAAATGATCAATCGTCTAGAGGAATTGAATGGTAATCGACTTGTGAAGTGAATGTCGACGAGTGTTTAAAGATTGTACATTTTCTTCATATATATTTTTATTTTTTAATGATAAAGATTGCAACAATGACGTTGTATTATTAATTAATTTTTATATATTCTCTCTATGTTTTTATTTTTATTTTGTATATTATATGAATTTCTAATTTGTGTAAATACATAATTTCTTTTGGTTCAAAACAGTATCTCTGACTTCATTCAAAATATGTCAAGCATAGTTTTTTGAAGAAAAAAAAGTTCATTGTATCTTAAAGACATCTTATGTAACTGAAAAAAAAAATTAATGACAATATTAAAGATTATAATAAATCTTTTGAATATGAAGAGGAAAGAAATAACAAATATTAATGGTAGTAAATTCAGCAATCAAATACTAAACATATAAATACATTATGGTAAAGAAGAATTGTAAATATTATGAGATAAAAGCTCAATCTTAAAGACATTTTATGTAATTGAAAAAAAATCTATCTATATCTAATAACAGAGGCAAAACTACCATGTGGCAGCACCTCATAAAAGCAGCAATATTTAAAAAAAATAAATTAAAAATCTATTTCTTAAACACACTTAACTTCCTCATCCCTATTTCAATGGAAATACAGTTATTAAAAGAAGAATAACACTGTCCACTTACAAATATTTTTTGCTAATTTGCTAATAAACTTTTACTTATTGTTTTACTTAAATAACAAAAGATACAAAAAAGCAATTTTCATTACAACATTAAAAAAACTACAATTCAAATTTAAAGAACAATAAATACAAAATAAACAAATAATTACAATACAAATTTAAATAACAATAACTACAAAATAAACAAATAATTACAATACAAATTTAAACAACAATAACTGCAAAAAAAAAAAAAACATTAACTAAAGATGAAAAAAAAAACTTAATTACATTCTTAAAAAATACTTAAACATCAATAACTGCAAAAAAAAAAATTATAATAATTAGGACAAAATTTTAAACAACAACAAATGCTAAAAAGAAAATGAGATATACACACGCCATCTAACAAGTTTGTTTATTTTAATTATTAAAATTTAAACCAGTAACTGCCAAAAAAAACAACATTAACTAAAGATGAAAAAAAAACTTTTTAATTAAATTCTTAAAAAGTATTTAAACATCAATAACTGCCAATTTTTTTTTATAATAATAAGGACAAAATTTTAAACAACAACAAATGCTAAAAAGAAAATGAGATATTCACACGCTACCTAACAAGTTTGTTTATTTTAATTATTCAAATTTAAACCAATAAATAAGAAATTTAAACAGAAACGTGATATCCTTTTAATTAGGGATAGTTAGAAGGAGTTGGTTTTAAAACCACCCACTAAACTCCTTTTTTTATAATTGTCTTTCATTACAACTCATTTTCTTATTCGTATATAATCCTTACTAGGTTCTACATTTTCTGCAGTTTATACATGTCCTTATATTTCTGACATTCTGCAATTTACGTAGTACTGCCATAATCATATATGGCTTTTCATAGCATCTCACAAATTACAAGCAGTTCTATGCAATTAAATTTGAGAGTAAGAACTATTCGCCTTTGTCAATTGCAGGATAAATTCAAACCTGATGTACCATATTCATTAGATATGGTTTTACAGGATTCTAAGGTACTAATTGCTTTTTACTACTTTTTCATATTTCACGGTGTTTACATTAATAATTTCCTTTTTTATTTTAAAGTTGTATATACACTGAACAATACTAATTCTCTGTCTCAAATTAGGGCGATCGCATGCATGCTTCAATTGGCAAGTATGATATTAAGTTTTTCAAGAACAAGATGGAGGAACTTGAGTTATATCGCATTAACAACTTTGTTGTTACATCAAATTTCAAGAAATTTAAGATTACAACGCACAAGCACAGGTTGATTTTCATAAAAATGACTTCTGTCGAGAAAATTACTGATCCTTCATTTCCTATGGACATACTTAATTTGTGTCCATTTGACCAACTCACAATTCACCATATAGTCGATGACACGAAACTTTTCGGTAATGTTTCTCTTCATTGTCAGTTTAAAATTTATCAATAATCTGTACTTTTTATTTTTACTAATCCATTTATATTTATAGATGTTGTTGGTCAGAATGTCACATATGAAGCTGTTCAAACATTCAAGCAAGGAGACAGTAATAGTGTATTTATAAATATTGTGCTAGAAGATGATAAGTATGCCTTATTTTCTTCTTTACATTACAATTGGCACTGCTATATTCACTAATCATTGATAACAGATGAATAAGAATTAGAGAACAAACAATCAATTTAATAAATACACATTTTATATGGTAAAGCTGCAACATTAAATACACATATATGGTAGATTGAAAATAGTAATGTAAATCATTTAATGAAATCTTTATTCTTACGGGAGAAATAGACTTTCAACAACTTTATGGGGCGAACTTGTGGATCAAATTCAACCTTATTTGAGTGCATCCACAGATGAACCTTTGATTATGGTTCTTCAATTTATGAAGGCTCAAAAATTTAGAGGTATGAATATTTCAAACTATAATACATAACAGATTTATTCAAAAATTATTTTTATTTTCAAATTCTAAATATTATTTCAAACAGATGTCTACTCCGTTTGTAGTTGTTGGTACCAAACTAAGCTATGGATAAATCCATCTCTGCCGCAATCTATTGCTTTTAAATCCAGGTTTGTCACATCCAACTATTGTTTTAACACATTTATCAATTAAATTTAATATTAAAATTTAGAATATAGATTAATTTATAATTTTATACTATTTTTCATTCAGATTAAATGCAACATGTGCTTCTAACTATGAGCGGCTTAGCCAGACAAGTTCCCAACAGTGTTATTCTATCATGGATGAGTTAACCAAAGGAATTGTACCTTTTAAATATATCAATGATTTGATTGTATGCTTAGAAGTGAGTTGAATAATTTTTTTCATTCCTAATTAACTTAGCACAATGTGTTTAAATATTATAACAATATTTTCTCTATCAAACAGGAAGCTAGCTATTGGATTGCTGCAAAAATTGTTTGTTTTGATCTTGATCATGGATGGTCATACATGACTTGCAACAAGTGTATTATAAAGGTTGAACAAGATGAAAACTCATTTTTTGTCCAAAATGCAATTCAGAGGCAAAAGTTGTTCACAGTAATTACAATCCTACATGAATTTTTATCAAGAAAAAACTTAATATTGTTAACATGATAAAGAATGAATTTCAGGTATAGGCTACAAGTTCGTGTAATGGATGAAACTGGTCTTATAACCCTATTACTTTGGAATCGTGAGGCTGTTCAACTTATGGGGAAAACTGCAAAAGAGCTAAAGGAAGACTTAATTGATGATGATGAATGTTCGTATCCAAGTGAACTGGATGATATCGTTGAAAAAAAAACTCAAGTTTAAAGTCATGGTGAAGGAATCTAATATATACAAGCAGGATGAGGTCTACAAAGTTCTAAAATTTGCTGATGATGAATCTCTTTTCAAGGAATATTGTCATCCTTCACTAAAATAAATATATACAAGCAGGATGAGGTCTACAAAGTTCTAAAATTTGCTAATGATGAATCTCTTTTCAAGGAATATTGTCATCCTTCACTAAAATACACTGTAATATAAAGAAATATAAATCTCAAGTTCTATAAAAATTATAAATTTTATTTTAATGACATTACTGTATTTCATTAGGATTTTCTGTTGAAGGGGCACAAAACAAGGGAGGTGATGAGCTTTTTGAGGTAATTATATGTTGCATTTGTAGGTGTTTAAATCTAAACTCATCAAAA
Source organism: Capsicum annuum (assembly GCF_002878395.1). Taxonomy (NCBI): domain Eukaryota; kingdom Viridiplantae; phylum Streptophyta; class Magnoliopsida; order Solanales; family Solanaceae; genus Capsicum; species Capsicum annuum. Next base: position 12,889,663 of record NC_061113.1, on the reverse strand, counting down.
AGTATAATAATTTTACTATAAAGTAATAACATACCTTTTGTAATGGATAATCATCTTTTTTTTTTCATCACAAACATGCATTTTTGTATCCTGTGTATATATTTTCTTTGGCATATCAACCTTTTGACACAAATAAAAGAGAGTTATAATTATTAAAAACTTCATTCTATCATTTACATAATTATTATACAGATATTTATCAAAATAAAAAAGCTGAATAAATTTTAGTATCAATACAAGTTTTATTCTTATCTAACACAATTTTAATCTATGCAATCTATTCCAGACTCCCATCAAGAACAATCTATCAGGTTGTGGATCATCTGTAACAGAAATTAGTGTTGATTTGATAGAAAAGCAGTATACCAAAAGAAGCAAAGGTGTTGGAAAATTGTCAATGCAGGAATATGATGATGAATGTAATGACAAACAATCCACCAACAAGATCCGCAAAGTGATTAAGAAGGAAAAAAAACATGAGTAGTTGAGTCCATGTTCAACTGTAACTTTTATGTTAATTTTAGTTTCAGTTTATTTTGTAATGAACAAGTACTATATTAGATATAATGAAGAATATGTGTGGTTGTTTCACTTCATAAATTACAGATTGAAAAACATCTTTAAATATCATGCAGAAAAAACTGAGCATGATTGAAAAATAATATGAAAAAAATTAAAAAATGAGAGTAGTAGTATCCTTACATAGAAACAGATCATTATTCCGTCTTCAATTAACTTGCTAGGCGTGAAAAATGATAGTAATAGTATCCGTACATAGAAACAAGATCATTAATCAGTCATCAATTAACTTGACAGCCGCAACCTTCTTGGTTGGTTCCAGGACATACATTAACTCAGCACTGCAGCCCGTGCATAAATGATTCTGCACACGGACAACAAATAACTCATACTTATCTTAGGAACAATAACATAGACCAAATATGATAATTCATTAAATTGACAGTTGAAAATGGACCTGTATGCTTTTCAAGGAAAATATCATAAGACCACAAGTTTGACACAATAAAGAGACATGAGAGTGGCCTATGGATTCAATGGTTGCAGATACCCCTGTGGTAGAGTTTAATGACTACATCTTGGAAAATTGGCCCATTTATACAAATTATCACCCTAACCACATGTAACTTTTTCATCTTCATCCTGTTATAATCTAAGAGAATAAAATTCTCAATTTTTGAAATCTAAGAAGTTATTCTGGAGGTCACCTGATGCTAAGACATATCATTGAATATTAACCGAATGATTTCTCACATAAAGTAAGTGCATGTGAGCCAATCCAGATGCAGATATAATAAGATTTTTGTCAAAAAATTAGGTGAACTTTCATAGCATTCTGGACAATCTTAATATTTGCCTTAACTTTACAACTAGAAGACAGTATCTAGCTTTATCATAAAAGATTAGTTAAAAGTATAGTTTCCAAGAGTCACAAGAGGAGACCTGTGCACTTCAATACCAGTTTTAGAGGTTAAAAGGATAAAAGAATACCAGTTTTAGAGGTTAAAAGGATAAAACAATTAAATAGATTTTCACTAGATGATAAAACAAATGAACATGCCATGCAATGGACCCGAAGTAAGATGTAGCTATTACAAAGGGCAGTATGGTGCACTTATCTCCCGCTATGCGGATTTGGGGACAGATAGGACCGAATTGGGTCTTATTGTACACAGTCTAACCTTGCAAGTTTTAGTAATTCAGGACCACGAAATATAATGTGCTAATACCTATACTAAGCCATAATGTTGAGAACAACTTCGCGAAGTTCCTAACAATCTAAAAGCCACCCTTTTTTTGGGAGGTAATATCATCTACACCACCCTGAACAAACTCTACGGACCTTAGCAGGTCCCTAATTAGACATTAAAGGTCTTTCCTGATATAATGACAGTTAGCACAACCTTCTTTTTGCCTTAGGAGTAAAATATGGCATTAAGAATCAAGACACAGAAAATTAAACAGAAAACCTGGCCACTCACCAGTTGTCTTCTGCCTATTTGCAGCTATTAGTATCCAATAGTTCACCTAATTGTTCTTACGCTAGTTAGTTGTTCCACACATCAATTAGTTCAACGATTCATCAAAGCACAAGGTATTTGACCCTAGACCAATGTCTTCTATTATGAGGCAAATAACTTACCAACAGTTCCAAAAGTGTCAACGGATCCTGAATTCAGCACATGTTTCTGCACGGCTAGAGTCAACTCTGAAGCTGGCAGTCCAGCATCATTTCTGTTTTATATTAGTTGCGGGGAACAATGAGCCATATATTGGAATATATAATTAGCAGCAAACTACTGAAGAAGAGAACACGCAAGACCAGTATTCTCCGTTGCAATCAATATAGAATCAGATAAATGCCTCTCAAGTCTCAACATCTTGAAAATAATGTAGATGATAGTTGAAAAAGAATAGAATACAAAATGCTTTACGGCCTGAGAGTCGCAATGCAAGTCAGGGAGCTTACTACAAAAGAAGATGGTTTTCAAGAAGCATATTACATGAATCAACTATACAATTTGCTTAATTTTTCAAGATTAGAATAATGAGAAGCATGTGGATGAAGAAGGTGGCAAGCACACGAACTTTGAAAGTTGATACATTAATAGTCAGAGTGGATTCTTCAGTAGTGAAAATTCCTGCAGTATAAAGTTTTAAACTTTCTAAACAAATTCTGAGCAAAAGCAACAGCATAGACCACGATCCTGATGGTAATTATATATTTATCACAACATAGACAGGAAAACCATCTTAATACTTCTTAAATATGAAAAATATCTTTCGTGAAAGAGAAGTTGAAAGACGGCATAGAGATCTGCAGCTTTTACAGAAAATTTCAAATAAAAAGGGAAGATACTCTTGAATCTGTGGAATCATGGAACAACTCTGGCTCATAAAAAATAGTTACCTTTTGGCATCAGTGCAGCTCCTGCATGACCACCATTGCCTTCAAATGTTACTTTGATGCTTGCTGGAGCGGCAATTGCAGTCACAACACCAATCGAATGCTTTGATGCTTGCTGGAGCGGCAATTGCAGTCACAACACCAATCGAAACACCTTCATTGGCAGATACACCAACTTATTTATTGATATGACTACAATTAAACCTGTACTTGCATCGGATGATGAAGAATAGGATAAGCATTTAACAACAGCTGACCTTTTTCTAGAATAGGACCTTGCTCTATGTGCAACTTGACGAAAGCAGAATAAGTTCCTTTTTTGAGAAAGACTTCAGACAAATCCCCCTTAGCATTTGCGTAACCAACAGACTTATCAGCATCAGAGAAGGAAACATTATGGCTGTCTTTTGTACTTATCAGTTGTTCTGCAAATTGTACAATTCCTGCCAGCAAACGGCTGGAAATATAATGACCATTAGAACCTCAACTGGACATGGGACATGTTTAGTTACTGCTAAATTGCAACATAAGCAGTCAAAAACCAAATGCATTTGCTTATGATTTTAGGTGTTAAAGTAAGTGATCAAGCTTCTAACCTTCCCAGACAGCTAATCCCAAACCTCGTGGGCTCTTCTGAGGTAAACATAATCACTTCCAGTGTCCTCTGAGGCTTGAAACCCGACCTATGGTAATTTTGATTTTTAATCAGCAAGTAAAAGCCAGAGTTCTGTAGTCAAATAAAGTAGTAGCCAAACACAAAGTGTATTTATAATTATTGAGCTCTCTGAGTTCCATGACTTGGACAGTACCTCTTTTAAATTGCAAATGAGTTTTTACAGTATAAAATGCCAGAATTTCTTACCAATTCCTTTATGCATAGCTAGCGTAAACTTGAATAAATGCATTCTGTGTTAGAGAGATATTCAATATTATTGAAATATCCAATATTATCGAAATATAAAACATCTTAACATAAGAGTAGTGAAGTTTTCTACTTCATCAAAAAACAAAATATGATATTAATTATATATGTGAATTCAATTTGGAGTGCTTTGCAAACTTTACCTGCCTCTGCAACATAGTTGATGGAGGTCATTATGAACTCCAATACACCAAAATAGGGTTGTCCAGATGGTTAAAATACAGGCAGCTCCAAAGCTCCTCGAACATTGTTAAGTAGTGCATGATCAAGCCAAGGAAGCTCTTTACTGGAGTATTATTGCACGTTTGTTGTCTATACAGGCAACTAAGACGGAAGACACAAACTGGAAGTTTAAGAACTCACCAGTCTCTCCTTCATCAGCAGAAATATACATTAGAAAAAACATTTGTTATCGATGAAGCCCATTACAATCTGGGTCAATTACAAAAGGCTGTCCAGAAGTTGTAAGCACAGACCAGCCAACTTCCATCTTAATTGACTTTGCAGCATTTGGAATGTTAGATTTGGGACCAATCCATCACTGTTCAATGAAAGTCCATTGAAAAATCGACACATTGCATGTTCCAGAACTCCACAATACTCAACTGCTGACAAATTAAATATCAGTTAAAAAATAAAATAAATAATCTGCAAAAAAAAACTGCCTATAGTCAACTGCTTTTGTTTTCTTAATACTAAATATATTTTTCAGACAAATTACAGTTTCATTCACTTTTGTCATGGAAGATCAAAAGAAACTTGCAAGAAGAAATAGAATATGCTTACGAAAAATCATAAACGAGGAAAATTTTTGTCAGATAACAATGGCATGAATCTTTATTCTTTGTTCTTTTCCATATATTTTACATTTCCCCTTTAGTAGCTTTGTGATATCACTCTTTTGTAACACTGTTTAATATAATTTCAAGTTTGAAAATATATATTCTTTACAAAGAATGGCTAACATTAATATGTGTATGACAGATTTTGAGAGCAGTTCATCTACAACTACAAATCAACCTAAGGATAAAGGACTATTGGTAGATGAGAATAGTTATTCAAACCATTTAAATATGCAATATAATAATATGTCAGGTATGTCATTTTAAAAATTGTAATTCATACTCTTACAACAACTTCATTAATTTTAAACTTTATGCATCAAGGTCATGTGCTCTCAAACCAACAAACCCCTGATGAAAATGTAGATGAAGGTATATTTGAAGGTACGTAGATAGAAACCCAAATACAATTGATATTGTTAAACTGTATTAAGATATCCAACTTTATTTCTTTTTAAATATATTATTTTAATATTATTATTTGTAGATGATGAAATAGAAAGTTAGACAACTAACAATCAAGGTATGTTGTTTGTTATATTTATTAATATTTCATAATTACTGTATTATTTACAATAAGTACATTGACTGCATATTTATTTTACTTTGACAATATTAGATTATTGGGATATAGGAGATCCTACATGTGAATGTGAATGCTGTGGGGCATACTTCTGCTACGATGAAAGAATTGAGAAGAAATATAAAAATAAAAAATCAGTATTTACTTTATGTTGCAGTAGCGAAAAAATCAAGCTGGCAAATCCTAAAAAGCCTCCTTTTATTTGAATGGAGTTATTGCTCGGATCAGGTAAATGTATTCATTTATAAATCAAATGACAAAATCTCTGTATGAATATAGAAAAGTTCAAAAAAACTTTGATTTCATGTAGGAAAAAAATGTAATCATTTCAGAGAGAATATTAGAACATATAATTCTATGTTTTCTTTTACATCAATGGGTGGAAAAGTTGATGCATCTGTCAACCAATCAAAGGGACCAAGAACATTTCGATTGTCTAGGCAAAATTATCATAAAATTGGAAGTTTACTGCCTACAGAGGGATCATCTCCAAGATCCGCACAATTGTATATTTATGATACAGAAAATGAGGTGGACAATAGAATTCAGGCTATCAGGTGAGTACTTATATTATTGGTCATTAAAATTATTTTTATTTTAATTAAACTTCTCAAATACGATCACAAATTAACTTTATTTTAATATTTTATTCTTACAGTCGTGGCGAAAGTAACATTCAAATAAATGCTGAAATTGTGAATGAACTGAAGCAAATGCTAGATGAACACAATGTATTAGCAAAGTGTTTTACAATGATAAGAGATAGATTTTAAGTAGTTGAAAATTCAAATCTGCGACTCAGATTGATAGGGAAAAGAGGCTTCGATGGAAGAAGATACAACTTACCATCAGTTTCAGAGGTTGCAGCTTTGGTCGTTGGTGATTTTGAACCAAAAATGTCAGACAGAGATATTATTATTGAAAGTCAATCTGGACAGCTTAAGAGGATAAATGAATTGAATGCCTCATATTTAGGATTGCAATATCCTCTACTCTTTCTATATGGTGAAGATGGATATAGAGAAGATATTCCTTTAAATCTTAAGGATGAATCAAGTGGTGGAAGAAAATGTGTTAGCTGCCGTGAATACTTCTCATACAAAATTCAAGAAAGGAAGCATGATGATTCAACTATTGTGTTATCTAAAAGATTATTTCGGCAATTCTTAGTTGATGGTTATACAATGATGAAATCTTTTAGATTGAAATTTATTAGGCTTCATCAAAAAAAGTTGAGATGACACTTTTATAAAGGGTTAGAAAAAGCTGTTTTAAGAAGAGACACAGAACCGTCTTCTCAAGGACAGAGAGTTATACTTTCTTCATCATTCACTGGAGGGGCACGTTACATGTTGCGAAATTATCAGGATGCCATAAAAATTTGCAAATGGGCTGGATACCCTGATATTTTCATCACATTTACTTGGAATTCAAAATGGCCAGAGGTTACTAGATTTGGGAAGTGTAGGGGATTGTCTCCGGAAGATCGTCCAGACATTTTAACAAGGATTTTAAAAATCAAATTGGATCAATTGTTAAGAGATCTGCGAGACAATAATGTTTTTGGTGAAGTAAAAACAGGTATAACTTCATGCTATATGACAATATTACATTAATTTTTAAATTATTAGTAAGCTACTATTATAATTATCAACCAAAAAACAAACAGTACTAATATATCTTTTTATACAGTGATTTATACCACTGAATTTCAAAAGCGTGGTTTGCCTCATGCACATTTCCTACTTTTTCTTCATAATAAATGTCCAAATACTGCCAATATTGATGACATTATTTCAGCTGAATTGCCTGACAATTTAGTTGATCCTCAATATTATGCGACTGTTACAAATTTAATGATTCATGGACCATGTGGTACTGCAAGAAAATCTTCTCCTTGCATGCAAAATGGTAAATGTACAAAGCACTTTCCAAAAAAAATTTGTGAATTCAACTACAGTTGATGATGAAGGGTATCCTATATACAGAAGAAGGGATGATGGAAGATCTACAAAGAGAGCAGGTATTGATTTAGATAATAGGTATGTTGTGCCACACAATAGACTCTTATTATTGAAATATGGTGCACATATTAATGTGGAATGGTGCAACCAATCAAGGTCCATTAAATACTTATTTAAGTATGTTAATAAAGGCCATGATCGTGTAACTGCTACTTTTTCTCAAAGTGAAAATACTGATGACTCAAGAGTTGTTGATGAAATAAATATGCATTGTGATTGTCGGTATATATCGCCATGTGAAGCAGCTTGGAGAATTTTTAAATTCTCAATCCATCATAGAGAACCATCTGTAGAAAGGTTACCCTTTCATCTGGATGGCAATCAAAATGTCATATTTTCAAATGATGATTCGATTGATGTAGTAGTTAACAGATCAACCGTAAAAGAATCAATGTTTTTAAAATGGTTTGAAGCAAATAAGGAATTTCCTGAAGCAAGAGAGCTAACATATGCAGAATTTCTTCTAAAGTTTGTGTGGAATCAACAATTGAAGAAATGAAAAAAAAGACAAACTTCTGCATTTTCTATTGGCAGAATTTTCTTTGTTCCTCTGGGATCTGGAGAGCAATATTATCTTAGATTGTTGTTGAATGTTATCAAAGGTCCAACATCCTATGAGGATCTTACAAAAATAAATGGTCATGATCATAAGAATTTCAGGGATGCGTGTTATGCTCTAGGTTTATTAGACGATGACAAAGAGTACGTGGATGCTATAGTGGAAGCAAGTAATTGGGGAATGCCATCATATCTAAGGCAATTATTTGCTATGCTACTTTTATCAAATTCAATGTCACGTCCAGAGATTGTTTGACAATCAACATGGCATTTACTATGAAAGGATATCCTTCATGAACAAAGAAGAGTTTTAGAAAACCCAGGTACTTAAATAAAACTTTTAGTTTTTATTAAATATATATAATATATTTTATTTCATTCACAAAAATTTGAAAGCAAATGATATAAATACACTTCTTCATTATCTAATAAAAATTTTCATGTTCATATATATCATTAACCATTTCCAAAATATACTTTTCAAATTTAATGTAATTACTTATTTATGTTGTTGTGCATTTTCAGAAGTTAACCTAACAGATAATGATCTAGAAAATCTTTGCTTGCAAAAGATTGACCACTTTATAAAAGGTTGCAGAAGAAGTTTTCTTAATTTTCCAACAATGCCAATGCCTGTTTATAACGAGGAAGAGGTTGACCAGAATAATAGATTAATCTTTGATGAAATGCGTTATAACAGATGAGCTTTAGCAGTGGAACATCAACAATTGGTCGGGAATTTGACAGATGAGCAGAACACTATGTATGAAAAGATAATAACAGTTGTGAATGAAAACAAGGGTGAATTTTTCTTTTTATATGGTTTTGGAGGAACAGGTAAAACTTTTATTTGGAATACTTTGTCTACTGCCATAAGATCTAAAGGAGAGATTGTGTTAACAGTTGCTTCTAGCGGAATTGCATCTCTTTTGCTACCAGGTGGTAGAACAGCTCACTCAAGATTTGTAATTCCACTAAATGTAACCGAAGATTCGACATGTAATATCAAGCAAGGTACTCCTTAGCAAATTTAATTATCAAGATAAAGTTGATTATCTGGGATGAAGCACCAATAATGCATAGATACTGTTTTGAAGCTCTTGATAAAAGTCTAAGAGATATTCTTAGCTTTAAAGATTCATCTAATTCACAAAGACCTTTTGGAGGTAAAACAGTTGTTTTTGGTGGTGACTTCAGACAAATATTACATGTTAATGCAACTCTCAATTCTTCATATTTATGGTCTCATTGTCAACTGTTGCAACTAACAAAGAATATGAGATTACAAGGTACTGAAATAGATACAGATCTGGATGAGTTGAGAGATTTTGCTAATTGGATTTTGGATATTGGTGATGGTAGGATTGGAAGTTCAGTTGATGGCATTGAAAAAGTTTCTATACCAAAGGATCTTCTGATAAATGAGTCCATCGATCCAATATCTGTTATTGTCGAAAGTACGTATCCAGATTTTATTAGTTGCTATAATGATATAGGATACCTACAAAAAAGAGTCATTCTTGCTCCAACTCTTGATATGGTGGAATCAATCAATCAATATATGATTTCTCTCAATCAAAATCCTGAGAAATCATATTTGAGTTCTGATAAAATTTGTGACTCTGACCAAACCTATTCAGCATTGGAACATGTACATACACCAGAATTTTTAAATATTATTAAATGTTCTTCTGTACCAAATCATGCTATCACTTTAAAGGTTGGAGTTCCGGTGATGTTATTAAGAAATATTGAATTGTGTAATGGAACAAGGTTAATTGTAACTAGACTTGGAAATCAGGTAATTGAAGCTAAAGTTTTATCCGGACGGATGGTTGGACAGAAAGTGTTTAGTAAATGAATCATAATTAACACAATTAAATGGGAGGCCCGCATCATACAACCATACCGCGAAAGCATTTACCGCTCGCTCCCTTAATATTTTTTTTGTGTCATTAATTCCTCGTCCTCCTCCTACTCCCGCCTTTTCAAAGCCGGTGTTATGTTGTGGCTTTTGTGGATAAAACTTATCTATAGGACCTTTCGTCACATGTGCCGAGGATGATACACTACCACCGCTTGAAGACATTTTTTGATATTTGGAGGGAGGCATCATTTCCTCAAGTTCATTCATATCATCATCATCAGTGATATTATATGATGGCATATATCGTTGATTCTTTGGATTTGTTGTGACTTTGCTATCAACAAATGTCTTTACTTCATCCCTAATGTTTGCCAGACAAGATTGACATATCCTCTCATTTTTGTTTCCACCTAACAAGTGTTGTTTGAATCGTGTATACCGCCATTTATGGTACGTCGACAAAAATTACAAATCACCGCATCTGTTGTCGGTCCTTGTGTACCATAATTCCATCCTATATCTTTTTGTTTGCTACTAGTAGATTGAGAGTGAGACGCCATTGAAGTTGAAAACTGTTAATGATCAAATAATTTAATTAGTATAGTACCATCGTGCTATTTTAATTCTACATAAGTTATTATTTATTAAAAAAAATACATAAAACAGTGCACTGGTTGACTGGTTATTACTGTAACAGTAAGTTCACTGATACAGTCACAGATACAGTGACAGCCGGCCGGAAATAGAAGAAGAAGATGATAAAAAAAGGAAAAAAAAAAAAAACAGCACCAAAATACCAAGTCCAATCCAGCGATTAAGAAGAAGAAAAAGGAAGGGAAAAAAATAAAAATCAAAGCTTACCAGAGTAGCAGAAGTTGCCGGAGTTACAGTTGTGCGATGAATGATAGCAGCCACAGTGAATAACTTGTAAGTTGGTAGTGTTAAAATGTGTAGATACACCCTAAAATTATCTTATATATCCAAAATCCTAATTTTTTAAAAAAACAATTAAAAGGTGTCGCCTTTCTCGCCACTTCGCCATTCTCGCCAAGGCGTCGCCTTTTCATTTTCGCCTCGCCATGGACTGCTGTGGTGACATAGGGTCGGCTCGCCTCGCCTCTCGCCATTGGCGACGTGGCGCTCACCATTTACAACACTGCTGGATAGTGTCGAGCTTCAGCGGAAGACCCATTATGACTTCTGTCATCATAGTTCTCTGATTGTTGTCGAATTCATTGTCAGCTGAGCTCTCCAATACCTAAATTCGGTTTTTAAGCTCAGCCATCTGCTCCTCTATTTTGGCCATTTGCTTTAATTTCTTCAGAGGCTAGCTATTTTAATGATAAATATTTAGTTATTAAAATTTGTTGACGCCAAATTTTTACACACCAAATCAGTGAATATATAATGTCTTTTTCCTATGGTGTTTGGTCTCGATCCATGTGGGTCTATCGGAAACAACCTCTTTACCTCATCTCTGAGATAGTGGTATGGATTGTGTACATTCTATCCTATCCAGACCCAAGTATGTGCGAATATACTGATATGTTATTGTTGCTGTTTTGTTTTTACTCAATCTGTTAGCACTTAATTGTATTCAATCAATACGGACCTTTAGATGGAAAGTAGACAAACATGTCATTTTGCTATTCTTTTGTCGTTCTTATTTTATCTTATTTTGTGATAAGCAAACATGGTATTGATTTGTGATAAAGTTTAAAAAATGCAACAATATTTTAGCTTGTGGTAGTGAAAATGGCTCTATCCGTACTCCTTTCGTTGAGGTTTGTTCATCTTTTCATTTGGATAATGAGGTATATGCTGATATCCCTGTAGTTTTAAATTTGACTTAATTAGTCAGTTAAATCTTTTTCTGTTTTGAATTGTACAAGTATCATAAATCCGCTATCATGTGTTGTAACGCCTTCTATAACTGCATTGCTGTTATTGCCACCATACTTGGGGTAAGTTTGACTTACTGATTTCAACCTTTTTGTAGGGTTAGTGACATATCCCCCGAAGTAACTGAACATGATAATTTTTAATCATCCAACTCGAGCAAGAATAAAAAGAGTACAGTTCGAAGGGAAGGAATTGAACTACTACTTAACAATTTTGTTTTTTCTTCATTCATATTTGTAGCTATTCCAAACCATTTCTTCGATGATAATTCTGAATGCTACTATCAGTGCTCTCTCCTCCTTGAAAAGAAATGTTTTGTTTTCCTTTCATGTATTCCATCCTTCGGAGTTTCAATGGTCTTTGAAAATCCATCAAAAGGACTTTCAAAGTTGCAGCATATGTTACCTCAATTGGAATTCAATTAGTCGACATTCAGGTTGGTAACTTAAGAAGTAAAAGATAGTAAGTTCTTTCCTTTATTCCCAAAATCTATTTCACTATATTTTGTGTCTTCTGAAATATATCATTCAAATTATCAACATCAAATAATCTTCACTTTTTACTTAATTTGCTTTTCTAAAACACAGAAAAAACAATTTTGGATTGTCATATCAGTACATGTCTGTAACTAAATTTTCAAGCATTTCGTTATTTTGCTTCAATTTCTTGCAGATTTGACGACAATATGGAAGAGAAATATTTTTTTCAATATTTGGACCAAAAGGTAAGTATTATTATTAGTTGGTACTGTCTTCCTTCTCCCTTTCTTCTAAGTTAATTTTTGCACCAACATCTACTATTTAGTTACTACGCCTAATGATAAAACTTGTATCATTGTGACACTAACATAAACCTGCGAATCGGGTAAGGTTTCTGAAGTAACTATCTCAGATTACTTATGTTTCTACTTTCCTACCACCTAATTAAATATTAGTCAATTTTCTTTTGTGTATTCTTAATCTTTTCTTTAGAATTTGTTTCTCTTTTGCCATAGTTTATTCAGTCCTGTTGTATTCACAATGTGTTTTTTCCGGTGTTGTGTTTTGTGTTGATCTATTGAGACCAACTACAATTCGTATAAAGTGAAGTCTTAGAATAAGGTTTGGTAAATTCTGTTGAAGATGATCATAAAAAAATATATCCCCTCTATTTAATTCGTCTGCGCTATTTTCACTTGACATAGAATTTAATAAAGTAAAAAAAAACTTTTGAATTTGCGGCCTTAATTTAAAGATATGTCAAATGTATAAAAATATCCTTTAATCTTATGGTCTTAAATTTGCCATGTGGAAAGTTGGAACAAGCGAGTTGCTAAAAAGGGGAAAACATTCTTTTTGAAACGGCCTAAAAAGGTTAGCAAGACAATAGTTATTAGGAGGGAGTATCAATTAGGGGGACACAATAAGTTTGTTATTATTTGGTTCTTACAGTTTGTCAGAATGTGGATTGGCGGTGATGCTGAATCAAATAATATATTATACATTTAAAGAAGTGGACTTTTCTACATGTGAGGAAGAAAGTAGTTTGAAATTCTTGATGCTGAAGAAGATACAAAATGAAGAGATCCAACATAAAGGGGACTGATTATATGTGCAACTTGATTTGGATAAATACTAACACATTAAAATGGCTTGCGGTTCTTCTTTAGTCAAGAAACTAGGAAAAGAACATGTTTTACCTTAATTCTGATATGAAGCAACACAATCAATAATATAGTATCTCTCCTTCTAGAAAATCAACTTTTTTTACTTATAATTCATTAAAATTTTGTGCTTTAGATTTCATCTTTTATATTCTCTGTTTATTATTTTTTGTGCTATGGACAGGAGGATCTCAACTCAATTGGAATAACAAATTATCTCAGACATGAATTGTGCGGGTTCAAGTATATAGGTATTTATAAAGTTTGTGATTTCTCATGGAGATATTTTAGTTGTTTTGTCACTTGAAATATGAATGGGGACGTCTAAAAGATATTTCCATGTCAGTTGAAATTTTTGTTAATTTCAAATGAGTCTTGTTCCTTGAATAGACAGTCTATATAAGAGGGGCCACAAATTCTAATGAAATTCAACTTAACTTCTATCCTTACTGATTGAGGTGGTAACTTCTCTCTTTCTGTTAACTTTTCTTTTTACTTTGCTTATCAAGTTGTGTCTTGATTATAGCAAGTCTTTAGTAGCCATCTTTATAAGATTTTCTTTTATCAAAAATGAAAAAGAAATGGAGTATGCAAATGAACTTACATGGAGTCTCTCATCTTTTTTTTTTTTTTTAATTATTAATTCCTTTGTCTAATTTATGGTATGAAAAGTAAATGGTGCGTAATTTGTAGATATATCGTTCCCATTTAAAATTCTATTGATTTTCTATATGTTTTGCTACCGTTTTGTAGCTTGCTCACCTTATTTATAATTTTTTTACTTAGTAGTAAAAGTTTCTTTTATTTGTATAGGTTCATTTTAATGAGCTATACAAGATATTTGATTGTGGAAAACCTTCTTTTAAACCCAATAAAAAGAAAATCTAGCTGTATCATGTTGTTGATTTGCAAACATGCGTTCGTCTAAATAATATCTTTAGGATTATGTTTTATCATGTTAATATATGAGCAGTCTATGTTGGTTTGTAAGGTGAGATAACTAATTTATGATGATGTTTTATAGAATTTTTGGTGTGTTAATACATGGGTAATGCATTAAATTACTGTGTTGATGCAAAAAAAAATTATATTTTTGTGACCAGATAAATATATTTGTTGCTCGAAGGAAAAGAATTGCTGCATCGCTTTTTGCACGTTTTATGAGTTATAAGAAGGAAATTTCATTCAAGGTGTTGATGTATCAAGATACAAGAAGTGGTGTATGATTCGGTAGAGAAACTTTTCATCATACATATTTGGGAGTTTGTAAATCAGCATGTGACATTTGAAATTTTCATGAATTTTCATAGTGACATTCTTGGTATCAAGCAAGTGAAGAGTATATAGTTGCAAATTGTAAGCCTTTGTTATCCCTTCTCTTATGTTTGTGTCTATTTTGATTCATTTCAATCTTCATGTGAAAAAATTTAATATTCATTGATACTTCTTAGTTGTTAGAATCATAATAATCCGAAGCTATCTTTCGGATATGTTATTTTAGTACTTTCTATTTTGTTTTTGAATTTCTTTTTAAGGTGAAATAGTAGGATTGATCTCTCATTCTTGCTAATTTAAAGTTGTAAGGAAGATATCAATAGAATTGAAGGCAAGAACTGATTGGGAAATAATTTTGAATTTCATGCATTTTGGCCGGTGAAAATTAAGTCATTCCTGACCGCGCGAAGTGCGGACAAGTTACCTAGTATATATAAAAATGAACATCCTCAATATCAAGTAGAAGGCTTAGCTCAGCGACAAGGGGGTTCAATTTTGGGGTTGCGGGTGCAGGTTTGATTCCCGCTAGCTACTACATATATTTATGGAACTTTTTAGCTTAGGTTTTAGAGTTTCTTTGTCTTTATTAATTGAAACAAATATCTCATTCTATTTAAACTCCCAATCTCAAATTCGAAAATATTTTTTAAAGAACCGTATCAAATGTAAATGTGTAAGTGATTCTGAAATTATTCCTTGATTAGTGAATTGGGATTGATAAAGGGTTATCGAGGAACTTGAGGAGCTCGTAAAATATTTGTTATGGTTATTTTTTCGCTGAAGATTATGTGACAAAAGAAAGTTCTGCCACGAGAGAGATTTCTACATAAATTTGGACTTTTGTGATATTTCACGAGGCTAAGAAATAAAAATCGTAACATATTTTGTTAACTTTCTCCGATTTTGTTGTTCATGTTGAGGTAGAATTAAATTTTATTTGGCCTCTTATATTTGATCTGTCCTTCTCAAAAGTTGTAAGATAAAAGAGTACCGCAAGCAACTTCCACTAGTTTCTTAACTGGTCACAAGTATTAACAATAGCAGCTAAATTTTATGTGCAGCTAGATCGCTTCCAGCTGTTATCACCCTATCACATTATGGCATTCTATTATTGCTAGTATCTGTAATTTATAATTTCAGAGGGAATTCAGCTTGTTAGATTACAGATTCTATTTATTTCATTTGGCAGGAGCAAGGTATAGCGATCCTTACTAAAGCAATTGCAGCTTGCACTGAGGAAATAGAGCGTCACAAAGGAAAACTTGCTGTCAAGGAGGCTCCAAGAGCGGTGAGCAGACTTTTTTTTTAAAAAAATTATGCGTGATTTTTTATCTCATCATAATTGTGGAATGTTCTGTGTATACTCTACCCTGAGGTAGTGTTCTAAGCCGGGGGTCTAACGGAAACAGCCTCTCTACTTCACCTGTGGTAGTGGTAAGGTCTGCGTACACTCTAGCCTCCCTACACCCCACTATGTGGGAATACACTGGATATGTTGTTGTTGTGCATAATTGTGGAATGTGCTTCTTCATACCTTTGAAGAGGCCTTAATTTGATATATGCCACAGTTCAATCAGGATATGAGATTGAGAATTGTGAAATTTGAGACCAGATTTACCATAACACATTGTTGGTAAATCTTAATAATCATGTGATGGTTGGGCAAGAGTTAGGGGTTTCTATATCACTGATGCCATGCTTAATTAGTATTTTTACTTTGAAATTATTTTCAAACTAGTATAGCATGGTCCTTGATACATATATATGGATGGAAATATGTATGTTGTCCTTGATACATATATATGGATGGAAATATGTATGTTCAATTGAATAAAGCGCTTCTTCGATCCGTCTCTCTTTGCAAGGCACTGCTACTAGCACTCTGGATGCTTACTAATTGAGACCGTTGTCGTATTAGTTGGTCCTAAAATCTCATTTGGGTTTTATTGCTCTAGTATGGATGTACGCGGGCAAAATGTTTCAGTTAATAAAATGGTGATATATTTAAATTTCAATGGACTTGTTTTAGGTTTTCGAATAAAACACTATTTACATAGTTGGCGAGAACTACGTTATTCAGCTTATCACTTAGAACTGAAACTAACATGAGTTAGACTCTATACATGTTCCTAGGAGAGTTTTGGATATTGTATTGACTGGAATTGAAAACTTCAATAGGGAACAAGACAAAAAGAAATGAATGCATCTCTGGCTATTTTTTTTCTGTTCTTTTGTTGCTTTCCGTTTTGGGCTGTTATTCTTGTTTCTTCTCTGGCGATTCTGATGTGAGTTATCTATTCAAGTGAGTGAACGGGAAGACAAATTGCTTGCTGAACAGATGGCTAAGCTCGGTCGTGAAAATGAGATCAGTGGTGATGAAGATAGTGAAGAGGAGGAAGATACCGGGATGGGAGAAATTGATGTGGAGTACTCAGGAACTGGAATTAGAGAGTAAAAAGTGAGTAAAAAGTGTGGCTTGTATGAACTTGGATGACACATTCTTCACAGATGCAGATCCTACAGAACCTACCTCACCTTTTGTTCTTGTCTTTTTGTAGCCATTTGCTTACTCTGGCAATTTTTCTTGACGAGCATTTTAGTTTTTACATGAAATCACTCTTGATATTTATGTTGGTGCGGCTATTTGATAATTCCAATCGCATTAGTACATTTTGCAATGAGAATGAACAACTGTATATCTTGTTCTTTCAATTCTCCCTCATAAATGTATATTTGGAATAGTCAGTTTTTGGAATCCCTTCTCTTCCAGATAGGCGGGACTAGTGTTGAGCAATGGTTATGACAGAGCTGGTGAATGTGTCTGTCGTGTTTTTGAGAAGCTTAGAAAGTCTTCCAATGCGTTATAATCTATCCAATGAACATGATGCTTCGGTCTTACCGTCTCATCTTGAGACATTTGTAGTAGAAAGTTCTGCCTCTGATGCTTTAACTTGCATATGTTCAGCTATTAGTGTAACAAATTATGCTCAAGTAGGTGCACGTTGGTACGGTATACTGACATGTTGACTTGGGCACCAAGCTACGTTGGCTATAGAGTTGAGGTGGAGACCAAAAGCTACATAAGTCCACATCAGTTTCCCATTTAACCGATGTGGAACACAAGTCCCATTCCTTGTAATAATATCATAGCCGTTAGTATTATCGCTTTGGTATTTTTTGGCACTCCTGTTTCAAAGCTTTGAATGTTGTACTATTCTAAAGATAAAATAATAAAATAAGGAAGAGTTTATGCTACATGATTCTTAAACTTGAGTTTTCTTGGATAAGATCAAATTGCTCTGCTTATTTTAAAGTTGTATAAAACATATTTCTCTAAAAAGAACTCAGAGAAAGAAAACTCTGGTGTGGAAATTTTTTTAGTATGAGCTTGGTCTTTTGTGCCATTTCCTAAAGAATAAGGGTAGTTATGCTCTAATTTCAAAAATTTTAGTTTTCATGGTCAAACGTCCACTAATACTTATGACATAAAATATTATTGATATTTTTTTGAATATTGAATAACTTTTTGGAATTTGATAGCTACCATTAATTTATTTGAGAAAAAATGGATAATTATTCATATATACATATAATATAATATAAAGCTCAATTTAATTTTTGAGACTTCATACTTGTGTTTCTTTGACTCTCAAATATTTTATATGATTTAGTAGGCGTTTGACCATAAGATTTTTTTTTTTTTTTGAAATATTATTTAATTTTAGTGAAAATAGTAGTTTTTGATCATAAAAATTATTTCAATTTACTGAAAATTATTTTTGAAAACTTTTTTCACTCTTATTTCTTGCACAAAATTTCAAAAACAACTCTAATTTATATTTGTGGCCAAACACAACATCAACTCCAACTTCAACTCCAATTTACTGAAAAATATTTTTGAAAACCTTTTTCACTCTTATTTCTCGCACAAAATTTCAAAAACAACTCTAATTTATATTTGTGGCCAAACACAATATTAACTCCAACTTCAACTCCAACTCCAAAAATTATTATTCTTATCACCAAATGGGGCATTAATATTTTAAAAGTCTTTACCAATATAACAAGCTAATTTTTTAATAAAAATGACGCAACAAAAATAAATAACACAAATGTTGAATAAAAATTTAAAAATAAACAAGAAGTTTAATTTTAAACGTAGATTTAGGCCCGGGGTAAATAACACTCATAGATAGGTAATAAAAGGAAGGGATATATACCAAAACAGCTAATTTTAAAAATCAAAAAACAAATTCTTCGTGAAATCTCTTGTTTCAGCTCCTCCACAGTCAAAAAAAAAACCTTTCTCTTTCTCCAGAAATCCAAGTTTCTTTGAAACTCTAGAACCAACAACTACCCCCCCCCCCTCCACCCCACCCCTACACACCACCCAACAATCATGGAGACTAACTCTCCAAATCTGGAATGCCGAATGTACGAATCGAAGTACCTAGAAGTAGACTAAGCAGTGATGATACAGGTGAAAAACATGGCTGATAGTGGGGCCTACATTTCCCTTCTGGAGTACAATAACATTGAAGGAATGATCCTTTTCTTTGAGCTCTCTCGTCGTCGTATTTGGAGTATTAGTGGTCTTATCAAAGTTGGACGCATCGAACCTGTTATGGTTCTTAGGGTTGATAAGGAGAAAGGATATATCGATCTCAGTAAACGTAGGGTTTCTGAAGAAGATATTTCGGCTTGTGAGAAGAGGTATAATAAGAGTAAGCTTGTTCATTCTATCATGCGTCATGTTGCTGAAATCATGGGAATTGATCTGGAGGTCAGCTAATTTCTCATACCCCATTTTATTTTTACTTTGGTTATAAAGAGAGTTAAGTTTTTTTTTTTTTTTATAATTTGTGATAAAGGATAATTTGGTTAGCGGGTTAAAGGATTGTTTTTTTTAGTTAGCGGGTCAGGTGTCGGTTTGAAAAATCAGCTAACGGGTTGTCAGTTTGGGTCTCGGGTTTCCTAAATTTTTTATCCGGCCACTCGAGAACCCGATAATATTAAGGAAAAGAACAAAAATAATACCTAAAACTAAAATAATTTTAAAAATTAACACCTAAATTCTAAACCCCAATTAATAGCCAGCTACACGAGAAATAACATTGCTCCTGCAGCGCATAAGTATTCATTTTTTTAACATTTTTTTTTATTCATTTACAATTTAAATAAAATAAGTTCCCACGTGACTTGGCTGAAATAAATCAATAAAGCCATATTTATACTAAAGCAAGCTCAATCATTATTAATACGAAATTAATGTTCAGCTTTTTCATAACCTTTACAGCTACTAAAGTATATATTTAGTAGGAAATTTAACTTGTCCTATCAGTTAAAAAGCTACTCAACTGTTCGGAAGTTTTTGTCGTTCATAATTTTGCAATACTATCAGTAGGGTTGGCAAACATTATATTGTGGGGCGATGCGATTATATGGCATATCCCTATATATATCCCTATATATATATAAATATTCTATAAATAATTAAAGTATTTTTATACACATTCTATATAATTTTTAACTATAATTATTATTTAGATACACATTTTACACGATTTTATATAGTTTCTATATGCATTTTAAAAATGTATCAATCTAGTATAAGAGAGAATTAACTGAGTATATGGACGCTGCAAGTATATTAATATAGTATAAAAGTGTATTAATGTGGTATAAAAGAGTATCAATTGAGTATAGAAACTGTATGTACTTGCATAGAATTTCATTTCTCATTTTTAGAAAGTGTATCAATATAGTATAAAAGTGTATCAATATGGTATAAAAGTGTATCAATTGAGTATAGAAACTGTATGTGCTCAATTGGGCCAAACTAAAAAAGGAAATTATTTTACCCGACTGGACAGCCCATGTCCACCTTTTCACATGTGGGTCATTTTTTTTTTAAATGGACAACCTATGTCCTTTTCCCATAATGGTACTACAGTAATTACACTGGTCTGGCTCTAATTATAATTCCCACCCATAACCCATTATCCGTTCCACACTTCCACTGGCCCAAATCCCAAGCCCAAATTCCCACCCATTCATTACCCGTTCCACACCCATTACTCCTTTAGTTTCTGACTAGGGTTATAGAATAGAGAGTTGAGAGACCAAAAAAAGTCTTTCAATTTTCACTCTGCGACTGCTCTGCCTCACTGGACACTGTCTTAAGCTCAATTTTTGCTGATATTCTGTAGAGACCAAAGAAGATTTTTGCTTTTGCTCTCAACAGGTAAGAATTTTTTCCTTTTCTCGAAGCCTCGTTGTCATTCTTAGAAGTCTTCCTCTGCATTTTCAATTTCTGTCCAATTTTCGATAGAAAAAGCTGATATGGAATTCGCACACTGAATTTCTGTTTTCTGTTTTCTGGAATTTCGCGCCCTGATTTTCTAGTTTCTGGAATTGGCACAATAAACTGTTGGTTTACTAGTTACTGGATCTAATTAAGCAATACCTACTGTTTGACGATTGATAGAAGCAGAAGATTCTTTCATTTATTTTTTTGTTTCTTCATTTTCTACCTTACTATTATTGTAGGTTTCAGTTCTGTAAATATCTGTTATAGTTGTATAAGTTGGAGCTCCATTATTCTTTTATGTATACATGATGATCTTTATGGTGTCACATGATCTAATTTTTCTAGTTCTCAAGTATAGCTGCGGAGAAACTAAGAATTCCTATATACTATTGATGTTGCAAGTGCAATAGCGAAATGCTAATAGGTCTGGGATATCTGCTGGACAGGAGGAACTACTGTTGTTCTTAACCATTTTTGTTTATAATGTGCACAAATTACTGGCATAGGAATAATAGTTTGAGCCTATCTTGTTTCCCTGCAAAACTGCTTGGGACTGTAACTTTGTTGTTTGAAGTGTGGCTGCAAAGTTGTTTCTCCAGCTGATAATTCTATGCTAAATATAAGGTCAAAGAGATTGTGGTTAGATAAACAGATATAGATACTAGTCGAGCTTAACACATCAGATCAGTGTTAAGTTCACTTCCAGTGTTTGTAGTCATGTACTCCGTTCCAAAAAAGAGTGTATCATGATCCACTTTTGATCGTTGAATGCACCTTATGCTATCATTTTTATCCCTTCTAGTAATCGTAATCATATTTAGCTGTAGTGTTTGTGTAAAAGGTGCATCCCTTGAATAGTCATTAGATTTACAATTTTGTTGCCAGGTTGACAGAGCCATGTCACTTTCCTGAGTGTTTTTTTTCCTGGCGTGTTGTTGTTACTGATAGTTCCTTTCTTCTTTGTGCCATTTTGTGTAATTGTTGTAACTGCAAGTTTTTGTTCAAATCCCGGAAGGTCTTGACTGTATGTATTTGCGTAATAGACTTCCCAACAATTGAAGATAAACACTGTTTTGCGTGTGAAGTTCCTTATCTGATCTTGTTTACTGCTTGCTGTTGTGTTGCCATGTTATTTTGGGATGAATAAATGCATCTAAACATAGTACTGTATGTTTGGAAAATATTTTGAATGTTAACGGTTTAAATTCTTCGTGGCTCTTGTTTCAGTATATATTCTTCGTGGCTCTTGTTTCAGGCCCTTCAGAAATCCAAATTTCTTTAAACCCTAGAAGCAACAACAACTACTCCCCCAACCCCCCCCACACCACCGACACACACCTCAACAATCATGGCGACTAACTCTCCGAATCTGGAATGTCGAATGTATGAATCGAAGTACCCAGAAGTAGACCAAGCAGTGATGATACAGGTGAAAAGCATGGCTGATAGTGGGGCCTATGTTTCCCTTCTGGAGTACAATAACATTGAAGGAATGATTCTTTTCTCTGAGCTCTCTCGCCGTCGTATTCGGAGTATTAGTAGTCTTATCAAAGTTGGACGCATCGAACCTGTTATGGTTCTTAGGGTTGATAAGGAGAAAGGATATATCGATCTCAGTAAACGTAGGGTTTCTGAAGAAGATATTTCGGCTTGTGAGGAGAGGTATAATAAGAGTAAGCTTGTTCATTCTATCATGCGTCATGTTGCTGAAACCATGAAAATTGATCTGGAGGTCAGCTAATTTCTCATACCCCATTTTATTTTTATTTTGGTTATAAAGAGAGTTAGTTTGAGTTTAACATGTTATTTGAAGCTTTTTGTATAAGTTGTGATAAAGGATAGAAAATATGAATGCAATGTATGAGAAGTTATTTTAACGTTTGTGAATGGGAAAGGTGTCGTGTGTATTTTGAAACTAAGGGAGCAAAGGATTTGATTGAATTTGGAATTTCAGTTGAACATGAGGTCTACGGATATTAGAAATTATTGAAGTGCAAAGCAAATGGGCTGACTTGGGACACAAGTCCCATTCCTTGCAATAATGTCATAACAATTAGTATTATTGATTTGACATTTTTTTGGCACTCCTGTTTCAAAGTCTTGAATGTTGTACTATTCTAAAGATAAAACAGTAAAGTAAGGAAGACAACAACAACAAACCCAGTGTATTCCCACCTGGTGGGGTCTGGGGGGTAGGATGTACGCAGTCCATACCTCTACCTCTGAAGAAGTAGAAAGGCTGTTTCCGATAGACCCCCGGCTCAAGACACGCGGTACCACACAAACACATAGTAAAGCACAGCACAAGGTTACAAGATTACATAACATAAATACGGCACCCATAAGTAATCTAAAACAAAGGAAAACACACAGATCCATAATA
>NC_061113.1:12822542-12863429 GCF_002878395.1 Capsicum annuum | reverse complement strand
CGGCGCCGAAGGCCGTGGACCGAGATAGAGAGTCTAGTGAGAGAGAGAGTCTAGTGAGAGAGAGAGCCGTTAGAGAAGTAATTTGTGCTTGGTTAATGGATGTAATTTTGTTCTCAGTAAAGTAAGGAAGAGTTTATGCTAAATAATTCTTAAACTTAGGTTTTCTTGGATAAGGTCAAATTGCTCTGCTTATTTTTAAGTTGTATGATGAAACATATTTATCTAATAAGAACTCAGAGAAAGAGAAAGAAAACTGTGTTGTGGAAATTTTTTTTAGTATGAGCTTGGTCCTTTGTGCCATTTCCTAAAGATTAAGGGTAGGTGTACATGAAAGCTATTCTAAGATAACAGTTGTATATTACAAAAAAAATGAGTTTAAGTTTATGTTTACCATTGTCAGTTTGTTTGTGGATAACATAATTGATTTCTCTTCTTAAGAACTTCTGTTTGATAAGAGGTGTAGAATACATGATTCCAACAGGAACTAATTTTCCTGTTGGATTTAGTTCTTTGGGTAATGCCGCGCTTTAAGGACAAGCAAGAACTGGAAGTGAATCTATGCTTTTTAGGGAGTTCATAGGTTCTGAAAACAGCTGATGTTGCTGCAATTGAATATTGTCCACTGTGAATGTAGGGTTTCAATATATTATTTGTGAATTGCATTGAAGTGGAAAGAGGCCTATTCTGCTTGTGTAATGGTCTGGGTCTGCTGGTTGTGTGGTAGTACAGATTGTTGACTAAATTCTAGTAGAGTTTTATGAAATTTATCTGTTTTAGTCAATTGTGAATATAGATTTGATTCCACTTTCTAAATTTTTTTGTACATGGGTATTTTACCAATTTCTTTTCCTTGCCTTACTGCTTTGTAACTGGGAGTGCGTAAATATACTGCTCCTATAATCTACGTAATGCCTTTGCATGAAGGAGTTTGTTACTGTCACTTTCCCTTGTTATATGTTGACTTAAGCACGATTATTCTGTTCTGGCATCTCCGTTGATTTCTGGCTTGTTATTTCACTGCTTAAAATATCACTAAATGGGTGTAACTGTCTTTTTCCTATGTGCCCTTGGCCATGCAAGCATATTTTTTTGCACGTTAATTAGAATTTCTGCTGCTTTTAAGTGAATGTACATTTGTCCCCCCTCCTCTTTTCTTTTCTTTCTGCAGGATGAGTTGCAAGGAACTACTTTCCTAAATTTGGTCATGTACTGTGGAAATGCATTTACT
Organism: Capsicum annuum; assembly: GCF_002878395.1. Lineage (NCBI taxonomy): Eukaryota > Viridiplantae > Streptophyta > Magnoliopsida > Solanales > Solanaceae > Capsicum > Capsicum annuum. The sequence continues at coordinate 12,862,201 of NC_061113.1, read as the reverse complement.
TGCTGTTTGAGAAATAAGAGAATATTTGTCATTGTTTCATCAATAACATACCTAGTGTGGTCCCACAAGTGGGTTCTGGGAGGGTGAGGTGTATGCAAACCTTACCTCTACCTAGTGGGGTATAGAGGAATATTCTTCATTGTTTATCTGAGAAAAATGTGTATCCATATAACCCTAATTAGCTTTTTCCTTTTCTAGTATCCCTGTTAAATAGAACTTTGAATTCTAGTCTTCAATTTCTCTTAATCACTTGGCATGTTTATTGCAGGACTTGTACATTCATGTAGGTTGGCCTTTATACAGAAAATATGGTCATGCTTTTGAGGTGAAATTTTTTATCGATTTCCAAATGTTCCTTTTCCCTCTTCTGATTGGCGAGATTCACTTGGGATTTCTTGGTTTTGATTTCTAGGCATTCAAATTGGTTGTCAGTGATCCAGATTCAATTCTTAATTCCCTCACCCGTGAAGTTAAAGAAATTGGCCCTGATGGGAAGGAGGTAGGTCTTTTGTCATATCATTTTCTAGGTTAATTTCGTCCAATGATGTCAAATAATATTTAATATCTTATCCTTTCTAGGTAACTAAGGTTGCTCCTGCTTTATCTGAGGAAGTTAAAGATGCATTAGTCAAGAATATTAAGAGAAGAATGACTCCACAACCATTGAAGATTCGAGCAGATATTGAGATGAAATGTTTTCAGTTTGATGGTGTTCTTCACATTAAGGTTTCTACATTTGGCATAATCATTTTCATGTTATTATCTATTTCTTGAACTAGGAATGTATCACTTGTGGAGGTTGCATTTTCTTAATACTGGTATTCAATAAAATGAAACCATTACCTATCAAAAAGGGGAATTTTTTTCTAGTGATTACCTATTGTTTGTAATTTTAGCCTTTTTTTGATTTTTGATGATTTTTCCCCGTCTGGTGCAGGAAGCTATGCGTAAGGCTGAAGCTGCTGGTAATGATGACTGCCCTGTTAAAATTAAACTTGTTGCTCCTCCAGCATATGTGCTCAATACTCAGACACTTGACAAGGTAACTAACTGTTTTTTGCAGATAATTATGGTAGCCTATTTTATTTGAGTAAAATGTTTTTCGTCTTCACCTTGTAAAAATGTCAGTTTTATTTGTGCTTGAGCTTTCATTGTTCTGAGAACATTTTGGCCAAGAACATGCAGTATATGTTATTTCCGGTTTAAAAACTACATTTTTTATTTATATAGACTGCTTGTTATGTGCTATTATCTCCTTCACCTTGGTTTTGCTTAGGATACTCTTTTTCTCTTGGCTCTGTACTTCCATCTCAGCTGTTGCATATAAGATTCTTATATTATGACCTATTACAGTTTTATGGTCAAACAAGAAAGATTTCTGTTTGGATGATACTCATTACTGTTGTTTTCTAGGACGCTCTAGCTGGATCCTTTTTGTTAGCTGTGATCCTTCAAAGATCACCTCTTCTAGGTCTATCGGAAACAGCCTCTCTACTTCATCTGAGGTAGTGGTATGGTCTGCGTACACTTTACCCTCCCCCACTTTGTTGGAATAAACTGGGTATGTTGTTCCCCTCCGCCGCTGGATGCTTCCCAAAATCTTTTGACTCTCTCTTTGGTTTTCCTGTGCTTATTTTCAAGTTAGGTGGTGAATGAATATCTACTTGATAGGATCATTTTTTTTACTGCGATTGTCGTTTCTCTCTCAAGTGTGTTGTTGCCTTTTCAATGTGTTCTCTCATGCATCAACTTTAGTCAACGTTAAAGCTCCTTCTAGGATTAATCTTACGTTGCTTCGCTGCTGGAAAGTGAAAAAAGAATGGAAAAATACTTTAGTGGGCGGTCGTTGAGCATAGTTCCCTCAAAATTCCAATTTGAGGAGAATGAACTGTCCGTCTCAAAAGTTGTAAGAGAAAAGCGTACTGCAAGCAACTTCCACTAGTTTCTTAACTGGTCACAAGTATTAACAATAGCAGCTAAATTTTATGTGCAGCTAGATCGCTTCCAGCTGTTATCACCCTATCACATTATGGCATTCTATTATTTCTAGTATCTGTATTTTATAATTTCAGAGGGAATTCAGCTTGTTGGATTACAAATTCTATTTATTTCATTTGGCAGGAGCAAGGCATAGCGATCCTTACTAAAGCAATTGCAGCTTGCACTGAGGAAATAGAGCGTCACAAAGGAAAACTTGCTGTCAAGGAGGCTCCAAGAGCGGTGAGCAGACTTTTTGTTTAAAAAAATTATGAGTGATTTTTATCTCATCATAATTGTGGAATGTTCTGCGTACACTCTTCCCTGAGGTAGTGTTCTAAGGCAGGGGTCTATCCGAAATAACCTCTCTACTACACCTGAGGTAGTGGTAAGGTCTGCGTACACTCTACCCTCCCCAGACCCAACTATGTGGGAATACTCTGGGTATGTTGTTGTTGTGCATAATTGTGGAATGTGCTTCGTACCTTTGAAGAGGCCTTAATTTGATATATGCCACAGTTCAATCAGGATATGAGATTGAGAATTGTGAAATTTGAGGCCAGATTTACCATAACACATTGTTGGTAAATCTTAATAATCATGTGATGGTTGGGCAAGAGTCGGGGGTTTCTATATCACTGATGCCATGCTTAATTAGTATTTTTACTTTGCAGTTATTTTCAAACTAGTATAGCATGGTCCTTGATACATATATATGGATGGAAATATGTATGTTCAATTGAATAAAGCGCTTCTTCGATTTGTCTCTTTGCAAGGCACTGCTACTAGTACTCTGGATGTTTACTAATTGAGTCTGTTGTCGTATTAGTTGGTCCTAAAATCTCATTTGGTTTTGACTGCTCTAGTATGGATGTACGCGGGCAAATGTTTCAGTTAATTAAATGGTGATATATTTAAATTTCAATGGACTTGTTTTAGGTTTTCGAATAAAACACTATTTACATAGTTGGTGAGAACTACGTTATTCAGCTTATCACTTAGAACTGAAACTAGCATGAGTTAGACTCTGTACATGTTCCTAGGAGAGTTTTGGATATTGTATTGACTGGAATTGAACTCTTCAATAAGGAACAAGACAAAAAGAAATGAATGCATCTCTGGCTATTTTTTTCATCTTTTCTTTTCTTGCTTTCCGTTTTGGGCTGTTATTCTTGTTTCTTCTGTGGTGATTCTGATGTGAGTTATCTATTCAGGTGAGTGAACGGGAAGATAAATTGCTTGCTGAACAGATGGCTAAGCTCGGTCGCGAAAATGAGGAGATCAGTGGTGATGAAGATAGTGAAGAGGAGGAAGATTCCGGGATGGGAGAAGTTGATGTGGAGAACTCAGGAACTGGAATTAGAGAGTAAAAAGTGTGGCTTGTATGAACTTGGATGACACATTCTTCACAGATGCAGATCCTACAGAACCTACCTCACCTTTTGTTCTTGTCTTTTTGTAGCCATTTGCTTACTCTGGCAATTTTTCTTGACGAGCATTTTAGTTTTTACATGAAATCACTCTTGATATTTATGTTGGTGCGGCTATTTGATAATTCCAATCGCATTAGTACATTTTGCAATGAGAATGAACTGTACATCTTGTTCTTTCAATTCCCCTCATAAATGTATATTTGGAATAGTCAGTTTTTGGCATCCCTTCTCTTCCAGACAGGCGGGAGTAGTGTTGAGCAATGGTTATGACAGAGCTGGTGAATGTGTCTGTCGCGTTTTTGAGAAGCTTAGAAAGTCTTCCAATGCGTTATAATCTATCCGATGAACATGATGCTTCGGTCTTACCGTCTCATCTTGAGACATTTGTAGTTGAAGGTTCTGCCTCTGATGCTTTAACTTGCGTATGTTCAGCTATTAGTGTAACAAATTATGCTCAAGTAGGTGCACAGGCACCAAGCTAGGTTGGCTATAGAAGATTGTTTGTATTTTAGCTCAGTTTAGCTTGGCTCAGATTGGTTTTGGTCGAAGCTTGATTTGGCAAGGTTTTGATCCAAGTTCGCTTAGGCCCAGTTTGGCTTGAATAAAATTAGGTTAAAGATCGATTGAACCTGATTAAAGTGGAGGTTATATGGAATGACATGATTAGTGAGGTTTCATACCACTAGCCCTTTGTTGTGCGACTGTGAGAGTTAAATTTAATGTTACGTATTACTAAACTCTATTTGCATTTGACTACTTGAGTTACAATCTAAACTAGCAAAACTCTTTTTTTATGTTTTTACATCAATCACATTTGAATCGAAACTGTTAAGTATTTTTTATAGTTTTCCTATTCAATTGGTTGTTTATTTGCATCAAATTTCTAAAGGCCTAACGCAACGCATGGTAGCAAAAGTTAAGAGAGTCTATTCACGCTTTGCTTCAGATTTGTTTTACCGTAAGAAAGCTGGTCTCTAGCTCGACCCTATTTGGTATTGCAGCAAGCGTATTGAGTTTTTGTTTGGCTCGGGCTCTCACTCAACTTGATATTGTAGTAAGTTCGGTTGCTCGAAGCATTTTTTATACACTATCATCTGGAATTGTTTGCGATTTGGTTACTGTATATCAACCTTCTACAGGCTCATTTTGCTTTCCTCCAGCGACATAGTTTCGTTTTATTGTTTGAATCCTCGTGGCGATGTTTTTGGCCAGTATCTAGTATAGTTAGCAGTGTGTTTTATTTTTGTTCTAGTTTTCCTATTTGTTATCATCCTTCTCCTTTCCCTTTGTGCTTCTTTGTTGGTTGAACAGTTCATTCTGCTGCAAATGATGTTGATGCCTACAGAACAGCTGTTCACATGATCTGTATAAGTGTAGGTACTTCTTGCTTCTCATCCAGACAATGTCAACAATGCAACGGTGAAGCATAAAAGGTAGTATAGACAATGGTTGTGATATTGCCTGCTTCAGGGGTTAGTTGATAGCTAAACTATCACCGCTATAGTATGGGTTAGCTCACCATATGATAGAAATGCTGCTTCAGAAGCAGAAAAAAGCAGCAACATTCTAGAGAAAAGCAATAAGCAGAATTTACTGCACCCTTTTTGAGAAGAGAATTTTTACTACACTGCGCGTATGACAAAAGTGAAGACACTAGCTTCGAAGGCACTCCAATGTAACTTCCATACAGAGTCAGTTTCTCTTTCAAGACCTAAGGAAGGGGGTCGTTGGGAGTGATTTGTGCACAGTATTGATTGAACATGGGGTTCAGGTCTTTGCACTTGAGTGCAGTATGTTACTCTTTCAGTCGCTGGAACTCAAAAGCTGATATTTCCAGATAACACGTGATAGGGAGCATTTTACAAGATGAAGTATTCACTAGGATGCAGATAGTAAACACCATCTTTAATTTCCAAAATCATTCCATCAGCTTCTTTCTAGTACATGGTATCTGTCTTTGGTTACATCTATGATGCTCTTCTTACTCTTTTATTTCCTCATGGGCTAATGATAAGTCAATCTAACTGATGTGAGGCAATCACTTAAGGTAGTGTTAGCAAGAATGGTGTCAGCATTTTAATGCCATCAAGTCTGCAGTATCTCCTAATAATAATAAAACACAAGTTACTTCCCAAATGAGACGTGATGGAACTGAGGCTGCAGCCACTCCATCAGTGAGGATATGAGGAAACAAATATTGAAGTTTTATTGGTATCCAGAAGACAGGAAAGACTCTTATCCAGAGTTTAATCACATGCCAAACAAGAAATACCAGCAAATTAACAATGTAAGTTCATTTCCAGGCAGTTCACATTCTTATGAACCCTAAAACTTTCATACAAGAGCACAAATTGCTTACAATTAATACTGAGACAAGATTTAGGGGTTCAAATCAACAGATTCTACACACTACAATATGGTCAAACGGAAAGAAATAATCGTGGGAATGGGGCATTTAACTTATAAAAAGAACTTCTCAAACTGAGTCAAAATTCACAAAGCTGAACACGAACCATGCAATGGAGACTATAAGGAAGCCGCACAAAGACTGCTTGCAGTGTCGTTGATAAGTGTGGCATTGGTAGCTAAAATGATCCGAGAATAGCAACCAACTTCATCCCTATAAGAATAAGTTTGTTGAGTGGTAGCTCCACCAAAGAGTACATCATGATCTTGAACAACCATCCCCCCACTGCATTTCTGCCGATTTATCAAGGAGATGGATAAACCCCCAATGGACTTCTTCGCCCTCCATTCATGGACTAGATCAGTAAGCATCAAGATTGTATCGTTCTCCGATGAAGGCAAATTCCTAGTGGTCATGCTAAGAGGATATATCTTCTTCATGGTGGTCTGAGAAATCGTGATACCTGTATCAGACAGTACACTTACTACAGTCTTTTCTCTCACATTCTGTTTTACCCTTTTTTCAGTACCATTAAGATAGAACTTTATCTTATTCTTAAATTTCAATTCTCTGGAAACTATTGTAGTTAAATTTCCTGAAGTTGAATTCACCCATCCCGACACCTTGCTCTTCCTCCTCATATCAATCTCACATGACCCATCAAGACCTTGAAAGCTCGAAGATCGCTCAATGTTAAACATAGGAGTACCATAATCAAGAACTTTAGCGTGAACTTGACATGGCAATGCAGAATTATCTATCCATAGATGCAAATTCCCATCCACTAACCAAAATGGGACACTATCTGCCACTCCAAGACTCAAAAAGTGAGCTTTATCATCAAGCAGCAGCCCCAAAAATGGCGTTAAATCAATATCATAAGAAGGAAGATCAAAGGCACCAATCGAAACCACCGGTTCCCAGAACAAAGGATTGATTCCTCCTGTGAAAACTACCGGAAATGGTACCAAAGATCCCACCAAATAGTCATCTATCTTCAACAAAACTTCCCTATACGCTCCATGTCCTCTCTTTGTCGTCAAATTGTTCATCTGTATATATGAATCCGGCGGATTTGAGTACCAGAACTCATCATTCCCGTGAAATGATACATAAATCTCCATCACAGCTTTGATGGTATTCCTCGGAATCACAACTCCTTGCCCAAACAATTCCAATTCACTTTCTATTCGGAACCAAAGACCATTATCTCCATTTGCCGAAATCGGCAATACCAAATCCGCTGGTCTGTCATCTGAACCCAGCGAACTTCCCAGTTTGCTCACTCCCATTGAAATCCCATTATCAACATAATTGTCCAATTTAATCCCTGTAACGTTCTTCACGTCATAGTATAGGAAAGTGACATTGACATGATAGATTCCAGTGAAAATGTCGTTAACCAGATTTTCCAGCATAACAGAAAGAGTAATATTCTCCTTAACAAGAATAGAAGTATACTTGGTGATGTCTTTCGTTACAGTCCAGTAAATTCCGTCATCAGTGGGTTCAGCAGTGCTGGTACGGAGGAGCTCAGCACCGTCTAACCAAACAGCGGCTATACGGTCGTACTGTTCGCCTTTGCAAGATGCATTGAACTGGAGAACTACATGTGTCCAAGAGCAATTGAAGGGAGGGGAGTAAGGGACGGAGACAGGTGGAAGTCCATATGTGTTACCGAAGTTGTAGGTGAATAAGGGAAGAGAGCAGGATGGAGTAGTGAGGTTAGTGAAGGTTAATGGGCGAGTGATTTCGATGTATGGATGTGGTGGATTACTGTTGTGGGGAAGAGTGTGTTTGATGAAATGAGAATGGTGCTGTGGTTGTGAAGACGAAAATGGGGCAATGAAGGTGAAGAAGAAGAGGAGGAGGAGGAGGAGAAAAGGAGTATCGTCGGAGGATCGCATTTTGATTGGAAATGAAGAATCTGTTGAATTGGGAAACAGGAAAGAGAGCAGGGGCTCAATTGGGTGTTGACTTCTAATAAATATATTGCAACTACTTAAAAAAATAATAATCAAAGCAACCAGGGCTTTTTATTAAAATCAAGCGAAAAAAATTGAAATATAGATCCTTCCAAGTAATAACAATACTTCTTAGATTGCAGCTAATAACAATTTAAAAAAAATTAAAAAATACATCGTTTTCACCTTAAACTATAAACGAAATTGCTGAGACACACTAGAACTTAAAGGGGGCCATTACCTCCCTGGACTAATTAAAACCATATTTTTGGCAACCTTAGTGACTACTTTTGGCAAGAGTTATTTTGAAATCTACTTCTAAAGTAGTAAATATGAAATTTATTCATGTAATAGTAAATCTAAAATTTACTAAAGAAACAAGTGCATGCCATGGTAAGCTTAGAGTTTACTAGTATAAAAGTTCATAAGTTGACATGAACGATTGTGACATTGGAAGATGTGCATATTGAGTATTGGACATGTAATTAAGAATTAGAAGATTCTTCAAGAATTATTCATGTTGTTTATTCTAATGATAAGTTGGTTAGACCAACTAATATTGGGATTGAACCCCTTAAATTTGAAAAGTATAAAGGTGAATATGGATCGTTCACCTGTCATGTGATATATTAAGATGCATCAATATAAGATAATCACATGTATATTGTCAACCTGCTGCTGACATTCATAGATTTTCTTGTTTAATATAAATTGACTTAAAAGCATAATTTTCAGATTGTGTAATAAAAATAATTCATCTTGATAATGTTGATTTGACATAAAATGACTTTGATAAATAGATGAACCATTGCTAATGAGAACAAAAACTTCATGTGTTGATTAGAAATATTATATAAAAAAGTACTTGTATGTATCAAATAAATTATTATTAATTCCCCTTCAAAGTTGGTTCTGAGTCAAGAACCACACATTGTCCATCTAATAATTTTGATGCGTGGTATACGATTAATGAATATACCATGATGCATAGTATTCCTGAAAGAATATGGAAGATGCATGTTAGTTTTCTTGACATAAGGAGGAGATTATAAGCAACTATGAAGTATGTTAGGAATTATTATTAGATTCTCATTCAAAAGATAATTCAATTCACATACCGAAAGCAACTCATATTAAGTTGTAAGTGCTCCTATTTTGTGTCCCTAACAGACAAAGTCTATGCATGTATGAAGCGTGGTAGATCAATCAGTTCTAAATGCAATAATTCTTGAAAAGGATAAGGAGCAAATGATCATAATAAGAAGGCAATATGCTCTTGAAGAGCCTACGACATAGCACTTCATGAAACCTTATGGAAGGTTAGGTACCTGAAAATAATAAAGTGATGAGATCTCAAAATGTTATGTCATACTGTGAACCGATACAAAATGAAATATCATTAATATCTTTGATACAATATTGGCGCAATATTGTAAAAGATTACGAGGACCTGAATTCTACATTTATTTAAGCATGCTGACGTAGAAATATTTATCAAGTGACATGAAAGGATGCATCTCGATAAGCATAACACTTATTTGATTTGCAGTCTAGACACTTGAAGATGTCACACATGAAATACTGAATATTTTCACTTGACAAAATTTATATGAAAACTTTTTTAAAGATTCAAAATATTTGAAGCATATAAAAGTTTCTGGGAAACTTATTGATAATCCTTATATTGTATAAGCTTATAGCTTGTAAATTATTGAAACTCTTGGAGAGTTTTCAAAAGCAATAGATTATTTGTTGGAATGAGAAATATACTGAATTGGATTGGTAATATATCTTAGTGCAATTGGTGTACTAATGTATCTTGTAACTATTACAAGACTCGATATAATCTTTCGATCAATTTGTTAGCAAGATATAGTTCTGCTCCTACTAGGAGACATCGGAATAAGATTAAACATATGAGTTTGTTTTATTTTAAAGACTGTAGTTCCGATCATGTTGGTTATGTTGATGCTGGGTACTTATTCGATCCATAGGTACCCCATACAATAAATCTGATCTAACCACCACTCTTTAGAACTTATAGGAGGTACTTTTTTATCACACAAGATTTCGGAAATGAGCTTTCATTTCATCCACCCTACCCGAATCCAATGAGTGACATACTCATCAATCTCACCATTCTCCTGAATCATAGACGCCCAATACTTGAAATTATCTCTCTTATTAATAAAATGAGTATCAAGTTTAACAATCACATCGGACTCATGAGATACATCACTGAACTTACACTCTAAATATTTCGTCTTGGACCTGCTCAACCTAAACCCTTTAGACTCAAGGTTTTGCCTCCAAACCTCCAATTTAGCATTAACTCCATTACGTGTCTCATCAATTAAGACCACATCATATGCAAAAATCAAATAGTAAGGCACCTCACTTTAAATTTATCGCGTCAAAACATACATCACTAAGGCAAAAAGAAACGGACTAAGCGTTGATCCTTGGTGTAACCCTATTAAGACGAAAGAGTGCTCTGAGTCCCCTCCTCCAATCCTAACTCAAATCTTGGTGCCGTTGTATATATCCTTAATTGCCTTAACATACACCGTAGGTACACCTCTCTCCTCCAAACACTTTCAAAGAACCTCCCTAGGAACTCTATCATAGGTCTTCTCTAAGCCGATAAAAACCATATGCAAATCCTTCTTCCTATCCCTATACTGCTCCACCAGTCTCATAACGAGATGAATGGATTCAGTAGTCGAGCGCCCTAGCATACAAACTAATTTTCAGAAATAGTAACAATCCTTTGCAACCTCAACTCTACTACCCTCTCCCAACCCTTCATAGTGTGACTCAACAACTTCATACCCCTATAATTGTTGCAATCCTGAATGTCACTCTTATTCTTATACAACAGAATCATTATAATCAAATCTATCAAACGGGCTGGGTTAGCCCGTTCCAGCCCGTTTAGCTCGACCTAACCGGTGGGCCCGACCCGATCATCCCACAAGCTATAGGGCCGCCGGTCTTGGGCTGGGCCGGCCAAGTGGGTTGACCTGGTGGACCAGCCCAATTAGAAAACCGGACCAGGCCCACCGGTTAACCAGATCAGACCGGCTCGGTTTCAATTAATTTTTTTTAAATTGGTAGCCATTGAGGCTTTGGCCCAAATGGACCTTTGAAGGCCCAACGGCTATAATGCTGTTGTCTTACCAATGACCATTTGGCCAATTACGCATTAATTTTTTCTAAAATAATTTTTAATTCAAAAAATTTTCTATAAAAATACCTCCAATTCAAAATTCATTTTTCATACAAATCTCATTCTCTCAAATCTCAATATCTCGCAAATCTTCTAATTTATCTCCTAAAGTGCTCAATTTTATTTTTTAATTTTGCAATTACAAATACAAGGGGAAGTTTCTAAAGTTGCAACTTGGTATTGTCGTTCCATCTCTTACCTTTAATGTTTAATTACTGTATTAAATATTGAATATTTATTTTTATCATTTATGTATATTTAAAATATTTTTTAGTTTATTTTTTAATATGGATAAAATAAGAAATCTTGGTAAAAGTGTCAAAATTTTTGTCCTGAAAGTGGTAGTGGTACTAAAAAATAAATTGGTGGGAGTTTCGGTAGAGGTAGTTCAAGTAATAGATATACCGGTGTGCCTTCGGTACCGGTTAGTCAACCTTTTGAGGAAGAAATAGGTGTAGGTGCTCACGATATGGATTATGCAAAAGCTCAAAAAAATTATGGTATAGAAAAAGAAAATGAAGTAGATGCGGTTAATTTAAATGAAGATGATGATAGTATTGGCGAGACACCCACAGTAGGAAATGCTAATATTAGATTTGAATCGGTTAATCGTCCTCCCCATTCCCCAAGAGGTGGTAGAAAAACTAGTATTGCATGAATTTTTTTTCGAAAATAGAAGGAGAAAGTAAGGTATAATGCAATAGCATAAAATCGGAGGCAATAAAGGGGGTACGAGTTCATTGATGAGACATTTAAGAGACAGACACGTTAGAGAGTTATTTATTGCACAAGGTGGTGAGGCTGTTGATGGACCAAAATAAACTAGATTGAACCCAACAAGCGGTCAATTAATTAAGAAGTAAAATAAAATGAAGGACCGGGAATAAATAGTAAAAATGATAGCTGTGGGTTATTTGCCTTTCACTTTTGCTTCTTCGGATGCTTTTATTCATTATATTCAAGCAATTTATAATCCTACATTTAATGGTATTCCTAGAAGTTCTTGTCGGACCAATATTTTTAGACTCCATGCACAATATGTTTATTATTTATCTACATTATTAAAGAATATTCAATGTAGAATTGCTCTAACTTCTGATCTCGGTCATGCTGTTAATAAAAATGATTACTTAACCATTACTTGTCACTGGATAGATAGTAATTTTGTTATGTAAAAATGTATTCTATCTTTTTTGTATGATAAAGATCGTAGACATACTGAAAAATTTATTTCGGAATCTATTACTAAAGTCACAGAATATTATGGTATTGAAAGAAAAACTTTATGTATTACTTTTGATAATACATCTAACAACAAGACTGCTATTGACAAGTTAAATCTTAACTTTCTCCGCCGTCACCTGAAATTTTTTAGGTTAAGTGTGCTTGTCATATATATAATTTAATTGTAAAAGATGGTCTTGAATGTTTTGAGCTTTATACTGAAAAGCTCTGGCTTGCTGTTGTCTCTATTCAAGGAAATAATCGAAGAGGTAGAATGAAAGAATTTAAGGTTAAATGTGAACAAAATGGATTTAGACCGATATTATTGTTTGAAGAATGTGATACTAGATGGAATGCTACTTATACTTATTTAAAAACTTGTCTTGCTTATAAAGTTCCTATTATAATGACTTTTAATCAATTTTGTGGTTCTTTTCCTGAGTGTATGCTACATGATTCTGATTGGACTGCAATTGATGATCTTGTTAAGTTTTTGAAAAGATTTTATATAGCTATGGTTGAATTTTCCGGTGCTTATTATCCTACTGTTGCAATATTTTAGCTTATTTAGCCGACATTTCTTGTTTGCTTAAGGAATATAAGGATAGAGAAGGTTACAAAGAAGCTGTTGGTGCTATGTTTACTAAATTTAAAAAGTATTTTTTTCCGCTTCTCCCAATTTACTTGGTTGGTGTTATACTAAATCCATGCATGAAATATAATACTATGTGCGACTTTAGTACTGTTATTTATAATTCTTTAGAGATAGAGCCTCAAGAAAAATCAAATTCGTTTACGGCTATGAGTGAGGCGAACATTTACATAGAAGCATTATATAACCATTATGCTGATTTATTTGTTGTAACTGTACCGACAAATATCACTCCAACTGCCGCTCTTCAAGCTCCCGAGGAGCCATCATCTTCTAAAAGACCGTCACATATTGGTTTTCCTGTTTACTTTTTGATTTAAATATTTGGGACATAATTTCTCCGGCAACAACATACACAACAAATTATCAGGAAGAGCTTAGGTATTATCTTTCACAACCGACAGAGGATCGTAGAGCAAGGATCAACGCATTGGATTGGTGGAAGAATAATAAAAGACAATATCCTGTGCTTTTAAGATTAGCTAGAGATATATTGAATGTTCCAATGTCAACCGTTGCATCGGAGAAGCTTTTAGTTAGGGATGACAACAACTTGGAGACAACCGATACTAATTGAAAACAATGCTATGAATGTTCTAGTTTACCTTAGAGATTGGATTAGAGCGGAACGAAGAAACCAAGGAATGGAGGTGGAGCCGAAAGATTAATAGAATATTGAAGAAATTCTGACTTTAAGAGAGAACTCAGCACAATCAAGTTCAATGCATGGTTTTGCCCCTATTGATTTTGACTATCCTATGGTAGTTCCTGTTAATAGTAACATGAACGACTTGAAAAAAATGATGCGAAATTTGTAGATTTTTCATTCATGTAAATTATAAGTTTTGGATCATTTTCCAATCAATAAAATACAACATTCATTCACTCCTTACTTTGTAATTTTTTTCATTTAAATTAAATTTCTTGTTTGAATTAAATACTTTAAATATATTACTATAAAACTTTACACTAAGTAATAAACAATTAAACATAACAAACATATATACACAAAATGAAAAACTAAATTTCTTTTAATTTCAACTATAATGAAAACATATAATAAATATATGTTCAAACTTCAAACTTCAAGTATTATTATATTAAGTAGCATATTTTCTATAGACTCTAAATTATATATATTTAACGTATACATATAGTGTATATATGTTGTATGTATATTGTTTCAACTTTCAAGTGATATTTTAAGCAGTATATATTCTACATATATGTCTATATATATTTTTTATATTAAAATAGTATATATGTTATATGTGTATATATTTTCTATAGACTCTAAAGTAGTATATATATTTAACGTGTACATGTGTATATGTTTTCTAAAGGAGTATATAACTCTATATATAGTGTATATATATTGTATGTTTATTATTTAAAGTTGTACATATATTATATTGTACACATATATGTGTATATGTTTTCTGTAGACTCTAAAGTAGTATATATTTAACGTATACATGTGTATATATATTCAAAAGTAGTATATATATAGTGTATATATATTGTATGTATATTATTTAAAGTAGTACATATATTATATTGTAAGTATATATGTGTATATATTTTCTATAGACTCTAATGTAGTATATATTTAACGTATACATGTGTATGTTTATGTATATTATTTAAAGTAGTACATATATTAGATTGTACGTATATATGTGTACATATTTTCTATAGACTCTAAAGTAGTATATATTTAACGTATACACGTGTATATATTTACCTATATTATTTAAAGTAGTACATATATTATATTGTGCGTATATATGTGTATATATTTTCTATAGATTCTAAAGTAGTATATATTTAACGTATACGTGTGTATATATTTTCTAAAGTAGTATATAACTATATATATAGTGTATATATGTTGTATGTATATTATTTAAAGTAGTACATATATTATATCGTACGTATATATGTGTATATATTTTCTATAGACTCTAAAGTAGTATATATTTAATGTATACATGTGTATATGTTTATGTATTTTATTTAAAGTAGTACATATATTATATTGTACGTATATATGTGTATATATTTTCTATAGACTCTAAAGTAGTATATATTTAACGTATACATGTATATATATTTTCTAAAGTAGTATATGTTTAGCGTATATATATATATATATATATATATATATATATATTATATTTACATTGTTTAATGTATTTAAAATGTATATAGGTGGGTATATATAGTGTACATTGAAAAAAATACTTAATTTTAATTTTTTTTAAGCTTTGATCGGATTTGACCGGTGTGGACCAGTTTATGTTTAATCGGGACGGTCCCAGTTTGTTTGAGTAAAAATTACTGTTGGGCCCAGTACCAGACCGACCCGTTAAAAATGACCCAAAATCGGACTGGCCCAAAACTCGGTTAAACTTGATGGGCCGATTTTGAGTTGACCCGGCCCAACCCGTTTGACAAGCCTAATCATATTCCACCTACAAGCTTCAGGTTTCCTCATCGTCTTGAAAATTATGTTAAACAACTGAGTCAACCATTCCATACCTACCCCTCATGTGCACTTCCAAAAATCCTTCAAAATATCATCTGGCCCCATCGCTCTACCTCTACGCATTCTACGAATAGCCACCTTCACCTCCTCAACCTTAATGTGTTTATAATTTGCGAAACCTCCTGGAGTGCTCCAAATCCCCTGATACAATGCTAGTATTTGTTTCTTCGTTGAGGAACTTATGGAAGTAAGACTGCCATCTCTTTCTAATACGACCCTCCTCCACCAAAACTTTTCCTTCCACATCCTTAATACACTTCACCTGATCAAGGTCTCGTGCCTTCCTCTCCCTAACCTTGGCTAGCATGTACAACTTTTTATCCCCACCTTTACTACCTAGTACAGTGTATAAACTCTCGTAAGCAGCTTCCTTATCCATCATGACCGCTAATTTTGCCTCTCACCTAGCAATATTATACTCCTCCCTATTCTTTCATTTATCCTCTTCATCCTTACTCTCAGCCAACTTTGCGTACACTCTCTTCTTAGCCTCCACCTTTCCTTTTACCTCTTCACTCCACAACCAGTCCCCTTGGTGCTTGCCCGAACGACCTCTAGAGACACCCAACACTTATCTAGCTATCTCCCTGATGTAACTGGCAATCTTATACCATATACTATCAGCATCCCCTGCACTCCTCTAATCCTTCTTTGCCATCAGCTTATCCCCTATAGCCAGTGCACTGTCAAAAGTCAGACTGCCCCATCTAATCCTCGGCTGATCCTCTACACCTCTCCTCCCCCGTTCTTTTATGATCTCCAAGTCCATCACCAAAAGCCTATGCTGGTTCGAAAGACTCTTACTTGGTAGGACCTTACTGTCCTTACAAATACCCCGATCTCCTTTCCTGAGGAGCAAGAAGTTAATCTAAGTCTTAGCTGCCGAACCATGAAAGGTAACCAAATGAACCTCCTTCTTGAAAAAGTTTGAATTAACTACCACCAATCCAAATGCCCGAGCAAAATCCAAAAGTGTCACTCCTTCATCATTCCTTATACCGATCCCATAGCCTCCATGCAAACCACCATAACCCCTCGAAGAAGGCCCGTATATAGTGAAAAAAACATCCTATAATTTAACCATCACTCATTTACATATAAAAATAAAGATTTTAAATAAAAAATATTCCAAGAAAATGAATAATATGAAGAATGCAACAAATAAATTCATGAATAAAGCTAATGATCAGTAAGAAAAGGGTAAACTACATAAATGGCCCCCATAGTGGGAGTCTTTAGTTTTTTTTCCTTCCATAAGAAAGTCCTATCAAACTAGCCTTCCTTCTTTTATATGGGTAGTACTTTTACCTATTTACCCCTCTATACCTCAAATAACTTTAAACAACTCTCCATATTTATCTTTCAACTTCTATTTTTTTCTCTTTTTTATTTTACTTTGATTTTTATTTCTTCTTTTGTCTTTTTTTTTTTTTTAAGTTTTTCTGAACCTTTATATATTTTCCATTTTCTCCTCTCAACTTCTATTGTTTTTCTCTTTTTTATTTTCTTTAGTTTTTATTTGTTCTTTTCTTTTTTAAATTTTTTTGCTCAATCGTTATTTTTGTTTTGGAATTAAATTCTATCAGAGTCAACTTTGAACATGTATAACTCTGGAATATGTGAAATTTTAGGGCTCAAGACCCACCAAATTATAGATAAATGTTTCCTCTTTCCAGCGCATCTGATTTCTCCTTAATTTAATATCTGAGCAAAAAGTTGTGAGCATTTTTGTGAGGCAGAAGTAAGGATCTGCGATAGTGGCGCGACACGGATCTCATTGTGGAGATTACCCTCCGTGATGCGTTGATGCTTTAAATTCGATAATTTTTTATTTTGTTGACTTGGGAGGAGGGGTATTGAAGTCCTTTTACTTATAAATGACCCCTAAACACTATATTAACCTATTTCTATCAGTTTTCATAACATAACATCAATTACTTCATTCTCAAAAATCCTCTCTCCCAAATTCTTCTTTTCAAGTCAAGACCAGGGTTCAAGGAAGTGGTCATCTAGGATCCTAAGGGTGTTGTCTTCTTCAAGTTTCTTGGTAATTAAGACATGTATCTCTTTCCCCTGTACTTATATTTGGTTAATGGCGTGAAATTGATTATTATTTATGGTTTTAATAATGGGTTTTGAACTATGGGTTGAGGGTTGTGCATGTGTTTGGTTTAAATGTTTTTTTCATGGTTTGTTATGAAAAATTCATGCTTTATTAATGTTTATAATTGTTTTGGGATGCATGGGGATGATGATTTACTGGAGGGGTCATGGTTAATCCCCAATTTAATGATTTTACCTTGGTATATGGTTTGAAAATTATGTGCCCTCAACCTGTTTACGAAATTGTTAATGAATATGATTTGGTCACTTGTTTTGACTTACCCACCTATGTATTTGCATGGCTTAAAGTGTTTAAACAACGAACATAGATTTTAAAGGTCTTGTTGGCTATGTTTAAATTCAATGAACAAGAAAGGGGTCGAGGCATCCCCCCATACTTGATTTAATGAACTAAAAAGGGGTCGAGGCATTCCCCCAAGTTAAACATGATTGTTATGGCATAGAGATAATCTTGAAAGTGTAAGGGTATGTCATACCCATGTGTGTTTGTTAATGATTGGTTCATTATTAATAAATAGGTTATGTGAAACTTGTTTTAATTTAGGCTTAATGGGGGTTATGTAGCAAAGTCGTGAAGGTATGGGTCTTGGATGACTTGTACTGGAAATTCGTGTTTGCCGATATGAGGTTTGGTCTTGATGACCTGTGTGCATGGTTCACACTATTGATATACATATATTGTATCTTAGACTAACATAGGGTTGGGGCATTTCCTTAAAGATACATTACAAACTTTCCTTGTTACCATCACCATTAGTACTTCAATAGGATGTCTAGTATGAAGACGATGAGCTCACAATGCTCCAGATGCTCCTTCTGAAGGTGTTTAAGCTCAACCATACCCCAAACTTTGAAACAATTTTGGAATTAGAATACATTATGGTCAAATGTGTAGGAAAATATCTTTTTCGGCTTTTTAAAGAAGGAAAAATATGACTCACATAATGGTTGGACAACACTACAGCCTTCTTAGCTTCTTCGATAGTGCTCATCGTCACAAACCCGAATCCACAACTCCTATCAGTCTCCCTATGGAGAAATTCACTTCAACATAGTTGGTACATTTTATCAGGTCAGTGGACTATTTGTTGAGGCGCTAAGGCTGGTCTTAACTCAAGTTCTGCTTCAGAAGAAGGGACTAACTCTCAATCCCATCACCAGCCTATAAAACATGTGTAATGGATGATCCGATCTCATAGAGTTGCGTTATTTGATCTCATGTGGTGCAGATGAATGGATGTTCCTTTGTTGAGGTGTATATGATTCCTGTTAGGTTGGTCTTTTTTTTTAATTAAAAAAAAAAAGAGGTTGCAGTTAAATCTATGGTTTTTAATGATTCCAAACCTCTTACATTGCACATTCCTCTTTTGGGAAAAAGGTAAAAAGTAAATGAAGAACACATACAATTGGAATCTTTTCCATACATTTGATTCTTGTGGCTTGGAGCTACTATTTCATCTTTTGTTGTTTAGCATCATGAAGACCTCATTTTTTGTTGACACTGTGACTGCATTGTTCATTATCTCAGCTAACTGTTGATATTAAAACTTTGAAGAAGCACTTTTGTATCATTAGTTTCAAGTTGCTTGGAAGGTGTAATGACAGATTTGTTTCTTGTGGAATTCTGACATATATAATTATACCTTTTTGGAAACAAGTGACCATACTTCATATTTCTGTTAGTTTTTAGTCGTGTGTTGAGTTGTGTCCTGCATGTGGCATTACTTTAGTTATTATTCTGTCGTGGCTGATGTGATGAAGTCAAAAGAGGTTGAGATGAAGCTATGAGGTTTTATAGGTGATACTTTTTGCTCCTCTGTTTACGTTTGCAGATTTTGTATTCAATTATTGTGGAGCTTAAAGGCTCAGTTCTGTAGAGTGTTAAAAGGTTTGTTGTGCGTTGACATTTCTTTCCCTTAATCATCATCGTATTATAAGGGGGTAATTATTTGATACTACTTACTTAATGGGTTAATTTCATTTTTGTTATCTTAATTATTGACAAATTTAGTTTAATTCTTGTGATATTTTACCAAGTATATTGCATTTTCAATTAATTGCATTGTGCGTTTTTGATCTATTTGCTTGTGAATATTCATAAATTTATCATAATTATTAATCGTTCCACCATTTAATTATTCAGGTGTTATGTTAACTGTTACGCTATATTAGATGATAATATAGTTCTACATATAATTAAATATAACATATTTTCAACGTAGGAAACTGTTTACGATAAAAATACTTTCTTAAAAAATATTTTCTGAGAAAACAAATGTTTACAATAAAAAGTCATTTTTCTCATTTTTATGAAACTTATTTTCTAGATAAAATACTTTTCAACATTTTAATCGATCGAATATGAAAAAATTAAAATTCCTTCCTACTAAAAACATCCAAAATGACTAAAAATATATTTTAATTAATTAAAAATTAAATATTATAAATCATATATCACAATGATTCAATGCATTATTTTATTTATTTATTTATCAAAATATGTATGGTGGGGCAAAATATCTTGGAAGTCATGGGCTAACATGATTTCCTATAACAATCATTATTTTGGATTAAATTGTTTTTATTAATTTTATTTTCTTCAAAATGATGAAATACAATTATTGGTTGCAAAATATTACAATTGTAGGTCCCTCCCTTATTCTAGCTTATAGGAAAAAAGTTTTTTTTTTTTGTGTTAATTTACTTTTAACTTTTTACTTTTTTTGGTTAAGAGTGGACATTGAATATTTTTCAACTAATTTGAACTCGTATCATATCGTGCCAATTCGAGGGAAACACTCCATGTCAAACATTTTTCTGTACTTAGCACACGTAAAAGGAACCCCCTGGCCGCTGTTAAGAGAAAAGGAACTTCATTCGTTGCATTACATTTTTAATTTGATAGTATATATAAACGCTTACTCATTTTTGATGTTCACGCCAAATTATATAAATTTATCATAATTAAAATAAGAATATGCATTAATTAACTAAGATGTAATAATAAAAATAAAAATGTATGTTCTTGTGTTCGTTGAATTGATGTGAAAAATAACTTTGATAATATAAAAGAAAAATAAAATTATGACTTACGTCTTACTAGGGGCGGAGCTAGCTAGTGTACTAAGCGAGTTCAGATCCAATTTTTATTATAAATTATTAATTTAGAATTAATTAACTTAAAAGAACTAAAGATTTTAAATCCGTAAACTTTAAATTCTGACTTTAATTTTTTTTTTTTAAAGTAACTTTATGGTTTCTTTAGTTTGAAAAAATAAAGGGAAAAGATATTATTTTCACCCTATACTATATAAGAAAAGTCTAAGTCACACCTAAATTATATAAGTGACTTATTACACACCTTAACTATATAAAAGTGATATTATTACCTCCCCGCAACCCTCATTCTAAGGCGCATGTGTTACACTCTAAAAATACTAAGGGAAAAGACATCGTTTCCACCCCAAACTATAGTCGAAAAGTTGAATCCACATCTAAACTATATAAGTGACCTATTACACACCTTAACTATAAAAAAGTGATACTTTTTACTGACGTGGTGCTGACGTGGCAGTGCGTGTAAAACACTACACCACATGCAAGTGGTGGTAGCCTGACAAGGTGTAAATAGTTTCACTTTTTTATAGTTTAGGTGTGTAATAGGTCACTAGTATAATTTAGGTGTGATTTCGACTTTTCGGGTATAGTTTGGGATGGAAACGATGCCTTTTCTCAAAAATAAATTAGACCCCTATTTAAATATCACAGGAGTTTAAGGGTTAAAATGAAAATTTGCTTTATTCACTATTTCATTTCTTTCTTTCCATTTTTTTTTTTTTGGGTCAACTTATTATATAAAACTTCATTTGCATGGGAAGTTAAAGGCTAAAATGGTTGATTAACAATGACTTAGGTGTGGAAATAAATTAATATATGTATTATCTATGTTAGCAATTATTGTTTAACAATGGTTCTTGTGTGATAATATATTGTTGTATATCATATTATATTTAGAACATTCGTTCAAGTTCGCGTTGCATAGGACTCATTCTCGAGCTGACCTTTGTAGCTCTTTAGTTTTAGTTTGTTTGATTCTTGATATCAAGTGAGTGTGCCGTTGAGCTAGGATGACTGGTGAATCGTACTGTGATCATTTCATATGAAAGTTATAATTGTTACAGAAAGTATAAATATAACATTGGCTAATGAAAACGGATTTAAGTTATTTGCATTGACAGTATATAACTTGATATACTATAACCTAAGTTGCTTGGTCTCTCCAAAAACATTGCCGCACCGTGTCGGATCCTCCAAAAATGCACTACTTTTGAAGGATCCGACACACACCCGATGACAACGGATTTAAGTTATTCGCACTGATAGTATATATAATTCGATATATTGTAGCCTAAGTTGCTTGGACTCTCCAAAAATATTGCCGCACCCGTGTCGGATCCTTAAAAAATGCACAACTTTTGAAGGATCCGACATACACCCGATGACAATAGATTTAAGTTATTCGCATATAATTCGATATATTGTAACCTAAGTTGCTTGGACTCTCCAAAAATGTTGCCGCACCCGTGTCGGATCCTCCAAAAATGCACAACTTTTGAAGGATCTGACACACACCCGATGACAACGGACTTAAGTTATTCGCACTGACAGTATATAATTCGATATATTGTAACCTAAGTTGCTCGGACTCTCCAAAAATGTTGCCGCACTCGTGTCGGATCCTTCAAAAATGTGCTACTTTTGAACGATCCGACACACACCCAATGACATTTTTGAAGAGTCCGAGCAACATAGATTGTAACCTAAGTTGCTCAGACGCTCCAAAAATGTTGCCGCACCGTATAGGATCCTCAAAAAATGTACTACTTTTGAAGGATCCGACACACACCCGATGACATATCTAAAGAGTCCGAGCAACATAGATTGTGACCTAAGTTGCTCTGACTCTCCAAAAATGTTGCCACACCCGTGTCGGATCCTCCATGCACTACTTTTGAAGGATCCGACATGCACTCGATGACATTTTTGAAGATTCCGAGCAACATAGATTGTAACTACACTTCTTTTTTCTGCATTACCAAAAGTTAGTACAATGAACAATATTTATTGATTTGAATCTCTCAGTGAACTTTATACTCTTTTGATCCCTTCGAAAACATCTGATAAAATTGGAACGATACAGGGAAAAGTAACATCTGATAAAATTGGAACGATACAGGGAAAGTACAACGAAAAAATCTACTTACATTGGTTGCGACCGGCTGTGTCAACTAGTCTATCGATGAGGCGTCTAAGCCTCTGAGCGCCTGGACCCGGTCTAAGCTTTTTCGGGTTCCCAACTTTGGAACAAGGTGGATTACCCGCGCACCAACCACCTGGAGTGAAGCTACCATTCCATCGATGAAGAAATTCTTGATCGATCTTTTCCATAACCGGATCATCATTCTTGAACTTACGCGCAAATGCAGCGCCACTCGCTACCATTTTCCCAATGTCATTGACTCTGAGAATATGTGGATGTTATTTCGGAGGGACATCCCAAGAGATATAGTGTAAGTCATGGTTAAGAACAGTCGACGTAAACTCTGGTGCATTGCAGATAACAGTATGGAAATAGCCTTCAGGAGAGGACACAAAATTCGAGTAGTACATAAGTAGGTTCCGCGGAAGATTATCCCAACCCCATATGCAATACCCCACAAATGCACGTGATAAGATCGTCCAAGCTGACCCTGTATCAAAATTTCGACACAGTAAGGATTCATATAGTCGACCCCAGAGTTCACTTGATTGTACTTGCAGATGGTGCAGGTCTACTTCCGCGTTCAGCAGAACCTAGTAACTTTGGCTAGACCATGTATTTTTGTTAAACGAAATTCGCTTAATATGTATAAATAACCTATTCTAGAATCCAGAATCCGTAAACTCAAAATCCTAACTCTGTCTCCGACCATATCATATGGAGTAGTTCATATTCTAACATTTTCGGATTCAACTTGATAGGAAACATCGGTATTGAAACACATATTGCAGACTGGAGCTGCATTTATGCAAATTTATCAGCAATTCATCAGATGGCGATACCAAATATGCATATCGATCACATTCAAATACTGAAGACGAGTACTAAAAGCATCTCAACATGGTACCAATAGTTCAGTTTACAATACTAGACATGCATATCGATCACATCCAAAGATTGAAGACGACTGTCAAATGCATCTTAACAAGGTACCAGTAGTTTAGTTTGCAATACTAGACATGCATATCGATCACATCCAAAGATTGAAAACGACTGTAAAATGCGTCATAACATGGTACCATTCGTTCAGTTTCGCTACAACAAAAAGTAGTACACCGTAACTTCTCTAGTTGCTGATATTAATGTTGTTGCAGAAGGTCAGTATTTTCACTAGGACACACATATGTTGACGTTACGTGTACTTTCTATTTGTATTTGTGAGGCGTAAACATCAGCAAACATGTTCAAGAATGCTAAAAGTATGCAGATACAACTGTTCAATATTGAAACACATTTTGCAGACTGAGCTGCATTTATGTAAAATATTTATCAGCAATTCATCAGATGACGATATCAAATATGCAAATCGATTGCTCAAATATTGAAGACGAGTGACAAATGCATCTTAACATGGTACCAATAGTTCAGTTTACAATACAAAACATGCATATCAATCACATCCAAAGATTGAAAACGACTGTCAAATGTATCTTAACATGGTACCAGTGGTTTAGTTGACGATACTAGATATACATATCGATCACATCCAGAGATTGCAAAACGACTGTCAAATGTATCTTAACATGGTACCAATAGTTTAGTTTACAATACTAAATATGCATATCGATCACATCCAAATACTGAAGACGAGTGCCAAATGCATCTTAACATGGTACCAATAGTTTAGTTTACATTACTAAATATGCATATCGATCACATCCAAAGATTGAAAACGACTGTCAAATGCATCTCAACATGGTACCAATAGTTTAGTTTACAATACTAGACTTGCATATCGATCACATCCAAAGATTGAAAACGACTGTCAAATGCGTCATATCATGGTACCATTCGTTCAGTTTCGCTACAACAAAAAGTAGTACACCGTAGTTTCTCTAGTTGCCGATATTAATGTTGTTGCAGAAGGTCAGTATTTTCACTAGGACACACATATGTTGACGTTACGTGTACTTTCTATTTGTATTTGTGAGGCGTAAACATCAGCAAACATGTTCAAGAATACTAAAAGTATGTAGATATAACTGTTCAATATTGAAACACATTTTGTAGACTGAGCTGCATTTATTCAAAATTTATCAGCAATTCATCAGATGACGATATCAAATATGCATATCAATCACATTCAAATATTGAAGACGAGTGCCAAATGTAGACGAGTGGCAAATGTATCTTAACATGGTACCGATAGTTTAGTTTACAATACTAAATATGCATATCGATCACATCCAAAGATTGAAAACGAATGTCAAATGCATCAGTATTGAAACACATTTTGCAGACTGAGCTGCATTTATGCCAAATTTATCAGCAATTCATCAGATGACGATACCAAATATGAATATCGATCACATTCAAATATTGAAGACGAGGGCCAAATGCATCTTAACATGGTACCGATAGTTAAGTTTACAATATTAGCTATGCATATCGATCACATCCAAAGATGGAAAACGACTGTCAAATGCGTCATAACATGGTACCAATAGTTTACTTTCTCTAGTTGCCGATATTAATGTTGTTACAGAAGGTCAGTATTTTCACTACGACACACATATGTTGATATTACTTCACTTTCTATTTGTATTTATGAGGCGTAAACATCAGCAAACATGTTCAAGAATGCGAAAATTATGCGGATATAACTGTTAGAATCTCACCGGTAAAGAGTTTAAAGGCTGTAGGAAGAGTTCTCCTTGGTGCAACCCAAAATATATCGGACTTAGTACTCTGATACAGCCCGGGGTCTATAATAAGCGGCATTGCTCTTTCCGCCCTGTAATAGGATAAATCGAGTGACATAAAAATTAACGAATGAACTATAAATACAGCCAAAGAACAAAGCAAGGAACATACTCTTTCCATCTCAACCGGCTTGTGTGCTCGATGAAGTTATAGTCGCGTTTTAATTGAGAAAACACGTAGAGAAGATCTGTAAAACAATAGAATAGATCACATTTCACGTTCAAGTAAAGAAAAACGGAAGAATGCCTAATCAGGACTAACTTGTGACCAAAAAGTTGCTCGGATTCTTCAAAAATGTAGACAGGTGCATGTCGGATCCTCCAAAAGTAGTGCATTCTTGGAGGATCCGACACGAGTGAGACAACATTATGAGAGTCGAGAACTAACCGTCTTGAGTTAGCAGGGGATAATCAGAAGCACTCAGGTTAATAAACCAATCCCAGTGCTTATACTTCTTCAGGAGAATAGAGGCCGCGTGTAGCGTGTTAGAGACCATGGTCGGACCCCGGTATGTCACCATGTTTGCTTTCGTAATCACGTGCACGTTTCCAACCTTGGCGAAAACAGGTTCTTTTGCAACTCTTGAAGCAAGCCCTAGTCTCTCCTCTACTGACGATTTTAAGTCCAGATGAACGACATAATAGTTCCACGGATGATACAGCGATTTCAACGTCCTCCAGAGTAGACCTAGTTCACCATTTGATCCGGATATGAAATAAGCAAAACGCGGTGCAGGAGGAGGAGGAGGTGGTGGAGAAGGTGGCGGAGGAGGTGGAGGCGGACTTGGAACTCGCTGAGCTTTTACTTCACCAAAAAACGAGGTGACTTGACTCTCCACATCACGGGATGGGAAAATCGAGATGCCCAAGTTGAAGAAGGTTGCAAGAAGGGAAACAGACATAACTGAGCATATAATAAGAGGTAACATCCATCTTTTCTTCGTGTTCAACGGCCTCATGTAAGCTGACGAATGCCTCTATTCTCTTCTCCGAAGTCTACAACAAACAAGAACAAGAGGTCGGGTTTACAGTCTGCTACTTTTGACTCCCCGTCCCCTTCAGTGTATACCTGAAGGAACGATTGACAATACGCGGAAGATCCACCTCCTTGATCTCAACACGGGAAGTGGAATCCAACTGTTTATCAAAGATTCGTTCACTCCGCCTCAGTAGCTTCCTTAACTGCCACTAAGAATTCACATCAAACTCAAATCTCATCTGATACATCAATCGCGAACCAAAAGGCCCCTCGAGACCTATCTGATACATCTATGCATATTCTGTCGAATCAAAAAGCAACCACGTCAAAGGTCAGTAACAAGAATGAAAATGCTCTTGCTATTGAAAACACTGTCAGAGCCAGAACATTCATTAAGGGAATTCAATATATAAAAAAGAAATGCGCGAAGAAGGCCAGGGATTTAACGTACAACAGTATCATACTCAATGTAATCCGACAAGTGAGTCCTGCGGAGGGAGGACAGGATGTACACAGTTTTGTGAGGTATATAGTATACTATGTTGCTCGGACTCGCCAAAAATGTGTCAAAAGTAGTGAGTTTTTGAAGAATCCGATACTGGTGCGGCATTGAAAGTGAAGAGTCAGCACAACTTAGATACATATATACATAAAAATGAACGATATTTAACCTACCTACGCTGTGCATTTTTCTCGACAAAGGGGTGTCAATTGACTCTCCTTTGGCTAAGGTGGCTCCGCGTTCAACTATACTATATTCCAAGAATCTCAAACTCAAGAGTGCAACTAGTGGTCAATGAAGTTACTCGATACCTATGTTGGTCGGATATAACAAGTACCCTGTTGAATTAGTCGAGGTGCTAGCAAGCTTCCAGAACACCACGGTTGTTCAAAAAGACAAAACAAGAATCTATTCAACTATACTATATTCCAAGAATCTCACCCTCAAGGGTGCGACTAGTGGTCAATGAAGTTACTCGATACCTATGTTGATCGATCGGATATAACAAGTACCCTATTGAATTAATCGAGGTGCTAGCAAGCTTCCCGAACACCACGGTTGTTAAAATAGACAAACAAGAATCTATTCAACTATACTATATTCCAAGAATCTCACCCTACCTATGTTGGTTGATCGGATATAACAAGTACCTTGTTGAATTAGTCGAGGTGCTAACAAGCTTCCCGAACACCACAGTTGTTCAAAAAGACAAAACAAGAATCTATTCAACTATGCTATATTCCAAGAATCTCACCCTCAAGGGTGCGACTAGTGGTCAATGAAGTTACTCGATACCTATGTTGGTTTCTGTTGAATTAGTCGAGGTGCTAGCAAGCTTCCCGAACATCACGGTTGTTAAAAATAAAGACAAAACAATAATCTATTCAACTGTACTATATTCCAATGATGGACATCCAAATGAATCTTTTTAAATAACAAAAGCAAACAGATACAAACATCTAAATGAATCTTTTTAGCTGAATAAAGCCAGAAAAATGTTATATCAGGACTGCATTTTGGGATCAAACAAAGCAAAAACATAGGCCAATATAATAATGCAATAACAAGAAGCCCTATGTTGCTCGGACTCTTCAAAAATGTCAATGGGTGCGTGTCGGATTCGCCAAAGCTAGTGTATTTTTGGAGAATCTGACACGGGCGCGGCATCGGAAGTGAAGAGTCAGCGCGACTTGGACAACAACATACCCAGTGTATAGTAGAGTCTGGGGAGGGTAGAGCAGTGGCAGACTCAGGATTTGTGGAACGTGGGTGCTCTAAAGATTCGAACATACATATTGACGGCCAAAGTTTTAAGGTTCCGCCTGAAAACTGAAGTACCCATGTATGTTTTTGACTTACTGTGTGCTTTTCTAAATCTTATACTAAATTTTATACATTTTTTATTTAATTATACCTAATCTGCATCAGATTTAACCGGTGCCGGAGCAACAAAAAACTGGATATAGGTCCGCCCCTAGGGAGGGTAGAGTGTATGCAGTCCGTACTACTATCTCAGAGGTGAGGTAGACATGTCGTTTCCAATAGACCCTCGGCTCAGGATAAAATACAATCTGGAAAAAGGCATAATAAAGGTACAAGAGACAATAAGGAGTAAAACAAAAAAGCAGATAGTAACAGAACAATACTACCACAAAATACAACTATGAGCGAATACTCGAACCAACATATATCATCAAGACACCGAGAACAAGAAACTACAAGCGTAGACCTACAACTACCAAAAAAGGACAACACTCCTACCTACTAACGCGTTCTCCACACCTAATATAATAAAAGGGCAGCTCGGTGCACTAAAGCTCCCGCTATGCGTAGGGTTCGGGGAAGGACCCCACCACAAGGGTGCATTGTACGCAGCCTTAACTTGTATTTCTGCTGGAGGCTGTTTCCAAGGCTTGAACCCGTGACCTCTTGATCACATGGCAGCAACTTTACCAGCTACTTCAACACTCCCCTTCACACCTAATATAATTATGCCATAAAAAGAAAACATAATATAACTCCCTAATTTGATTAAAAACATAAT
Organism: Capsicum annuum; assembly: GCF_002878395.1. Lineage (NCBI taxonomy): Eukaryota > Viridiplantae > Streptophyta > Magnoliopsida > Solanales > Solanaceae > Capsicum > Capsicum annuum. Next base: position 12,833,096 of record NC_061113.1, on the reverse strand, counting down.
ATAAATGCAATAACTTTTAGTAATTTTTTCCATGCAACATGTAAGCTGAGCCAGTTATCCCTCGTCGAAAACTTATACTGTATAAATAGGATTTTTTTCGTAGAAAGTATAAGTTCAAATCTCAAGCGCTACATTAATGTACCTATTATTACTTTATATCCTGGATCTGCCTCTATCGTTATAAAAACACCTAAAAACTACAATACAAGAAAGAAAAAGAAAATCAAATTTACATGTTCATTTGACATAAAAAAAATTAAGAAAAAATACCTTTATTATGGAGAATTCATATATGGTTTAAGAATCTTGAATATATATGCTCCTTTTTTTAATTTTGTACACATTCAAGAATTTTGAATGATGAATAAAAATGTATTTGAAAGAGAATAACATCTTCTTCAATTTTGGGTTTTTTATGCTATATTCTGTTAAATCTTAACTGATTTTCCGGAAAACATCCCACTTTAATTTCTTACAAAAAATAATATTTATGTATTTTAATTCATGCGTAAAAAATTTATAATTTTTTTATATTAATTTTTATTTTAATTCATGCATAATAATTAAGATACTTTTTATTTGACCATAAACTTTTCATATAATATAAATATTTTTTATTGTAAAATTTGTAATTTTAAAACTTTTAATGTTGTTTCTAGTTATCTATGTATAGAATTTAACATAAGCATATTAAGAATTTAATATTTGACTTAAAAAATATACACAAAATAACATTCCTCCATCTTGTATCAAACATAAGAATATTAATAATTTAATGTTTGAATTTTAAGACTATAATAATTTAAAAGAAATTAACTTTGATAGGAGAGATCTAATTACTTTGTGGAAAAAATAAAACTATTTCCTCTTGCACTATAGGTAAAGAGAAAAATGAATTATTATTTTATCATAACAAAATAGTTGTTCCTAATATTTGATAAAATCACAAAATGAATTATTATTGTTACTATTAGAGTCGTTTGGTATGAGGTATACGGTATAATAATTTCGGAATAAAATGCAACAGGATTATTTTATCATGCATTTGGTTGGAGGTATTAGCCAGTTCCGTGATTCTTTATACTACCATTTATACCACAGTGATGAGATAAGTTAGTTATCCCACGTACATGGTGGGATAACTTATTCCACACACACTGATATACAAGCCTCTTCAAACTAAGTATCTACATACACATCGATATACGAGCCTCTTCAAACTAAGTATCTACATACACATCGATATACGAGCCTCTTCAAACTAAGTTTATTGATATCGACAAGGATCCTTTAAGGATGTGGTTAGTATCGCAGGGAGGGAACATCTGCGTACACATCGATATACACGCCTCTTCAAACTTAGTTTATTGATATCGACAATAATCCTTTAAGGACGTGGTTAGTATCGCAGGGAGGGAAGATCTACGTACACATCGATATACGAGCCTCTTCAAACTAAGTTTATTGATATCGATAAGGATCCTTTAAGGATGTGGTTAGTATCGCAGGGAGGGAAGATCTACGTACATGCTGATATACAAGCTCTTCAAACTAAGTTTATTGATATCGACAAGGATCCCTTTAAAATGTGGTTAGTATCACAGGGAGGAAAGATCTACGTACGCATCAATATATATACGAGTCTCTTCAAACTAAGTTTATTGATATCGACAAGGATCCTTTTAGGATGTGGTTAGTATCGCACAGAGGGAAGATCTACGTACACGCTGATATACGAGCCTCTTCAAACTAAGTTTATTGATAATGACAAGGATCATTTTAGGATGTGGTTAGTATCGCACGAAGGAAAGATCTACGTACACATCAATATATATATATACGAGCCTCTTCAAACTAAGTTTATTGATGTCGATAACGATCCCTTTAGGATGTGGTTAGTATCGCAGGGAGGGAAGATCTACGTACACACTGATATACGAGCCTCTTCAAACTAAGTTTATTGATATCGACAAGGATCCCTTTAGGATATGGTTAGTATCGCACGGAGGGGAAGATCTACGTAGTATGCTTAAAGATTGAGAGAGTGAGTGTTATTGAGTTCTTATTTGTAATCGAACTACTCATGCTATAAGAGTAGTATTTTCTTTTGTTAGAAGCACACATTGACACCTTTGCCAAGTTTCCCTCAAAAACTGGTTAACTCTAACTAGCAACAATCTATAAGAGTAGTATTTTATTTTATTGAGAGAAGTGCTTAGGCAGAGTTGCCTAAGCTTGTTTCTGGTTAGATTTAACAAGTTTTTAAGGGAAACTTGGCAAATGTGTCAAGGTGTGCTTGTAATAGAGGTATTGAAAGCAAGACGAACCTAGAGTTAGGTTCACAGTCGATTCTATAATCAAGAGGTTGGTTATAGTGAAATTTTTTGAGCTTATGAGGACAAGCCATGGTTTCTCCTTTCTTGAGTAAGGGGGTTTCCACAATTAATCACGTGTGTTGGTTTTTTCCTACACTGCCCTTAGTTTTCCTGCACTTTATTATTTGATTGCTTGTGATTGACTTTTAGGGACCTAGTCCCTCACTGTGTGGTGCAACCCCCAAGGGTTCTAACAGTAAGTCTAGTATTCTAAGAATTTTAAAATAGATTGTTAAGTGTTTAGAATCATGGATGTCCATGCCTATGATTATGATAGTTGCAAGGCGATGACTTTAGAGGATGGAGGAAGTTATGACTAGTACCCTTGAAGGGGATATCCTAGAAAGACTTTAGTATCTTCATATTAAAATTATCGAGGGGAGTTTGTGTTCTTATGCATAGTGATACCCCCCTCTTGTGCAGAGTATTGTGCGTATAGATTTAATTAGGGGATATACTTTCAAGATTGGGATAGTGACCTTTGAGCTAAGGGGAAGATGATGTAAATCTTGAATTTTCTCATTGTGGTGAGTTTAGGGATGAGTCAAGATAAATCTACTCTTACTGTAGCAAATTCCTCCTATTTTGGTTTAAGGGGATATTCTACCAACATCCCCCATATTCAAATGGTGTTTATGGATAAGTTTCTAGTTCTCTATACAATCTATATCCATGTTGCAGCCCTCTAATTATGGTCCAAGTATTTTGATGTGTGGAGCCCTTCGTGCTTATTGGATCATATCTTACATCACAGATTCCACCTTGAGTGGTGTAAAAAATATGTATTGTATCCGAATACTATCACTCCTATTTCCAAAGCTCATACTCCACTTCCTTAGCTACTCTCCTAGTTTCAAGATGATGGTGGTTATGGAAGCATAATAATGTTCTATATTAGAGAATGGTTGATCTTTCTTGAAACATTTTGGTGTAGCTTCTCGTACTAAGGTTATAGATGAAGTGAGAAAAGTGAGATGAAACTTTGGTTATGTGAAATATGTGGTGAAAACCCCTTGTGAAAGTGATGGAAGTTGCTGGGATTTTTGGTGGGGAGATTCGTAAAGTGGGTGTAGTAAGGATAAGCTTGAATGCTGTGATTTATAGATACATAAATCATGGTGTTATGTAGCTAATACTTTTAATAAGACATGATGTTGTTTGACTACAGTGATAGGATGGAGTAGTATTCTTGGATGGATGCAAGATATAGGGTCCCATATCTTAAACTAGCACCCTTAACTCCAGATTAGGCTTTAATATGAAAGAAATGTATAGTTAGACTCCGACTCTTGTAGCAATATGTTTTGTGGGGGAAATTGTAAGATTGAAATGGTGAAGTGTGGTATTCATAGGTGAATTCATTGTAGAGAGTTATTGCGATATTTAAGGCCTTTGAGTATAAGCCTCTCAAGGTTTCCATCATTTTATTTTTGACCTTCTCATGTTTGAACCATCAATTTTTGACTCAAATTATGTTTGGGGATGTTAAAAAGGATAACCCATAAGAGTTTTGAAATCTCTGACGGGGTAGTTTTGGGTCACGGAGGCAGTAAGCCTCTGCGATAGCCCCACGATGCGGAGGATATGATCCATGATAAGTTCTCCTTTTTCCCCTTGAATGACCTTGTTCTCATTTTTTTATGATTCGTGCTTACATAATTTACTTGGTGATTCCATTAAGCCCTTTTCTTTTGATTCCTATACCTGTTTTGTAGTGGGAGAATTCCTAATGTGAAGTTGCATACTTTGTTCCATACTTCTAAAGCTTCAAAAGATTCCTATCCATGATTCAAGGATGAATGATTCCAAGGGGGAGTAATGTAACACCTCATATTTTTGGGCTAGAATTTGAACCGTTGCTTCTACGTGGATAAACTTGAATCCAATTATTTCTATATAAATATAAGTGTCATAATAATTATCCTAGTGTGAAAAGTGATTTTGAGGGGGAGAATGTTCATAGTAAACATTCCATACTTCGAAAGCTTCAAAAGATTCCTATCCATGATTTGAGGATGAATGATTCCAAGGGGGAGATAATGTAACACCTTACATTTTTGGGCTAGAATTCAAACCATTGCTTCTACGTGTATAAACTGGAATCCAATTATTTCTATATAAATATAAGTGTCATGATAACTATCCTAGTGTGAAAATTTCTTTCGAGGGGAAGAATGTTCATGGTAAACACTTAGAGTGAGGTGGAGTTAGGAAATTTTGTTATCCACTAAATTTTGAAATTTGATTCTACCAGGGTCAACTTTGAACGTGTATAACTTTTGGATTATGAGGAATTTTGGGGCTCAAGATCCACCAAATTATATATAAATCTGTCCTCTTTCCAATGCATCTAATTTCTCTTTAATTCGATACCCGAGAGAAAAATTATGAGCATTTATGTGAGAAGACAGTAAGGGTCTGCGATAGCGAGGCATTGCAGATGTAATCGTAGAGATTACTCTCCGCAATGCACTGATGCTTTTAATTCGGTAATTTTTGGTTTTGTTGACTTGGGAGGAGGGCTATTGAAGTCCTTTCACTTATAAACAACCCCTAAACACTATATTAACCCATTTCCCTTAGTTTTTATGACATGACATCAATTACTTCACGACACTATATTAAGGGTGTTGTCTTCTTCAAGTTTCTTTGTAATTAAGCCATGTATCTCTTTTCCTTGAATTTATATTTGGTTAATGAAATGAAATTGATTATTATTTATGGTTTTAATAATGGGTTTTGAACTATGGATTAAGGGTTGTGCATATGTTTGGTTGAAATATTTTTTTTTCATGATTTTTTATGCAAAATTCATGCTTTATTAATGTTTATAAATGTTGTGGGATGAATGGGGATGATGATTTAATGCAGGGATCATGGTTAATCCCCAATTTGATGATTTTGCCTTGGTATATGGTTTGAAAATTATGTGCCCTCAACCTGTTTGTGAAATTATTAATGAATATAATTTTGTCACTTGTTTTGACTTACCCACCTATGTATTTGCATGGCTTAAAGAGGTTAAACAATGAACACGAATTTTAAAGGCCTTGTTGGCTATGTTTTGATTCAATGAACAAGAAGGGTGTTGACGCATTCTCCCATACTTGATTTAATTAACTAAAAGGGGTTTGAGGCATTCCCCCAAGTTAAACATATTATTATGGCATAGAGATAAGCTTACAATTGTAAGGGTATGATGATACAAATGCGTGTGCCTTAGCGGTTGGTTAATTGATTAATAAATGAGTTATGTGAAACTTGTTTTAATTTGGTCTTAATGGGGGCTTATGTAGCGAAGCTATGAAGGTGTGGGTCTTGGATGACTTGTATTGGAAACTCGTGTTTGTCGACATGAGGTTTGATCTTGATGATCTGTGTGCATGGTTCACACTATTGATATACATATATTGTATCTTGGATTAACGTGGGGTCGGGTTATTCCTTGGTATTCCTTGATACCTTTGGTTCGTGCTGCTAATACGCACTGGAGCCCTTTTAGTATGGGGAGCTGAACCCATATAGCCCGTGGGTGAATGTTTATGACGGTTGAGATACATAGTCTAGGTTAAAGTTTTGAAGTGCATGCTTATCCTTGTTCCCATTTCCCGGCATATGAATATATGTACGTGTTGCATGAGATGTTATGCATTGGTTTTACATGTTTTCATATTATAGATCATGGCATTACTTTACTTTCTTATCCCTGAGTTACATGCTAGCGCTCCAGCCGCTAGCCATCTTCAGACGCCGTATCCCCATGCGATGCAGGGACAGATCATACTACTACCCCTACTGCACAGTGACTAGGTAATCGTGGGACAACTCGTGAGTCAGACTTGAGTGGTGAGCTTCCATACTTCGAAAGACCCTATTTCATGATTTGGTTTTCTGATGTCATATACTTTTCTTTAATCTAGTTTTGATTTCCTCAATCACTATAACTATGTACTACCTACTACTACAACTTCTTGTTGTTGTTGTTGTGTTGTTAATGATTATAATATTTTTATATTTCATTTAATATATAAATGAAAGGAATTCATCTATATTTTATAGTATTATTTATTTATAGATTATTATTATTATTTTATAGATTATTATTATTATTACTACTACTACCACTACTACTACAATTATTATTCTTACTATTATTATTATTATTATTATTATTATTATTATTATTATTGTTATTATTATTAATATTATTATATTACTATTTTTCTTTATTATATTATTTACAATTTTAAGATTTCATATTGCTAATATTGATTGTTTTTACTTTTAAACTTTTATTCTATTGTACTTTCCTCCCCCCTTCCCCTAATCTCTTTCATTTAAAATTTATAAATAATATGTGTTTTATCTAATTGCTTCATTCTATTTTGAAAATTAGTTTAAAATATTATCCCCCAACCCATTATTTTTCTATTTTTTTAAACTATAGTTTCATTACTTTTATCTAGTTTGACTTTAAATTAATTTTTTTGTTGTATTACACATCATGATAGTGGAGTTTTCTTCTCTTTTTCAAAATATAGAATGTTGTATTTAAATCTAAATTACTTAGATTTGATATTCTAATGTTCATTAATTTTGTCATTCGTTAGGATTATAATTACTTGGTATATACAATTTAAGACTTTGTTTGTTATAATTAAAAAATACTTTCTCAAAATATGATCAGAAAAATCTGGATGTTGCGACTTGAAGCATAAAGAAGTCCAATTTATCAATTAGCCAAAACTCAATTATTAGACATTCACATACTATAAAATAAATATAAATATATGATATCACAAAATAATTGTCAGTATCATAAATGATTTTTATATAACCTGTGAAAATATAATTTCTACTTTTTATGTTAAAATTTAAAATAATCTTTAGTTTAATTTTTTTAAAAGTCAACTTAATTAGATTATAATAAATTAAAATGTCAAAAATTATCAGTTAATGTTGGGATAATCTAAAAGACAATACCTTTTAATTTTACTTCAGAATCATAATATTTCTCTATAATTGCAAGACTCTGCAAAATCCTAGCCTAATTCATGTCTCTTATAGCATGAAAAGAGGTCCCAGACTTAAAAAATTTCAGCTAAGTGTTTACACTTAGAATTATTTTAGCCTTCATAACTTGGCAATCCTATTTTTTGATTTCTATGCATTTAAAATGTCAATCCTTGGATTGAATCATGATCAGGTATGTCAATAGGTCACTTTGGGCGAGTTTCGGACCTCATTTGAATCAAGTTTGGACGACCAAAATAGTGGATCAACGCGATCTCGATGCGCCGCATCAATAAATATTTTCCAGCTTCAGAGAACAAATTTCAGTGAACCAATGCGAATCAGTGAACCAACGTGAATTTGATGTGGCGCATTGCTCATCGCGTCAATGCCCTCGATGCGGTGCATCGGTCTGTGTATCACTGGGCATGATTTTTTCTCTCTTAATTTCATGTCCACAGGGGTAAATGAGACATTTTTCCACCTTATATGAGCCCAAAACACAAGATTAAGTCATTTCTAGGGCAAAAACACTCACTTTCTCTAAAGATTCTCTCAAGAACAAACCCTAGGGCTTTTGATTTCAAGACCAAGCTTCAAAAACACACCATCAACCTTCACGAATTCAAGTGCCAAGGTATGTTAGGTGTGAATTGATGGTTCCTCTCACCCATGAAGTCTTATAACCCTTTTTAAACTTATAAGATCTTAGATTCATGGATTCCATGCTTAAAATTGATTGTATTCATGTTCATGATAGTAATTGGGTTTCAATCCATGATTTAATTGTAAGTTTCATGAAAGATAGTTTATGTGATGAATTATATGAATTGCATGCTAAACCCTTGAATTTGTAAGTTGGGATTTGAAATCATAAGGCCTACATATTGTTTAGTATCATGTGCATAGATTATATTTCCCAAATGTTTGATAAATTGCTTATGTGAATTGAATGGGGAATTCATGACATCTCTTGTGAAGATGATCTCGAATACAGGAAAGTCCTTAACTTCTATAGTAGCTAAGGAAGCAAACAGTCTGAAGAATATCAAGATACGTGTGTAAACACTAATTTAGATGAACCTTACACTCTCTCTACTTTGTTATTCAGTTAGGGTTCCTACAACCCTAGTTGTGTGGTTTAGCCTCTCATAGTTGCAAGAAGATCCATGGAATTTGTTGACACCTAATTTTTGACCTCCATAACTAAGTTTAATTCGGAGTTTTTTCGATTTTAAAATAAAATCACAACAATTATTTTTCCAAATAAATGCATTTTAAAATAGGTATTTGGGCTAAATTTGTTATTTAAGTGATAGTTATATATTTTCGTATTTGCATTTGCAAAATTGTATAAATGACGTCATCTAAATGAATATTTTCATCAAAATTGAACTTTAAATTAAGGATCATTTTGAAAAAATAATAATTAAAATCTTGATCTAATTATAATTTATTCTCGAAAATGATTTATTTGGATAAATATGCATTTGATTTTACTAAATCAAGAAGCTCGGGATTAAACAAGGTATTAATTCGTATCAAATTTCAATTTAATTTAGCCAATCTATTAGATTTGACCATAATTGAAAATTGGTCATAATTTCAATACAATTCGTCAATTGATTTTTAATTGGGTCAAAATAAATAAATATGACTAGATTTTAAATTCCAATTGGGGTTATATTTTAAATAACCCCAAAATTCTCAAGAACTCTCATAACTTCTACCCAATTCCCACCAAAAAATAAATTCAAATTGTACTACATTGTACTATTCCCCCCCAACTTTGTCCTTTTCCAATTTTGAAATTCAAAGATTGTACTACATTGTACTATTTCCCCCCACATTATCTTCCACCTCACCTTATCTTTAATTTTTACATTTCTAAACCCCCCTAAATGCTTTTTCTCCCACATTGGTGGATGAAAAAAAATAAATCTCTATCCTTTCCTATAAATACTTCTCTCCCACATTGGTGGAGGAGAGAAAAAAAACACTCCATTCTCTCCTATAAATACTACCACTACTTTGATAGAGAGGAAAGAAAAAGGAAGAAAAAAAAGAGGCTAGAAAGGTGAAAAAATCCTTTTGAGCAAAACAATTATTTTTATTTAGTAAAAATTTTTGTTTCATAGAGTTGGTTAGCTAATCAAAATTTTTGAGTTGCCAGCGACATTTTTCGGTGGTAGTTGATTCCGACGAAGCTCGTAGTCTGATTTTGCTACCTTTTTGGAGGTAAACACACTTTTTTTTTTTATTTTAGTTTTTATTATTGTTTTCTTCTTCATCTTTTTTCTTCTTCGTAGTTCGTAGATATAAGTTTATTTGCTGGGATTGTATGCTGTAGATGGCCTTGAAAGTCCTAGGATGTTGTGGTATCGATATTCTAATTATTTTCATGTTTATGATATAAAAATGAGCTAGCAATAGTTGTATGTGCCCTTTTTTACTTTATTCTTTGATTATTTTGGATAAAGTTTTAATCTTTACTTAAAAGATGTATTTATGCTTTGTTTAAACTCATTGTTGTTGGATATATTTGTTTTTAGTATGTAAAGTTATTTTCTTTATGTTTAAAAGAATAGTTAATGTTGAATGTTTTGCCTTTTCACCTTATTCTTCGATAATTTGGATAAAGTTTAGATCTTTGATTGAAAAAACATAATCAGGTCTTGTTCAAACTCATTGTTATTGAATATGTTTATTTTTAGCATGTAAAGTTATTTTCTTTTTGTTGAAAAGAATAGTTAATATTGATTGTTTTGCCTTTTGACCTTATTCTTTGATTATTTTGGATAAAGTTTAGATCTTTACTTGAAAAGACATACTCATGCCTGATTTAAATTTATTGTTGGCGGATATGTTTGTTTTAACATGTAAAGTTATTTTTTTATATTTGAAAAATAATTACTATTGTTTGTTTCGCATTAATAAAAATAGTAATTGATTAAATCAAGATTTGTCATTTGCTTGTTAATTATTTTAGGGGATCTCCAAAATCTTCATTAAGAGATGAAGTGCTAGTTTTATTTTTCATCCACAATGTTTATTCCTCTTTTTTTTCCGCATGCTTTCAAATTTGTCAAAATGATGATAAAGTTTGTATTTTTGGCTATATAGAATTATTTAGATATTTTTGTGACATGCATAGTATGATTATGAA
>NC_061113.1:12710946-12819542 GCF_002878395.1 Capsicum annuum | reverse complement strand
GATACGTAGGCGGCCTATGTCGGCTTCGGTCAACCCCTTAGGAAAATCTACCCTTTCCCTTTATGTATGAACTACGTGATGACCTGAATTCCCAAGAAAGGGATACATAGGCGGCCTATGTCGGCTTCGGTCAACCCATTAATTTCTAAGCGTAGTCCTGAACTACGTTTGACCTAATTCCTGCTTTAACGGGATATGTAGGCGCCCCAACGGCTCGGTCATATAACCCCAGGAAATGGAAACTGGGGCAGAATTTTCGAGAAGAAATCTCAAAAATTCACAAGAAAAGATCGACATCCAACAAAGAGAATGAAGATCAACAAAGACGTCAGATCCACTCAGATTGGTATCATCTCAAACAACTTTAAACTGGGGCAGAAATTTTGAGGAAGACCTCAAAATTTCCACCAAATGCCGGAACATATTTTAAATTCCCCAGCACCAGAGGTTAAAGTCAAGCTTTGGAAGCCACCAACTGTAATAAAGTCTGGGTAGACTCAATTTTTGGCTATGATAGAACTACTTGAAGAAACCCTCCGACAATGATCATGAGTTTTGGAAACCATCCATCGAATATAGTCAAAACCACGAGGAAGACGTTCGTTGAGCTAGTACATGACATGATTGGCAGAGATTTTCTAAAGTTTTACAGAAGTTTTTGAAATTATTCTAAAAAATTTAAGACTATTTTCAAAAATCTTACGACTCAGTTATTTAGTACTTGCCTAGACATCATTTTGGATGGAGTGTTAGGGTGGAAGTCCCAACATGGCGGAATACCCAAGAGATGGCAAGGAGCAAATCGAAGAAGGTCAACATGGAGTAATTTCATTCAAACTAATCATTTTTCTGTGGATGCAGGGATCAATACACAAAAATGAGTCTCTTTCAAAAATCCCCGAGAAAATTGGGAGCCACAACAGATCATTAATGCCCAAGAACGATATTTTAGGATAGCCCTAAAAGTGGGTTAACAACTATTTATTGAGGACCTTTTGATTTGTCCATCTCATTTCTTGAGATCATAGGCGACAAGCAAAAACACCTAGTCTTCTTTATAAATATTGTATTTAGAAGTTTCCTAAAAATAGTCGCTAGGAAAAGCGACTTTGTGTCTACTAATCGCCTACCTTGAGCACAGGTACATGTAGAAAGTAAGATGATGACAGATGAATTCAGGTAAAATTATTTTATCATTGCCGCAAGGCGTTGCCCCAAGGGCCATTATATATCATTGCCACAAGGTGTTGGATATTACATATCATTGCCACAAGGCGTTGCCCCAAGGGACATTGAATATCATTGCCGCAAGGCATTGCCCCAAGCGCCATTTCATATCATTGCCGCAAGGCATTTCCCCAAGGGCCATTGCATATCATTGCCACAAGGCGTTATCCCAAGGTCCATTACATATCATTGTCGTAAGGCGTTGCCCCAAGGGCCATTGCATATCATTGCCGCAAGGCATTGCCTCAAGGGACATTCCATATCATTGCCGCAAGGCATTGCCCCAAGGGCCATTACATATCATTGCCGAAAGGTGTTTCCCCAAGGGCCATTACATATCATTGCCGCAAGGCGTTGCCCCAAGGGCTATTATATATCATTGCTGCAAGGCGTTGCCCCAAGGGTTATTGCATATCATTGATGCATGGCATTAACCCAAGGGCCATTGCATATCATTGCCACAAGGTGTTACCTCAAAGGCCATCACATATCATTTCCACAAAGGCTATCTCATGCCATCGCCCCAGAAGGCATTCAATATCTGTTGACGCGCTAGACAGAAATGCTGGTGTTGAGGATATTATCATCATTTAATATCTGTTGACACGCTAGACAGAAATGTTGGCATTGAGGATATCTCATCATTTTATGAATTAGCATCTAAATGCATTGATAGCACACTATTTGAAGGGACACCTTTAAGTCGCTATCTAAGGATGAATGATATATAAGATTTCCTAGAAATTGACAATTTGAGGGTCATCTATAAGTCATATTATTTGAAATAGGATAGTGTGCAAGATCACCTATGAGTTGATAGCCTGTAGGTCATCCGTAAGCCACATCAACATCCTAACCGGATAGTGTGCAAGATCGCCCAAAAATTGATAGTTCAAAGGTTATCCCTAAGTCATAACTAAATCCTTACCGAAGTATATGCAAGATTATCAAATTGATACGTCCAAGGGTTCTCTATAAGCCGCGTCATATCCAAGATCGATTATGTGCAGAATTGCCCAAAGACTAACAATTTGAGGGATTATCTATAAGTCATATTGTATCCAAGGTCGGATGATGTGCAGGAACACCTGAAAGCTAGCGATTGGAGGGATATCTGAAGTTGGATAATGTGTAGGATTACCTAAAAGCTAACAATTCAAAGAATATTTGTAAGTCACCTCGTATCCAACGACAAATAATGCGCAAGGTTATCCAAAGATTGACAATTTAAGAAAAATTTATAAATCGATCATCGGCTATAACCGGAGAGGTTATCATTCCACATATAATAAGTGATATAGGTAGCCAAAAGGGTTTCCACACCAGCACAAGATTACATGGTTGTAGGGACCGTTCTGCATAAAGTATCACCGATGTCCAAAAAGGCCACCCCACTTTGAAGACATATTCAATCAACAAATGTCATAATTATACAACAACCAAGAGGGTTGTGTTTGTTGTTGCCAGTTATTTCATTCCAAACAGGTACATAAAGAGATGAATTCGCTTTTCAAGCCACAACTCACGTGGAGATATGGTAAAAGACTACCTACCTCTTTCATGAATTATGTTAGCACTAAAAATTTTGTTTGAAATATTGTCGAGGGCATCTGAGAGGATAAAAAATCTCAAATCAAACCCACAGGTGCGGACGACTCCTAAAAAAATGACGCAACACAATGTGGAACTCTTTCTTAACAGCAAAATGGGGCATAGTCTAGAGAGGGGCATCAAACTCTTTGGACGCGAGCTAAAGGAGGATCACCACCACCATCCAACCACACCCCTGTTAGAAAGCATGTGGGTATTTTGGGATATTCTATTTTCAGCTTCACCTTTGGGATATTTCTTAATTCATGTCGAGGGTAACCTTCTCTTTCTTCCAAATTCGAGTGATAAGACTCCTAGAGTTTTTGGAAATTATGCCCAGGTAAATTCTTACCTATGGATGTGAAGAGCGCCACGTTCATGGTTAAGAGGTTACAAGCCTCTTTTCCACAACTCGATCAACTTATCACTCATCTTGAGCCAAAGATCGTCTGAAATAAAAGACTATCTTTTCTACCGATTGAGTCGAACTACAAGAAGTCTGATTCCCTGAGTCCTGGGGATATGTAGGCTGGGATCTACGTAGAAAACTCGACTGCATTCCAACATCCCCCAAAATCCCTTAATTCTCCAGCTTCTCGGTGTATCAAAAACTCTAAAACTATGATAGTTGGTGAATTTTCTGGAAAATTGTGCATGCAATCAAGCTTTATGAACTGTAAATGGCCTGAATTCTCATGTAACATGAGATATGTAGAAAACCTGATACAGAGGTTCGGTCATAACCCCATGAAACTCGTGCAGAAAACCAACCTCTCTTAGATATGAATTTGTGGTCGGACAAAAATTGGGAACGTCAACCTCCCTTTGCCCAGGGTTACGTACATCCACCCTACCCAAAGGGATGGGGCAGTTGTTGACACCTAATATTTGACCTCCATAGCTATGTTTAATTCTGAGTTTCTTCGATTTTCAAATAAAATCATAACAATTATTTTTTCCAAATAAATGTATTTTAAAATAGGTATTTGGGCTAAATTTGTTATTTAAGTGATAATTATATATTTTCGTATTTGGATTTGCGAAATTGTATAAATGACGTCATCTAAATGAATATTTTCATCAAAATTGAACTTTAAATTAAGGATCATTTCAAAAAAATAATAATTAAAATCTTGATCTAATTATAATTTATTCTCGAAAATGATTTATTTGGATAAATATGCATTTGATTTTATTAAATCAAGAAGCTCGGGATTAAACAAGGTTTTAATTCATATCGAATTTCAATTTAATTTAGCCAATCTATTAGATTTGACCATAATTGAAAATTGATCATAATTGCAATTCAATTCGTCAATTGATTTTTAATTTGGTCAAAATAAATAAATATGGCTAGATTTTAAATTCCAATTGGGGTTATATTTTAAATAACCCCAAAATTCTTAAGAACTCTCATAACTTCTACCCAATTCCTACAAAAAAATAAATTCAAATTGTACTACATTGTACTATTCCCCCGCCCAACTTTGTCCTTTTCCAATTTTGAAATTCAAAGGTTGTACTACATTGTACTATTTCCCCCCACTATCTTCCACCTCACCTTATCTTTAATTTTTACATTTCTAAACCACCCCTAAATGTTTTTTCTCCCACATTGGTGGATGACAAGAAATAAATCTCTATTATTTCCTATAAATACTTTTCTCCCACATTGGTGGAGGAGAAAAAAAAATACTCCATTCTCTCCTATAAGTACTACCACTACTTTGGTAGAGAGGAAAGAAAAAGGAAGAAAAAAAAGAGGCTAGAAAGGTGAAAAAAATCCTTTTGAGCAAAATAATTATTTTTATTTAGTAAAAATTTTTGTTTCATAGAGTTGGTCGGCTAATCAAAATTTTTGAGTTGCCAGCGAGGTTTTTCGGTGGTAGTTGATTCCGACGAAGCTCGTAGTCTGATTTTGCTACCCCCAAAAGGTAAACACACCTTTTTTTATTTTAGTTTTTATTATTGTTTTCTTCTATCCTTTTTCTTCTTCGTAGTTCATAGATATAAGTTTGTTTGCTGGGATTGTATGCTGTAGATGGCCTTGAAGGCCCTAGGACGTTGTAGTATCGATATTCTAATTATTTTCATGTTCATGATATAAAAATGAGCTAGCAATATTTGTATGTGCCTTTTTTTACTTTATTATTTGATTATTTTGGATAAAGTTTTAATCTTTGCTTAAAAGATGTATTTATGCTTTGTTTAAACTCATTGTTGTTGGATATATTTGTTTTTAGTATGTAAAGTTATTTTCTTTATGTTTAAAAGAATAGTTAATGTTGAATGTTTCGCCTTTTCATCTTATTCTTCGATAATTTGGATAAAGTTTAGATCTTTGATTGAAAAACATAATCATGTCTTGTTCAAACTCATTGTTATTGAATATGTTTATTTTTAGCATGTAAAGTTATTTTCTTTTTGTTGAAAAGAATAGTTAATATTGATTGTTTTGCCTTTTGACCTTATTCTTTGATTATTTTGGATAAAGTTTAGATCTTTACTTGAAAAGACATACTCATGCCTGGTTTAAATTTATTATTGGCGGATATGTTTGTTTTAACATGTAAAGTTGTTTTTTTATATTCGAAAAATAATTACTATTGTTTGTTTCGCGTTAATAAAAATAATAATTGATTAAATCAAGATTTGTCATTTGCTTGTTAATTATTTTAGGGGATCTCCAAAATCTTCATTAAGAGATGAAGTGCTAGTTTTATTTTTCATCCACAATGTTTATTCCTCTTTTTTTTTCGCATGCTTTTAAATTTGTCAAAATGATGAGAAAGTTTGTATTTTTGGCTATATAGAATTATTTAGATATTTTCGTGACATGCATAGTATTATTATGAAATGATATTTCACTTTTAGAAATGCTAAACTTTTATTCAAATTTTCTTACTCCCTTTGAATTGTTATATGTGCACTTTGTGAGTGTAAAGAGTTGATCGTGTCTCTCCTTGATTCATAATATCAAAAGAGAACCAATGATGTCTTAGAATGATAAATCATAGGTCTTTACGTGTTTTTTCCTAAAGTTGGCCATAATCTATATGTGTGAATTTTTATTAATGTCGCCTTAACTAAAATTTAAAGATTCTCTTTATTAAAAATTTAACCTTTATTTTCTTTTGTTATACGGATTAGTATCTATGATTGTTCAATTTTAGAAGTCATGAGTATTTTTCTTGTTGCCTCATCCTTTACTTTTGCAAGCCTATGTTATTTGTTTTTCTCATTGAATATGACCTTCTTCCTTTTATCTTTATTCATTCTTGTATGAACATAAATCATGAGGCATGTAAGTGGGTGTCTTTGCTTTGCATTTTATTTGTTGACTCTCATTCTTGTGCAAGTGTGCTTATTATTGCCATTGAAAATTGGTTCTTGATATTTTCTTTTGCTTTGAAATATGCCACTTTTATGCCTTGAACGTATATTAATTTCTTTATCTTTTCTTTGAATACAAAAAATGTCTCGAGTCCAAATTTATTCTTCTCCTCTTGCATTTCGTAATGGGCCAATGAGGTCTACCTCTTCGAGTCAAGTTCAAAGTTTAAACCCGAGGTCCACTGCATGACGCGCGGATACTAGAAGATAGACGAAGAAGGAAAATGGGTCAAAACCCATTAATGAGGTCACTAAGAGACTTGAAAAGTCACGATTTTTATTATTGTCTTCTTTTTATTTATTCATTTAGTCATTTATTTATTCATTCATTTGGGCCTCGAAGCCAAAGTTGTATTTAATACAAGTGGAGCAAGACTCGAGCCAAAGGCTTAAAAACTAGATTAGGACAGGTGAAATGGGTCGAAAGCCCATTTAGACTAGGGCAGGTCTCATTAATTTGGGCCAATGGCCTAATTCCCTTACTTCCTCCCTTTCGCTTTGTTCTTTATGTTTGTTTTCCTTATGTGCTTGGTGAACCTAGTTAAATCCTTAGTTAAGTCGCTAAAAAACTAGTTTTGCATAAACACCCAAATATTTCCAAAATCGCTTTATTTTCAAAAAATCAATCACTTTTCGACAAAATTAATCTTTTCGAAGTTAATCAAAAGACGATTTTAAAACAGTCCAAATAACCGCAAGTTAGCGGACGTTTTAGGTGCCTAACACCTTCCTAAAATGTTAATTGGAACCTCTTATCTAGAATCTCTAACTTAAAACAATTTTTCTATTTTGAATCGTTTGAAGTAGCTCTCTAAAGGTTTCTTACTTCCTTTTCAAAATTAATTGGAGACTCTCTCAAAAGTCAAAATTTCCACAAAACAGAATTAATAAAGGAATGCATAGAAGTAATCACACAACAATTAAAGAAGAAAATCTATAGTATACAATTAATAATCAACCAAATAGTCAAGAACAAGAGGATTCCAAGATCAAAAGTCAATCTTAGAATCAAATACATGTTTGTGAATATAATGAGTGCATAAGATGACTAAAAATATCAAAAAAGCACTTATAGATTATATAAAAACCCTAAAAATCCAAACCAAAATGAACAGGAAAAACTAAGCCAGAGGCTACTTACGGATCCACTTATGCGCCATAAGTACCACCTGTGCCACATAGGTGGGTATCGTAAGTGACAATCTTCTTTAAAGCTTCAGTATGCTTCAGTACTAGTACCTATGATGGAACTTATGCCCATGGCGTAAGTGGGACTTATGGCCCGTAAGTATCCTCGTATCTATCAAAAAAATCTTCAAAATTCTGAATCTCAGGACTTCACACTCTAACACCCATGGTGGTACTTACAACATCTTAAGTTGTTCTTACTCTCCATAAGTTACTCCTTGTAAACACCAAGATGAACATCAACTTTCAAAGTCTCTGAATTTGCCACCTCTGGGACTTACGAGACTACATAATGCCACGTAGGTGACCTTGTAAGTAAGGTTTTCTGCTGCTTTCAACTCCTTTTCTTCCTTTGATCTAGTTTATTGCAAAACAGACACAAAAACACATCATATCTATCAAAACGGACCTAAGTACTTGCATATTTTCCAGTTTTAAGCATCGAAAGGTCCATAAAACCATGGCACATCATCACTGCCTATTCCATGTGATTTCTTGTGTGTTCATTCTATGTGTAAATATGGTGGAGTCTTATTCCCAACCTAATAATTAGTATAAAGGAATATTTTCTATCCCCTTTATTACTTCTCTCAGCCGCATGTCACTTAGTTACTCTTATATCATAACATGTATCCATGAATTTAGTCTAGTCCATGTTTCAGTTAGGATTTCAGTTCTATCCCTATTCCTTTTGCTTAGTTATTGTAAATTTAGGGATGAATGATCCTAATGGGGAGATATTTTAACACCCCAAAAATCTAATCTAAGATTAGAACCATGTTGCAAGTACACGTAGAACCAAACTTCATGTTTTGGTAGTATGAAAAGTGAGTTAGACATGTATTAAGTCCACAAGTAAGTCCTAGCTCATAACTAAATTAAAACCTTCATTACCTATTAATTTCTTGTGACGAATCTTTTTATATTAAACATCAAACGAGCATAACTCCTAGATTCAAGTGTTTTCTTATCTCAACACCCACCAAATGACAGGTATTTGAGTCTTCTTTCCAATGCATTTGATTTCTTGATAATTTAGTTTTGGAGCTAAGAGTTATGGCAATTTTAGTAAAGCATTGTCCAGCTGTGAGATCCCACAAACCATGGTACAATCTTGGTAAGATTGTATGACCATACAATTCCTTCATCTTTATGAAACAACCCCAAAACCCTAAAAGTTGACAAGTATACCTCCCAACCATGAAAGAATCCCATGATCTTGGTTAGAACCCATGATCTTACGTACGATCTTGATCCCTAAAGTTGATTCAGCTTGGACTTCCAACTATAGACCAAGGTACGATCATGGGCGGGTCTCACAAGTCATACCATGGATCGCTTGATGGAGTCCATAGAAGCCTCCAATCCATCCAAAAACCCATGAGCACTACCCACAATCTTAGGTGAGTCCCACAATTGTGGGATGGTCTGTATGTCACGCTCTGTAGCTTTTTCAGTTAACTTTATAAGTGGCATTCCAATATTTTCCCACTATTTAGACCCCTAAACTAAGTTTTTTAAGCTACCTCAAAGTTGATTAACAAGCCTAAAATTACCTTAAGTCTCTCATTACTCAAAAATCATTCACCACCTAGAGAGAAAACAAGAAAACATATGATTTCATCTTCCAAAACAAGAACTAGAGTTCTTCAATCACAAGCTCCAAATTCAAAGAATTCACCAATGTTTTCCCTCTCAGGTAGGGGGTGTTCATGGTTTGATTTGGATCAATTTTTGATTAAAACCAAAAACAAGCCAATTTAATCGATTTTTAAATTTCTAAAACAAAACCAAATCAAATAAATAAAAACCATCAATTTGTTTATTACCGGTTTCAGTTCAATTTGTATTTTTTTTTTAACTAGCTAATAATAAAGTGATAATGGTAAAATAATAGAAACATGAGACAACTATTTAAATTGAACATTAAGAATATAATCAACAAATTTCTATTTATTATCACAATATGAAAGTCTATGAATCTTCTAGTATTTTTTCAATACTATTCCAATGTTCTTGCATGCTTAAGTTACATAGAGATAGGTGTCTTAGCAAAGAATTTTAAAAATTGATAATGTACCACACAAATAAAGATTAGAGTGTTGGATTTGTACACATTTTTTAATAAGTGCATGTGAAAGAAGTAGACAAAAATCAAACTAATAATTAAAAGATGTAAAATGTTTATAATACTATATGAAAAACTAATATCAGATACTCAATTATAAGATTTATGCATAGAACTTATCGGTTCAATTTGGTTATTAACTCGGTTATTTTTTGGTAAAACCACAACCAAACCGAATGTTGTCGGTTATTAAAATTTAAAACCAAACCAAATTTTGGATTTTTTAGTCGGTTAGGTTTGGATCACGGTTCAATTTGGTTTTAACCAAACCATGAATACCCCTACTCTCAGGTATGTGGGATTTCATCAATGGTTTTTATTCACCCGTTGAGTTTGATAATACACTCAATATTATTACCCATTTCACGAGTCCAGATGGCTCCTACTTAACCCAGGAATAGGTAGGACAGTTCATAGTTTGGAATGATAAGTAATGGGCTAGTTGGTGAAAGGTATAATTAATGCTGAAATTTAAGCATACAAATAGATTGTAGGAAGTTAAATATAAGTACAATAGCATACATATGGATAAGAGAGAGAAAAGAGAAAAAGAGTATCTCACGACCTAGTAAGGTCGACACAAAAGCCACTAAAAAAGAATAAGAGTACTATAATATCAATATGCAGATAGTATCAAATGTAAAGGCTGACCGAAATAGAGGAAGTAAAGAGAATAATCTCCAATTTCGATAGCTCACCCTGTCTCCAACTAAGTATGCGCTAGATAGAACGTCAGCGATGACAACTAGTACTTGGATATGTGTTAGAAAAAGATGTAGAAGTATAATTAGAGTACCAAAACAATGGTTACTCAGTATGCGTCCTCGATCGACTGAGCTAAATCATAATAAAAGCATAATAAGATGCGAGAATGTTATCAGAAGTTAGGGATAAAAAGGAAAACCTAAAATAGTACTCCGGTTGATCGATAATAAATAAAAAAGTAGATAATATCAAAAAGAATAAAAGCTAACTACAACCTAATTGGGACCTTATAAGCCCAAAAGGTATAAATAAGAGGAAATAACCCAACCGATCCCCCATAAGATCAATGAATGCAACCAAGAAGGAAGTACCGACAATAATAATTATAAAGTGACCGAGCACGAAAAACATATCTATGAATCCTTTAATAACATAAATATAATACTCGAACAAGTTCCTTGACATCGTAAGTGAACCATAAATGATAAACTCAAACCGATCTTTAGTATCATATATGTTGAACTCATATTGGAAATTTAGTATCATAATGAATAACGCTTGGTAGACTCGAATTGGTCATTGAAGTAAATACAAGGTATTAAGTCTCGTTAACAGTCAGAATAATGTCTGTGTCATACTAAAGTTTAAAAAAATATGTAAAATGATAAAACAAAGCCTCCTAGATCTACAAGGAGCTAATTAGGATATTTGCCCTAAAAAGGGGCCGACGGGACCTGCTACTAACCCCAAAAATCCAGACTAAGGAAATTTCTACTCAAACTAGGCTAAGACTTCAAACTTGCATTGCAGGGTGTCAAATAAGTCTAAACAATTCCTAAGTCCATTATTTAATTCAAGGAAAGAATGAATGCATCAATTCTACCCAAAAACGGCTTATTAACAGGCTAAATAATCCAAATTTTACCAAACATGAAACCAAGTCATAATTTCCGACCCAAATTTGAAATAATAACATTCTAATACCATAATAAAGCTTAATCTATGAGGAAAGTAAGCCTAGCCTACCTGGACGCCGATGAATGCTCCAGAAAGCCTACTAAATTGGATATTTTCCCTTCTAAGAAGCCTCTACATGATGCCACTCTATCAAAATAATGATCTACACATTAATGAGAGAATAACAATACCCATATTGCATATAAATTCTTTTTTGTCCAAAATCAAGATAATAATCCCATATAGGTCCCTCTTGTAAAATGATGACTTTGAAGTGATCAAAAGGTTTGTCTAAGATGAAGAATCATTTACCTTCAAAAATAGGTGAATCCAAGCACAAATACTCCCTCAAATCAGACCACAAGAGATTTAGGGGTTTTGGTTCAAAATGAAGAATTAATTATGAAATCAAAGGGAACTTACAAAAATTTAGGTGAGGAAAGGACTCTCACGAACTCGCCAACTCACACTTGTTACCCAAATGTTAAGCTCCACGATTCTCTAAGTTTTCTAGAGTTTAATGGTGTCTTGGGACATAGTAAAATAAGCAAAATTAGGTAAAGAGAGAAATAAATTCCCAGGGATGGTTGCTAACCGCATTAGCAGTTGTCTCTAAAGTAGCAGATCATCGCTTAAGTGACCTATGCCCCAAAGGTTGGCCTCCGCTGTAACAGACAATTATCACTTAGTCAATTTCTTCTAAAGCTATAAGGCCTCCACTTAAGTGGCTAGAAGAAATCCAGGGATGGTATCTAAAGCAGTTCCTTGGCCACTTAAGTGACCAAAGGTTCACTTAAATAGCTACACCAGCTGAGTCCATCTAGAGCAAACTTAGAATTTGCCAAGTCTCTAATCGACCCTCAGGATTCATGCGGAATCCTGTGAATACAAACAAATTATGATAACCAATGAAACACAATATTTCAGACTCAGCGAAACCAATAAAATTTACATCTGGGGTCATTTTGACAAAATATGGGTCCCAGGACCAATGGCCATTTTAACTAAAATTGAGCCAATAGCCCAAAAGGAGTTCGAAAGTCTTAGGACCCAAACCAGAGGTACCCCTGGCCTAAAATCGACATTATTGAGTTGATGGAACTTTTGAAATTGACACGAGCATGTTAACCTAAATTTTAGGCTAGATACCCAATCCTTAACAATGAAAACTTCAAAACAGAGAATTGGCTTTAAGAGCCAAATGCACTGCTCGATAACCAAACTATTAGTTCTAGCTAGTCATAAATGACTTAGGGCAACTATGGAAAAGATTTAAATGGCATAATAGTGCAGAAATGTAGAAAATAACCTAGAGGGTCATTATAATATCCACTACTAAAAAGAATTTCATCCCTAAAAGTTAAGGATCAAAGTGTACCTGAGGGCTCAAACAAGTGAGGATATTAGGCCCGCATCTCACTCGATCTTTTAGGTGGCCTCCTCAACTAGGCAGTGTCTCTGTTGAATCTTAACTACTAGAATCTCTATAGATTGCAACCGCCTAACATCCCTGGCCAATATGAGAACTAGATCCTCCACGAAGGTCAACCTCTCATCCAACTATATAGAGTATCACTAAATCACATGAGACTTATCTAGAATATACCACCGTAACATAGAGACATGGAAAATTGTGTGAACAACTACAAAATTTAGGGGTAAGGCCAACTCATATGCTACCTCTCCAACTATCTAAAGTTTCTCAAAAGGCCCAATATACCTGGGACTGAGCTTGTCCCTCCTCCTAAACCTCAGCACACCCTTTATAGGTATGCTTATAGGAAAACCCACTCACCTACTCAAAACTCTTAAGGCATAAATTCTATGATCAACATAACTCTTTTACCTACTCTGAGCTTCCCTCAACCTATCCTGAATCACTTGGACCCTATCAAATGACTCATGAAGTAAGTCAGTACCACGGGGCCCAAACTTAAAGGTTTGAAACCAACCTATTGGAGATCGATAATGCTACCATAAGTGACTCAAATGGTTTCATATCAATACTTGAATGGTAGCTATTATTATACATGAAATTTGGAAATCTAAGTGTTGCTCCCGTAGACCTCTAAAGTCCAAAACACATGCGCAGAGCATATCCTTGAGGAACTGAATAATTTCTATAACTTCCCCCTATATTTGAGGGTGAAAATGGTACGTAACTCCTCTCGAAAAGTCCTGTAGAAGCTAGAAGTAAATACTGAGCCTCTATCTGAAATAATAGATATGGGTACTCCATGCAGGCAAACTATCTCACAAAATAGATATGGGAAAACCTTTCGACACTAAAAGATATCCAGTAAGGAAAGAAATATGCCAATTTGGTCAACCAATCTACAATGAACCAAAGTCATTAGAATTGCAGGAAGTGCGAGGAAAACCACTAACAAAGTCCACAGTGATCCACTTTTATTTCCACTTGGGATTGGGTAATCTCAAAATTAGGAAACTGGGCCTCTAATTCTCGACCTTTACCTATTGACAACATAGGCAATGGTCTACAAAGACCCCTATATCTCTTTTCATGCCACTTCAATAGTAGTGCTTCCTTAAATCTCTATACATCTTAATTTTTTGAGAGTTAATAGAATATCTAGAGATGTGCATCTCTTGCAATATCAACTAAATCAAGTCTCTAATTCTTGGAACATAAATGCAACCATCATATCTCAAAATACCCTCGAAATCTAAGGTAACCCTTATGGAATCACTCCCCAAAACTTGATCATGGATGCCACAAAGACTACTATCCTTAAACTGGCAATTCTAAATCTTCTCAAATAAGATAGATCTAGCCTTATCAGAAGCAAGGATCCTCCTGGAGTTTAAAATATCAATTCAAACCATCAAGTTGGCTAAGGACTGGATGTCCCAATCCAACAGCTGCCCAAAACTAAAATAGAAGCCAAGCTACCCATGCTCACCCCCTTCCATCTTAAGGCATTTGCTACTATATTTGCTTTACCTGGATTGTATCGAATAGAGATATCATATTCCTTCAACAACTCCATTATCTGTACTATCTAAAATTAAGCTCCCTTCGAGTCTTAAGGTGTTGAACGCTATGGAGATTAGTGTATCTTTCATAATAAACGCCATACAAGTAGTGCCTCTAAATCATTAGTATAAAAACTACTACCACCAACTCCAAATCGTGACTAGGATAGTTGCACCCATGCACCTTCATCTGTCTTTTGCATAAGTATTAAATCATCCTTGTTGCATCAGAACATAACCCAGAACCAACACCCAAAGTATTATAAGATATGGTAAACCCCTCATTCTGAATAGAAAAAGTCAATCTAAGAGCTGAAGTGATAAAGTCTTTGAGCTTCTAAAAGCTTGACTCACACTTCTTAGACCACTGTAAAGGAACCTTTTCTTGGTTAATCTAGTCATCGATACTAAAATGCAGCTCATGTTCCTCCCTACTCCTCGAATACACAAGAATAACATCAATGAAAATGATCATAAAGGAGTCCAAATAGGGTTGAACACTCAGTTCATTAAATCTATGAATGCGGATGGGGCATTGGTCAACCCAAAAGACATCACCAGGAACTCATAATGGCCATAGCGAGTCATGAAGGTAGTTTTAGGGATGTCCCTAGCTCAAATACTCAACTGATGGTAATCGAATCTCAAGCCAATCTTAGAAAACACTGATGCTTCCTAAAGCTGGTTAAATAATTCATTAATACGAGGCATAGAATACTTATTCTTTACTGTCACCTTATTTAGCTATCTGTAATCAATATATATATATGTGCATAGAACTATACTTTTTCTTCTTAACAAAATGGGAGCACTTCAAGGAGAACTCAGCCTAATTAAACCCTTATCCAAAAGATCCTAAAGCAGAGAATAAGATCCTTAAGCTTGGAAGAAGCTATATAGTATGGTGATATAGAAATAGGTCGGGTACGAGACTCAATATTAATAACAAACTTAATATCACACACAAGAGGAAGGCCAAGAATATCGATAGGAAAAATATCAAAAAAATTATAGACTATAGGAATAGAATCAAGTAAAGGACTCTGCACTAATATCACGAAGATATGAAAGATAAGACTCGAAACTCCTCCATATCAGACTCCTAGACAAAACAAAGAAATAATCATTATTGGCACATGACTAATAGAACCCTATTACATAATTGGGGGTATTCCAGTCATGGCTAAGGTAACAGTTTTGGAAAGATAATTCAAGGTTGCATGATAAGAAGATAACTAATTGTAATGACCCTTTACGTTATTTTCCATATTTTTGCTTGGTTTCTCTAATAGAGCTTCACCATAGCTGTCCTAAGTCATTAATAACTTACAGGGAATGATAGTTCAGTTACCTGATAGTTCGTCTGGGTTTTAGAACCCCTTTTATTAACTTGACGTCTTTGTTGGTCCAAATGAACCACTAAGCAAAAATTTTAGAAAACAGCCTCGTATGCAAAATCTGATTTAGCCAACGCGTCCAGAACATAAATAACTATGGGTTTTCATATTTTATTTGTTCAAAATGGACCCTGAATACACCCCGAGGCATTGTCCAAAGCTTGGAACAAAGTTCAAATCTTTAGCCATGCATATCATGCACCGAGGTGCCACGAACGCAGCTAAGGAGGAGAAATTGCAATACTGCGATCACGATGGAACGGAGGTTGTGATCGCACCATTAGAGAGTTGGGTTGTCCATATTTAAATATTGTGTTGCATGATTTTTGGCCATTTTGTGCCTTCCTCTAAAGTAATAATTTCTCTAATTTGGTATTAATTTGTCCATTAGAGAGTTGGGTTGTCCATATTTGAGCTTAAACAACTTGTGTGGTTGATTCTTGCTACAATCTAAGGTAAGAATTTCTCTAATTTAGTATTGATTTCATGGTTTCTTGACTCAAAACCCCTAAATCATTGTAGGTTAATTGCAGCCCCAAAATTGAGTGATTGACTTAGATTACTTAAGAGTTTTAACTCCCTAAAGATAGTTACGCTATGGGTTGGTCTTGGAAATTCCTTTCCAAACGTGAAATACAATTCGGATTTTAGTGACCATTTGAAACCCATGACACAATGGTTCCATAATGGGTATTGCCATTTTTGTAGTAATGCTTAAATTGTATTGTTGATAGCATTGCTTGTGTAAGAGGAAACTTCACGAAAAGGAAAGGAAAATCTCATTAGTTCATGAGTTTCTTTGATTCAAGGTAGGTTAGGCTTACCCATAGTTTAGATTGAGCTTGCTTGTAATGTAACTATTGATATCTTGCGAGATTGGGCGAGGAATTTAGATGATAGTTTATTAAATGGTGAACTTGGGGTTTATTGATTGCTATAGGTTATTAACTTGTAAGGTATGATATTTGACCCTAATCTTAGGACCTTGGTTAGCTTGATTGTGGTCTCATGACTAGTGTGACAACACTATAGTTGTTTTAAGTAGACATGAATGGTATGCTTCTTTATACTTAGGAGTGTTTTGACCTATATAATGCCTAGATAAAAGATGACCTTGGTGTTGGATTGACTTTGGATGGATTCTTGAAGAGACTTCCCCTATTGACTTTGAAAGAATTGGCGAGCCCTTATGGTTAGGTATAGATAACTTAGCCTAATTCTAGGTAGAAGCTAGATTTGTGTTAGCAAGCTTGGTATTCTTGAGATTTAGAAGTGGACTTATCCCACCTTAAACTTGAACTAAATAAATGCTTAGCGATCTAGATGTGTGGTGATTGTCTAAACTATATATATAGGAGTTGTAATGGTTACACTCGATTATCGGATTATCTTATGATCATGACTTAAATAACCTTGTAAATGTGATTATGGTGCGTGTCTTAAAAATACTCATGCTCTTGGTTATGCTCATAATACGTGTCCAGCTTATTAATAAGGTGAAATAGCAAGTGTTATCCTACATCCATACTTCTTTATATTGTGAACTTTGTGTATGTTTATTGGTTTGGCTATGCATATGGATGTATGTTAATATTATGATGATGCCCGGTGAATTCAGAGGAATATGAGATATTACGATGATATCTAGTTTGAGCTTGAAGGAAAAGATGATATTATGGTGATGGTCGATGAATCCAAAGGAATATATGATATTATAAGGATGCTCGGTTTGAGTTTGAAGAAATATGTGATATTATGATGATGCCCATTAAATTCGGAGGAATATGTTGATATTATGATGATGCCCGGTGAATTCTAAAGAGGTAGGAACATTATGATGCCGTGTGGGGTAATTTTACTTATATGCACTGATATTGTATAGTTAGACTATGTGGGGCCAACCACTTATGTGCTTGAAATATGAGGTCTCTCTTGGTGAATTCTTATTCATTTCTTGTTCTCAAATAGCTAAATAAGAATTGTGACCCTTGTTGATGCTAAATTAGCAACTAATGCCTAATATTGAGTAAGACTTAGGGGTATGAATAATCTCGCATAGAATCAAGGGATAACCTAATATCTATGTCCTTGATTTGAATAAGAGGTTATATTATGCAATCTTGCCTAGTAAGGTGGCTTATGTGATAATTAGTTACTTCTAAAATATATGATTACTACTTGGAGGCTAGAAACTTAGTAAACTAGTTGGTGGAATTTACTTGATTAAAATATGGAAATTAGTCCTTAAGGTTGTGAAATGCTTAGTGATGATGAACCTAGTATTGCATAATGGTTAGTTAAATTATCTGCTAATATGTGAGGTTGAGATAGTTAATTGGTAACTCATATCTTGAAAATGCTAGTTAAAGAATGGCCTTATGATAGTTGAATAACTTATAATATGGGTGGCTTGTAGTTTTCCCCAATTTTAT
The DNA here is from genome assembly GCF_002878395.1 of Capsicum annuum. Taxonomy (NCBI): domain Eukaryota; kingdom Viridiplantae; phylum Streptophyta; class Magnoliopsida; order Solanales; family Solanaceae; genus Capsicum; species Capsicum annuum. The sequence goes on along the minus strand of NC_061113.1, from coordinate 12,801,528 downwards.
GACTAGTAATTATAAAGCTAGTAATCTATTGACTTTTGAAAAAATAAGGTTAAATAGTATGGACTTCATGGTGTTTGTCAACAAATTATAGAATTAATGACTACATGCCTATGGTATGATAATGTTGCTCTCTTTATGTTGAATTACAGTATGGGTATTTGGTAGTGAATTTTGGTAATGATCCATGGCGGAGTTGTGCTACTCATGGTTTTGTTAAATTGATGGAATGGTTATGATTTATTGTATTATTGGTTGTATTCTTTTGGTGTACTCTCCGGTGGTATAGGACGTTGTGATGAGTTCTTTGTTGTGCTCTCTTTCGTGTACTTCTAGGCGGTATGGGACATCGTGGTAAGTCTTTGTGTTTTATGTTCTAAAGATGGTTGATGATGATTATGGCAAGTAGATTCTTTGCTATTGTGTATATAGCTTTACGCTTTCAAAATGATACTCAGCTGTTATAGTAATTACGAAGTATATTGAGATAGAATGCCATGTAATTGCTTTAGTAGTATAGATATTGTTACAGTGGTATCAAAGCAGATTCAGGTCGATCCTATTTCCTAACTTTATGATCATTATATTACTTTATATCGTCTTTACAATATATTTGAGCTTAGTCGGTCGATGATGCCTACTGAGTACCCATGTTTTGGTACTCATACTACGCTTCTGTACATTTTTGTTGCAAACCTAGGTTCTAGTTGCCACCGTTATACTAGTTCATGTAAGTTGACTATTCGTAGATAGGGTGGGCTCTTCGCGATCGAGTTGCCCTCTTTCCCCCTCTATCTTTGTTTATCTTTTGCTTTCAAGATAAATGTATGAGATTATTTAAGACATTTGGATTCTAAGATTGTAAATTCCTCTTGTCAAGTTTAGAAGCTCTTATATCAATACTATCAGGTCGTGGAATTTGTGTTTGAATATCGATTGTCCTTAGCTGTGAAATGTTGTTATTATATATTATGTTCACATATAGGGTCCATGTTGGACGTTCTTACCAAGGTAACCCACTGTAATAGCTTCGGGTTACGATATCGGCTTACTTATCAGTGGGATTTGGTAGGTGCCGTCATGACTCCAAATAGTGTCGTAACAAATTGGTATTAGAGCCTAGGTTTCACCAATATTATTGATACAAGAGCAAGTGTCTAATAGAGTCCTGCAGATCAAAACATTGACGTTTGTTTCCTATCTTCAGGAGGCTATGGGACATTCTTAGGAATCCTTCACTTATTTCAGTCACATCGTACTAAGAGTCTGAGTTGGTTTGTAGGACATTCTATTGAATTTACTCTTTCATAGATGCCCAAGACATGTGCATCAGTGATACGTGAAATGGGTCCTTAGATCTAGACTCGTGAGTTATCCCAGTTAGGGACCAGTGTGTACCTCTCTCAGACCCTATTCTTATACCCAAACCAGAGACTCCTCTACCTCAGCCAGTAGTGGAATAGGGACTAGCTGTGCTCTACCAGGATTCATTCCTTCTTTTTTGCTTAGAGATGCTTTGGTTCAGTTGTTGAGTTTTGTTGATAGTTTGCAGACTACTAGAGCAGGAGTGCAGCCTGTGCCTGCAGCTCCTGGAGTTGAGGTTCCTCCTATTTTGAAAGTTGTTCAGCCAGTTGGGACCCAACCTATTATGTCTTCTAAGGAGCAGAAGATGTTAGGTAGATTCTTGAGGTTCGCTCTGCCTAGATTTGCTGGTGCTCCTGGAGAGGATGCATTTGAGTTTCCGAATGCTTTTAAGGATAGGCTTCGTATATTAGGCCTTGTGGATACTCGTGGTGTGGACTACACCACATTTCAATTGGACTTATCTGCTAGGCATTAGTGAAAGGGTTTTATGAGTTCTAGACCAGTTGGATCTTCTCCTCTCCCTTGGGCTTAGTTTAACAAGATTTTCTTGGAGAAGTTCATGCTGCGTAGCCTTAGGGATCATTTGAGAGATCAATTCTCTATGTTGGAGCAGGGTTCTATGATAGTCATTGAGTATGAGGCTTGTTTCCATGAGTTGTCTAGGCATGCAACTGCTATCTTGGATATAGAGTATGAGAGGGTTTGCTGTTCGTGAAAGGACTGAGACTTCCTATTAGGATGGCTACTCAAAGTTTGATGGCTGCTGACAGGACCTTTACTGAGGTTGCTGATCATGCTAGGGTGATAGAGGACATACAACATAAGGGACGTGATAAGAAGCCTAAGTATCAAGGCAAATTTGGTGGGAGACATTGTAGTTCCCTGTTTAGAGATGGTATTGCTTATGTTGGATATCCTCCCCATCCATCTTTTCAGCCTTAGAGTCTGCTTGTTCAGGAAGCTCTTCAGACAACTGATGAGGATTAGTTTATTTCTAGTGGGCACCCTAGTAAGGGTAGTGATCAGTCTATGAGAGGTTCATTTGTGGTCTATGCTAGGAATGGCAGTTATGCCGAATCAGCCGATTATGTAAGTTCTGGTTCTTCTCATGAATCATGTTTTTCTTGTGGATTTCCTAGTCATTTCTCTAAAGAGTTCCCTAGTCATGGGGAAATGGTTGTTTCAGCCCTGGGAGATACTCCTATTAGGGCAATTCCCCCTTCAGGTAGGGTTGGTGTGCGAGGTCATAGAGGTGGTTACCAGGGTACTCAAGGTAGTACTCAGGCAGGTAGGACATGTGGTCGTTTAGGTGCCCATCCAGGTGGCGGGCGTGGTCAGTTGTATGCAGTACCTACTAGGTCCAAAGTTGAGACTTCGGAAGTTGTACTTACAGGTGTGATTTTGATATGCCGCAAGTCATCTCTTTCTTTATTTGATCCTGGATCCACTTATTCTTATATATCTACTTATTCTGCACCACGATTGGAGTTGACTAGTGATTTATTATCTATGCCATTGTATGTATCTACTATCGCTGGTGATTCTTTAGTAGTGGATCAGGTATTCAGATGATGTGTCATGACAGTTAGAGATGTTGATACTTATGATGATCTTATTATTTTGGATCTGCTAGATTTTGATATGATTCTAGGCATGGACTAGTTATCCCGCTATCATGCGGTCATGGATTGTTTTACCAAGGCCGTTACCCTAGCCATGCTTGGAATACCAATAATCGTATGGCAGGGATCAATTAGTCGCGAGTCGATGGGGATTATTTCTTATGTTTGTGCTAGACGACTTATGTCGAGAGGCTGGGAGTCTTATCTTACTTATGTATGTGATTGTAACGCCCCGAATCTGGTACCCAGAATGCTACACGGTGCTCATGACCCTGAAGGACCATAAGCTAACTTATGACTGATATCTGTACCTGTACACTGCATAATATAACATAATAATGCTGAAACATGCACTAAAAGGCCATAAGATTCAACACTGAACATAATCTGAATAATATAACATCTGAGTGGGGTAATAGAATACCCAAAACAAAACTGAAAATACCAAAGTCTGAATCAAGTCTGAAATCTAGTCTGCATCTAGTCTGAAAGCCTCTTCTGTCTGAATAATCTGAATAAGGAGTTGATGGAACATGTCCCCAACTGACTTCGTCTAATAAACTAACTAATTAGATAATAAAGAGATATTCATGTCCTCGAAAGAGAAGGACTCACTTCTGACTCTATTTGTGGATATCCAAAATTTACTGCTACTCTGGAGCTCATGTCTCTAAATATATGGTACAAGACATCATAGTGCAAATACGTCAGTACTTTGAATGTACTGGTTATGCATGTGAGGTAGGCTGAATGCATAGGGTTCATATGCAAGAATAATAATAATAACTGATTAACTATCTTTAACGTGGGAATACATGCATGAAACATAATAATTGACACTAATACCGTGATAACATAATCACTGAATCTGAATACTGATGACATGACATAATGATAACTGATAAGACTAATAACATGAGTGACTGTATCTGACAATCCTGAATCTGGTGGAATTCTCTGAGTTCTGTGCTATATCTAAGTTGACTGTATCTGACAGTCCTGAAATCTAAAGAACTATTTGAGTTCTATTAATGAGATTGATTGACTGTATTTGATAGTCCTAATTCTATAACATAAAACTCTGGGAAGTAGTATTTAACCGACATGCCCTTAATACGCCATTATGGCTGAGTTGGGGTCCAATCTGTAACCCCAATTAGAAGGGTGTCAATACCGCGCCACTGGTAAGGACAATCTGTGGGTAACCCTGAACTAATAGTGTCCCCTGTACGAGAATGGTGGGGCCCTTATCTGATAGTTCTTATCCACCTCATCAACCCTAACCGAACAGTGTTGATGTCTCAGCCTATGCTGGCCACATAGTTCTGGAATGCAAGGATGACTTCTAAGTATCACACCCTCATCTGATAGTGTGTGTCCCTATACTTAGGTTCACTCGGTGCTAATTTCTACTCCCATCTGAATAGATACTAAACATGATTTACTGAACTGAACATGAACTGAGTTACTGAATTCCATTGATTGATGGAATACTACTGATATCTGACAACTGACTGAGTTCATGAGACCATGAAGATTTCCTGAGTCATAAGACTATCTGAAGTCTAAGGATTCCTAGCTTGACTGAGAGTAGCGTGGAAATATGACCTTGGCTCAAGGCACACAACTAATGTTTCGGGTACAAGTACCCCCAGGACTAGATAGAAGAAAACTGACAAAGCACGACTTACTTGAACACATGACTAACATCTTAATCAATAATACATTTATTGAAGCATTTCATCAAATATGTGATAGGCATAATCTTGTACATACATGGGGATTTCATGATATCATGCTAGTTAGGACTTTACCTTCATCTAGGCATTTAATCAAACATATTGTAGGCATAGTACATGTAGACATCATTGTACAACAATTACACATTATGGTCCCATTCTAATTTCATCATTCAAGGGTTTAGTCCTAAGTTTGCATGAATCTATATCTATAATAATTAAACCCACAAAGAAATTATCACCCAACATGGAGTAGAATTCAATTTCTCATTTACCTACATTAACAAAAACAGCCCAATCATGAAATCATAAAGAAAATCCATAGCTTTAAGTTATATAAAGGGATTCTTGGACTTTATAGATGAAAGGAGTCCATGAAAGAATACTATGCATACCTGGATTAAGATTCTTGAAGGTTCTTGGAGAATTTCGAGACTGGTTATTGAATTTTTCTTGAATTTATTGAAGAAGGATTTAACCCTAGTTCTTGGCTTTTAATATTGAGAGAAACCCTATCTTGATGTTATGGAATAATAGTAAATAAATGGATGAAATTGGATATAACTGGGTATATATAGGTGGGTGGTAAAAGACCAAAATATCCTTGTTAAAAATGGCTTGGAAACACTGAACGTAGGGTGTGATGGACTAGGGCGACGTTCCATCGAAACTGCGATGGTCCGCATTCCTTACCGTTTGACCTGGGCAGAAATGTGACTTACTGCCTCAGTGCGATAGCGGGCTCCGACAGTCCATCTGGCTAGCGACGGCCCATCAGATAACACTGTCGTCCCTGGGAAGAAAGTAGGTCTACTTCCTCAGTGCGACGGCAGGCTCCGACGGTCCCTCAGGCTAGTGATGGTCTGTCAACCTGACCGTCGATTCTGGGCAGTCCGAAGTACTTTCATAAAATGTCCATAACTTCTTCCCCCGATACTGGATTTTGATGAAATTGGTACCAATGAAAAGATTATTCAATTTTCAACGTGATAGAAGGTTCAAATCTTAAAAATACCACATGTACAAAAATGGATTCGTATTCCAAAGCAAGTTCTAATATCCTTGAGATGATTTCAAGCTACGAAAAAGGCACGGGTATTACAATATCTCCCCCTTGAGAACATTCATCTTCAAATAAGACTGACTGAGAGGGGAAACAATAAGGTAAACATGATCTGAACATGAATAACTAGAACATGATCTCATGACTGACAAGCTAAAGATATAATACTGAACATGCATATCTGATGCATGAGTAACTGATTTATGAATGCATAACTAAGTGTTCTGATGAACTAAGTTTTTCTCACAATGCAAATGCATGCCCGGTGCACAATTATATAACTGAATTGATACATAAATTCATGACTAAATATGCAATGGCACTTGATACCAAGTTTGTGATGAACACTGAACATGAAACTGAGTAAGCTTAAGGAGAACTGTTACCTTGAGCTTGATCTGAATTGGCGGAGAAGAGGTGAGGATACTTGGTATGCATGTCTGCTTCTTCTTCTCAAGTAGATCCCTCGACGGACTAATTTTGCCAAAGAACTTTAACTAGAGGGACTTCTTTGTTCCTCAATCTACGAGTCTGATAGTCTAAGATTTCAACTGGGATCTCTTCGTAAGAGAGGCTATTCTGAACATCTAAGCTCTGAATAGGGACTACAACTGCTGGGTCACCTATACACTTCTTGAGCAAAGATACATGTAAGACTGGATGAATCGAGGTTAGATCTGAAGGCAATTTGAGCTTATAAGCTACCTTGACAAAGCGACTGAGAATCTTCAAGGGACCGATATATCAGGGATTGAGCTTTCCCTTTTCACCGAATCTCTTCACTCCCTTCATAGGAGACATGATCACCAATCTTGAACTCGAGATCCTTTCTATGAACATATGCATAAGATTTTTGTAGGCTCTGAGCAGCCTAGAGTCTTTCTCTAATCAACTGGACTTTTTATAACGAGTCGAATAACAAGTCAGGCTCGATGACTGAGGCCTCACTAACTTCAAACCAACCGATCAGAGATCTACAACTCCTATCATAGAGAGCTTCAAATGGAGCAATTTGAATACTGGAATAATAGCTGTTGTTGTATGCGAACTCAATCAAAGGCAAGTGGTCATCCCAACTACCCTTGAAATCAATTGCATACGCTCTTAGCATATCTTCTAAAGTCTTAATGGTCCTTTCTACTTGACCATCTGTCTAGGGATGAAAGGCTGTACTGAGATAAACTTGTGTACCAAGACCCCTTTGGAATGCTTTCCAGAAATAAAAGGTGAACTGGGTACCTCTGTTTGAGATAATAGATGACGGAACACTGCACAATCTAACCAACTCCTTGATGTAGAGTTTGGAGTAATCGTCGACTGAATAAGAGGTATGAACTAGAAGAAAATAAGCTAATTTGGTCATGATGTCTACAATGACCCAGATTGAATCATACAGATGATGAGTTTGAGGCAAACCCATCACGAAGTCCATGTTCACTTCTTCCCACTTCTAAGTAGGAATAATGAACTCCTGCATAGGACCACTAGGCTTCTGTTTCTCTATCTTAACCTACTGACATGTAGCACTTAGCCATAAATTCTGCAATATATCTCTTCATCCCACTCCACCAATAGATTTACCGTAATTTGTAGTTCATCTTTGTGGCCCCTGGATGAATAGAGTAGTGCATACCAAGCGCTTTTACAAGAATTCCCAGCCTTAAGTCATCTATACTCGGAACACAGAGACGACCCTGACAACGAAGAACACGATCTCCCCCTTGGGAGAAAACCTCTGCTTTCTGATTATGGATTGACTCTTTCAACTTGACAAGGATGGGATCTATTTCTTGCTTTTCTTTTACATCAAAAACTAGAGATGATTTTGAGCTACTCTGAACCACCACCCTATGAAGAATCGACTAAGTGAATGCCTAGTCTAGCAAGTTGATGGACTTCCTGAGCTAACTTCTTCTTACAATCCTCAACATGAGAGACACTACCCATGGACAGTCTACTAAGAGCATCGACCACTACGTTTGCCTTGCCCAGATGATAAAGGGCACTCATGTCATAATCTTTCAAGAGCTCTAACCACCTCTCTAATAAACATTGAGATCTTTTTGAGAAAATACATTCTGAAGACTCTTATGATATGTGAAGACATATACATGAAAACCGTAGAGATAATGCCTCCAAATCTTTAAGACAAAGACTACGGCTGCTAACTCAAGATCATGAGTAGGATAATTCTTCTCATGGGGCTTTAACTGTCTGGAGGCGTAGGATATAACCTTATCATACTGCATGAGGACACAACCCAAACCCACTCTAGATGCATCACAATACACCACGAATCCATCTGAACCATCTAGAAGAGCTAAGATTGGAGCTGAGGTGAGTCGAGTCTTCAACTCCTAAAAACCCTTCTCGCAAGGATCTGACCATTAAAACTTAACTTTCTTCTGAGTTAATATGGATATAGGGGATGCAATAGAAGAAAATCCCTCAACAAACCATCTGTAATAGCCATCCAAACTCAAGAAACTCCTAATATCTGATGGAGAGATAGGGCGAGGCTAGTTTCTTACTACTTCAGTCTTTTGAGGATCTATTATAATACCATCACTGGAAATGATATGACCAAGGAATGCTACTAACCTTAGCCATAACTCGTACTTACTGAATTTGGCGAATAACTAATGATCTTTGAGAGTCTGAAGTACTGTCCTGAGATGGTCTGCATGATCGCGCTCACTGTGGAAATAAACTAGAATATTATCTATGAAGACTATGACGAACATGTCCAAGTACTGCTTGAACGCGTGGTTTATCAAGTCCATGAAAGCGATTGGGGTATTGGTAAGACCAAATGACATGAATAGAAATTTAAAGTGACCATGCCGAGTACGAAAAGCTGTTTTTAGAATGTCACAATCTCTAACTCTGAGATGATGATAGCCGGATCTGATGTCTATCTTAGAGAAATAACTAGCACCCTGAAGCTGGTCAAACAAGTCATCAATTCTAGGAAAAGGATACTTATTCTTGACTGTGACCTTATTAGGTTGATGGTAGTCTATACACATTCTAAGAGAACTATCTTTCTTGCGCACGAATAGTACTGGTATGCCCCACGGGGAAATGCTGGGTCTGATGAATCCCTTATCTAAGAGATCCTTCAATGGCTCTTTCAATTCTCTAAGTTCTGCTGGTGCCATTCTATATATAGCTGAATAGAGATAGGCTAAGTATCTGGAAGAAGATCAATACCGAAGTCTATTTCCCTTTTGGGAGGAATTCCTTGAAGATCTTCGGGAAATACATCTGAATATTCATTTACAACTGGGACTGAATAAAGACTGGGAGTCTCAGAATTGGAATCGTTAACATGAACAAAATGATAGACACATCCCTGAGATATCATTTTTCTTTCCCGAAGGTAGGAAATATGCTGACCTCTGAAAGCGGATACACTACTCTTTCATTCTAGGATAGGTTCATTCGAAAACTGAAACTAAACTATTCTGTTTCTGTAGTCGACTGTAGAATTGCAGGAATGAAGCCAATCCATGTCGAGAATGATATCAAAGTCAGTCATCTCTAATTTGACTAAGTCTGCTGAAGTGACTTTCTGAAATATCATAACCGGGTAGTTCCTGTATACCCACCGGGCTATGATGGATTTACTTACTGGGATAGAGACTAAAAAGGGCTCTACTAGAATTTTGGGACTAATCCTGAAATCAACTGCTATATAAGGAGTAACAAAAGACAAAGAAGCTCCTGGTTCTAGCAAAGCATAAACATGCACATGAAAGATATGTAACGTACCAGTAGCTACATCAGGAGAATTTTCTTGATCCTGCTGGGACTGGAGAGCATAGAGATGATTTGGGCATTGCCCACTAGTAGCACAGGAGGTGGCACCCTGCTGATTTGAGTAATTGGACTGATCTGAGGAGCGGAGATGACTATTAACCTGACTGAGGGTAGTCTCTAACTCTTTAGCCTGGCTTACCACAACCGAAACATATATCGCTACCAGCTCTGCATACACCCTTGTAGTTCATACCACAAGTTTGAGAAAGAGAATTAGTTCGGGCACAGCTAACACTACCCTGGGACGTGGACCCTAGCGCTCTATCTTTATTACCCTCTTTGAACTTAAGAACTGGAGCACTGAATGAAGAAGGAAGATGGAATGGATGAATTAGGACAAAACTGAGAATGGTTTCCTCCTTATGATTTAGGCTGACTAAAATTAAAGCTGCCTGCCCTAGCTTTCTTATTCTATTTCTCCCTCATCTTAATCTTTTGCTCCTCTATTTGCTGAGCATGGGTCATAAGCCTGGCTAAAGTCATATCACTATTTAGCATGGTGGATCTGCACTTATTAACCATGCTGTCATTCACTCCTGAGACAAACTTACTCATCCTTGCCCTGCTATCTACAACCACATGAGGGGCATATCCAGCTAGTTGAGTAAACTTAAGAGAATAATCTTTCACTATCATATTTCCCTAACTAAGATTGATGAATTCTAGCACCTTGGCTTCTCTAAGCTCTAGGGGAAATAATCTATCAAGGAAAGCTGAAGCAAACTCCTCCCATTTAACTGACCCTATATTGTCCTCACTCTCTGACTTCAACTGCTTGAACCAAGTATGAGCAACATCCTGCAACTAATATGCAGCTAGCTCAGCACTCTCAACATTAGTCACCCCCATGATGTTTGTCACCTTCTGAACCTGATCTAGAAATTCCTGAGGGTCCTTATCTGTCTTAGACTCGATAAAGGTTGGAGGATTCATTTGGGTAAAGTCTCGAATCCTAGATGAAGCTGAATTGGCCACTGGGTTGGTTGGAATGATAGCTGGTCATTCATTCTGGGAAGCTACTAACTAAGCAAGAGTGGCAAATACGACCCTGAACTCCACATGAGAAACATGATCGTCCAAGGGATCTTCTTGGATAAGCTGTCTTCTCTTAGGAGACATGTTCTAAAATAAAGAGAAAAAGCAGATTAGACTGAGAGATTGACTTGAGATTATGCTCACTAGCACAACATGAATACTGAAAGAAGGGAAACTATTCCTAAAACATCTCATAACCTCCTGTACATAAATGTGGCATGTAACACACCCATGTACAAGACTCTACTAGATACGGCTTTCAGAATTCCTAGGACTCTATTGAACCTTAGGCTTTGATACCAAGTTTGTAACACCCCAAATCTGGTACCCTGAAGGACCACAAACTAACCCATGATTGATATCTGTACCCGTACACTACATAATATAACATAATAATGCGGAAACATACATCGAAAGGCCATAAGGTTCAATACTGAACATAATCTGGATAATATAACATCTGAGTAGGGTAATAGAATACCCAAAACAAAACTGAAAATACTAAAGTCTGAATAAATTCTGAAATCTAGTCTGCATCTAGTCTGAAAGCCTCTACTGTCTGAATAATCTGAATAAGGAGTTGATGGGATATTTCCTCAACTAACTCTGTCTAATAAACTAACTAATGAGATAATAAAGAGATAATTATGTCCTCAAAAGAGGAGGACTCACTTCTGACTTTACTTGCAGATATCCAAAATCTACTGCTGATCAGGAGCTCGTGTCTCTGAATCTATGGTATAAGACACCATAGAGCAAATGCATTAGTACTTTGAATGAAATGGTATACATGTGAGATAGGCTGAATGCATGGGGTTCATATGCATGAACAATAATAATAACTGACTAACTATCATGAGTGTGGGAATACATGTATGAGACATAATAACTGACACTAATACCGTGATAACATGGTTACTGAATCTAAATACTGATAAAATGACATACTGATAATTAATAAGACTGATAACATGAGTGACTGTATCTGACAGTCCTGAATCTGATGTAACTATTTGAGTTTCATGTTGTATATGAGTTAACTGTATCTAACAGTCTTGAAATCTGAAGAACTATCTGAGTTCTATTACTGAGACTGATTAACTGTATCTGACAGTCCTGATTCTGTAACATAAAATTGTGGGAAGTAGTATTTATCCGACATGCCCTTAATATGTCATTATGACTGAGTTAGAGTCCAATCTGTAACCCCAATTGGAAGGGTGTTAATACCGCGCTAGTGGTAAGGACAACCTGTGGATGACCCTCATCTGATAGTGTTCCCTGTACAAGAATTGTGGGGCCCTCATATGAAAGTGCTTATCCACCTCATCAACCCTAACCGAATAGTGTTGATGTCTCAACCTATGCTGGCTACATAGTTTGGAAGGCAAGGATGACTTCTAAGGATCACACCCTCATCTGATAGTGTATGTCCCCATCCTTGGGTTTATTCGGTGCTAATTTCTACTCCCATATGAATAGACACTGAACATGATTTACTGAATTGAACATATACTGAGTCATTGAATTCCGTTGACTTACGAAATACTACTGATATCTGACAACTGATTGAGTTCATAAGATTATGGAGATTTCCTGATTCATAAGACTGTCTAAAGTCTAAGGATTCATAGCTTGACTGAGAGTATGTAGAAACATGACCTTGACTCTAGGCACACAACTAATGTTTTGGGTACAAGTACCCCAGGACTCGATAGAAGGAAACTGACAAAGCATGACTTACTTGAACACATAACTAACATCATAATCCATAATACATTTATTGAAGCATTTCATCAAATATGTGATAGGCATAAGCTTGTACATACATGGGGATTTCATGATATCATTCTAGTTAGGTACTTTTCCTTCATCTAGGCATTTAATCAAACATATTGTAGGCATAGTACATGTAAACATCATTGTACAAAAATTACACATTATGGTCCCATTATAATTTCATCATTCAAGGGTTTAGTCATAAGTTTGCATGAATCTATATCTATAATAATTAAACCCACATAGAAATTATAACCCAACATGGAGTGGAATTCAATTTCTCATTCATCAACATGAAAAAGAACAACCCAATCATGAAATCATAAAGAAAAACCATAACTTGAAGTTGGAAAAAGGGATTCTTGGACTTCATGGACGAAAGGAGTCCATGAATGAACAATATGCATTCTTGGATTAAGATTCTTGAAGGTTCTTGGAGAATTTCTAGACTGGTTCTTGAATTTTTCTTGAAGATGGATTTAACCCTAGTTCTTGGCTTTTAATCTTGAGAGAAACCCTATCTTGATGTTATGGAATAATAGTGAATAAATGGTTGAAATTAAATATAACTGGGTATATATATGTGGGTGGTAAAATACCAAAATACCCTTATTAAAAATGTCCTAGAAACACTGAACGTAGGGTGCGACGGACTAGGGCGATGGTCCATCAAAACTGTGACGGTCCATTGGTCCTTACCGTCAGAACTGGGCAGAAATGTGACTCACTGCCTCAGTGCGACGGCGGGCTCCAATGGTTCATCGGGCTAGCGACGGCCCACCGGTTGACACTATCATTCTTGGGCTGAAAGTAGGTCCACTGCCTCAGTGCGATGGCAGGTCCGATGGTCCGTTGACCTGACTGTCGGTTCTAGGCAGTCCAAACTTCTTCTGTAAAATGTCCATAACTTCTTCCCCTGATACCGGATTTTAATAAAATTGGTATTGATGGAAAATTTATTCAATTTTCCACGTGATAGAAGGTGAAAATCTTAAAAATACCATGTGAACAAAAATGGATTTGTATTCCAAAGCAAGTTCTAACATCCTTGAGATGATTTCAAGCTAGGAACTAGGCACGGGTATTATAGTGATATTCGTGTAGAGATTCTGACACTTGATTTTGTTCCTATTGTGTGTGAGTTTCCTAATTTATTTCCTGGCGATCTTCCTAGTATCCCTCCTGACTATGAAATTGAGTTTTCTATTGACCTTAAGCCTAGTACTCAACCTATTTCTATGGAACCCTATCGTATGGCTCCTGCAGATCTTAAGAAGCTGAACTCTCAGCTCCAGGATCTTCTTGCCAAGGGGTTCATTAGACTGAGTGTGTCCCCGTGGGGGGCCCCTATTTTGTTTGTAAAAAAAAATGGCTTGATGCGGATGTGTATTGATTATAGGCAACTGAATAAGGTAACGGTGAAGAACCATTATCCTATGCCTTGCATTAACAATTTATTTAACCAGTTTAAGGAAACAATAGTATTTTACAAGATAGATTTGAGGTTTGGTTATCATCAACTAAGGATTCGGGATGAGGATATACCAAAGGAAGCCTTCAAGACCCGTTATGGTCACTATGAGTTATTGGTGATGTCTTTTGGGATGACTAATGTTCTAGCCGTGTTTATGGATATGATGAACCGTGTGTCTAGACCTTATCTAAACTCCTTTGTCATAGTGTTCATTGATGATATCCTTGTGTATTCGAGGAGTAGTGAGGAGCATGCACATCATTTGAGGGTTGTGCTCTAAGTTTTGAGAGAGCATGAGCTTTTCACCAAGTTCTCCAAGTGTGAGTTTTGTCTTAAGTCAGTATCTTTTCTCAGACATGTGGTATCCAAGGCGGGTATTATGGTAGACCTGTCTAAGATTTCAGCAATTCGTGATTTGGCTAGGCCTACGTCTCCGACTGAGGTTCATAGTTTTATTAGTTTGGCTAGTTATTATAGATATTTTATTGGGATCTTTTCTACCTTATCAGCCCCTATGACTAAGTTGACTCAGAAGGAAGTTTCTTTTTGACGGTCCGAAGAGTGTGAGTCGAGCTTTGGAAAGCTCAAGAATTGTCTCACTTCAGCCTCAGTGTTATCTTTTCCTATTGAGGGAGAGAGATTCACAGTGTTTTATGATACTTATGGTATTGGGCTTGGTTGTGTTTTGATACAGTAGGGTCATGTTATTGCTTATGCTTCTAGACAGCTTAAGGTGCATAATAGTAACTACCCCACTCATGATTTGGAGTTGGCGGAATAGTTTTTGCGCTCAAGATTTAGAGGCATAATTTGTATGGCGTGCATTGTGAGATTTTCATCGATCATGCAGTTTGACTTGTATTTTAGTTTCTCAGATACCATTAGTATGGGACATTCAGTCCTTAGCCAATTTGATGGTTTGCCTTGATATCTCAGACCCAACAAGCATTTTGGCTTATATAGAGGTGAGGTCTTCCCTGTTTGAGCAGATTCGTGATTGTCAGTTTAAGGATGATAAGTTGTGCCTTCTCCATGATTGGGTAGTGAGCGGTGAGTCTGGGAGACACACTGTGGATTCTGAAGGTATTTTGAGATTTTAGGGTCGTATTTATGTTCCCCGACTTGATGATTTGATTCGGTCTATTCTGTATGAGGCTCATAGTTCTAGATATTTTATTCATCCTAGTACGACCAAGATTCATAGATATTTGAGGCATTTTTATTGGTGGGATGGTATAAAGAGAGATATGGTATACTTCATAGCACGTTTCTTATATTGTCAGCAGGTTAAGGCTGAGCATCAGCGTCCCAATGGATTGACTCAGAGATTGCCCATTCCCGGGTAGAAATGGGAAAGGATTGCCATGGACTTTATTAGTTGTTTGCCTCGTACTTCCCGTGGTCATGATGGTATCTGGGTTGTTGTGGATCGTTTAACCAAGTCGGTATATTTCATTCCTATTCAGATAACCTTCTGTGTTTGGGAGATAGTTCATTTGCATGGGGTTCCTATGTCTATCAATATTAGATCGTGGTTCTGTGTTTACTTTAAGGTTTTGGAGAGAATTTTAGGAGGAGTTGGGTACTCGAATGGATTTGAGTACAACCTTTTATTCATAGATGGATGGTTAGTACGAGCAAACTTTTTAGGTATTTGAGGATATGCTCTGAGCTTGTGTTATGGACTTTGGAGGTCAGTGGGATCAACACTTAGCTTTGATGGAGTTTGCCTACAACAATAATTATCATTCGAGTACTGAGATGGACCCTTATGAGGCATTGTATGGTAGGAGGTGTCGTTCTCCTATTGGTTGGTTTGAGACATCCGAGGTTTGACCCTATGGGACAGATTTAGTTCAGGACACATTAGATAGAGTTAGGGTGATTTAGGATAGATTAAAAGCAGCCCAGAGTAGGTAGAAGGCCAATCCCAATCGTAGACTCCGTGCCTTAAGATTTGGAGTGGGTGATCATGTCTTTCTTTGAGTTTCACCTATGATAAGTGTGATGAGGGTTGGAAAGAAGGGTAAGCTTAGTCCTCGCTATATTGGTCCTTTTGAGATTCTTCGTATGGTTGGCGAGGTGGCCTATGAGTTGGCCCTACGTCCAGACTTTGCTACTGTCCATCCAGTTTTCCATTTTTGTATGTTGTGGAAGTATATTCCGGATCCTTTTCATGTGCTTAGATGGAAATCGATCCAGTTGGACGATCAGTTGACCTTTGTGGAGGAGCCCATTCTTATGTTGGCTAGTGATGTAAGGCGACTGTGTACTAGGTAGATTCTGATGGTCAAGGTTCAACGGAGGCATCGCCCAGTAGAGAAAGCTACTGGGGAGATCGAGAGTGAGATGCAGACCCAATATCCTCACTTGTTAAAAATTTAGGTACTTGCTTGTCTTTAACTTTCGGGGATGAAAGTTCCTTAGTAGGGGATGTTGTAATGACCCTTCAGGTTATTTTCCATATTCTTGTTTGCTTCCTCTGATAGAGCTTCTCCATGACCGTCCCAAGTCATTAATGACTTGTAGGGACTGATAGTTCAGTTACCTGATGGTTCATTTGGATTTTAGAACTCCTTTTCTCAATTTGAAGTCTTCGTTGGTCCAAATAGACCACTACGTGGAAACTTTAGTAAAACAGCCTTGTATGTAAAATCCGACTTTGCCAACGCATTTGAAACTTCAAAAACTATGGGGTTTCATATCTTATTTGCTTGAAACGGACCTCTAATGCATCCCGAGGTATTGACCAAAACTCAAAACCAAGTTCCAAGATTTAGCCATGCATATCATGCACCGAGGTACCGCGACCGCGGCCAAGGAGGTGAGATTGCAAGACCCCGACTGCGGTGGCACGGGAGAAGCGACCGCACCATCAGAGAGCTGGGTGGTCCATATTTAAATGTTGTCTTGCACGAATTTTAGCAATTTTGTGCCTATCTCTAAACCTATAAAAACCCTAAATGGAGTGTAAAACCTTCTAAGTGTGAGTGGTGGGTTGAATTGGAGCTTAAACAACTTGTGTGGTTGATTCTTGCTACAATCTAAGGTAAAAATTTCTCTAATTTAGTATTGATTTCATGGTTTCTTGACTCGAAACCCCTAAATCATGGTGGGTCAATTGTAGCCCCAAAATTGAGTGATTGACTCAAATTACTTGGGGGTTTTAATCCCTAAAGATAGATAGGCTATAGGTTGGTCTTGGAAACTCCTTTCCAAAGGTGAAACCCAATTGGGGTTTTGGTGTCCATTTGAAACCTATGGCACAATGGTGCCATAATGGGTATTGTCATTCTTGTTTTAATGCTTAGATTGTATTGTTGATAGTACTGCTTGTGGAAGGGGAAGCTTCACAGAAAGGTGTCACACCCCTTTTTCGCTCGGAGGGGATTGAGTCAAGGGGTTTTTCCAATTAAAGTGACGATATTGAATAGAGATTAGTTTATTAGCAGAGTCGCCAATTGGAATTGAGTTATGGTGTTCCAAGTCACCTTATTGAATCCATAATCAAAAGAAAATGACTATTTGTTGATCTGCAAAAACAGAAGACCGAGTAAGGAATTTTGTTGATCGAGGGGAAGGTGTGAGGCACCCCTTGAGTCCCGTGGTTCCAGCACGGTCGCTTTTATTGACTTATCTTGACTTAAATTATTTTTAATAAATTATGTTAAGGCCTAGGTTCGCTCATTTTTCAATGTCTAATAACTGTCTATAACTCGTGTATTAAATTGGTGAAAATTAATAAAATAATTTTAAAAATATTTGTCAATCTGCATTGTTGCATCCTTTGAATTTGAAAGTGTGTCAAAAAGATGCGTACACCGCATTCTTATTTGAGATGGATTTGTTAAACTTACCTAAAGTTTATCTAATGTTAAAAATGTAGTTTGCTGCTTAAAAAAATCATAACGATTTATTTATTTTAAAAAAAGTTATTTGTTCTTAACGGTAGACTAAAGCAATTAAATAATTACTAAATTTTATTAATAATAATGAATAAAATAATAGAATAATGAACAAACGAATTTATCCATATTATGCTAAATTTAATATTATCTCTAAAATTTATTATATTTTTAATTTTAATACAAAATTAAATCATAGTTATGAGATAATTTAAATACGAACTCAACTAGTCTTAAATTATGGAGCCTATCCTTACAAGCAATCAAGAACTCAAATGCATCATCACCCGAAGCCCCTATAAATCTAGGTGGAATCGATCTCTGAAATATGCTCAACATTTTCTGCTCCTCTACAAACATTGCTGGTTGGGTAGCTATCTGTTGAGCAACTATCGGCACTGGAGGGACCTTAACTCTAGGAGCCACAACTATAGAATGTGCCTCATGCATCTGTACCACTCTGCTCCACAAATCGAGCATCATCTAAGGGTGTCCCCCTAACCAATCCCAACACTAGAGAAAGTTGTCACTAAGAAAAGATAAAGAAATAAACCCTAATAGGGCTTGGGTTTCCCCATGTCCCACTAATGGATAGGGTGGAGGAACCTCAGGTGTAGGAGAAATAACATGATCTAGTAAAGGCTACCTATTTGAACCCCTATCCTAGGATGCATCTCTCACCTAACCTCAGCTTCTAGGTCAGCCACGTCCTTTAGTAGGATCCCTACTCACAAACTTGAGGTCCTCATCTCCAACTATAATAGATTGCATCCTAACTATTTATGAAAGAGTGAAACAATGTGAATTTTAGAAACCAACACAGACACGACACGACACGCAAAATCAATAAAGAATGTAAAGTTCTTCTAAGCGTATCTTATAGCCTCCCAAAGATAGAAAATGGACATTATTATTTCAATCTATAAGACTCTACTAGACATTGCTCTTATACTAACCTAGGCTCTGTTACCAATTTATCATGAATGATGTCACCAAAATTACACCTCCTAGAAAGTATAAGGTGGTCGTATGTCAAATATACAACCCAAGTAGATTGGGGTTGATCCCATAAGGAATAGGATAAAAATCTATCACGAGCTTGCTGATGTAAATGAAGAGTGCATAAAGTAAATGGAGGGATTTGCGAGAATAATAGTAGCAATAAAAATTCTTGGACAATTAGGGTTATTATCAATGATCACTAGGATTATGTTCCCCCTGACTTCTTAACTCCGTAGAATCATTGTGCTAGTCAAACTATCTCGATGCCTTGAATGCAAAATCTAATAAGTTATGTATCACCTAACCATCTCTCGACCTTAGATTGGATGAATTTATCTTATCTCTTCTTGGTTTTAGAGTGTCACATTACTAACCTTTATTCTAGATCTCAAATTAACTATCTCTTCTCAGTCTTAAGTTATTTTGATAAAGGTTGATAGCTTTAAATTATTACTGTGATTTTCTTTTCCTAATCTCTACCTTTCTCTTGAGCAAGTATTTAATACAAGAGAGTTCCTAACATCCGCAACCATTAAGAAAGCAATCAAACCAAAGGAAAACCAAATACATGCAAGAACACCAATATTGACTTTGCACTTTCTCTACTTTGTTAATCCATCAGCGTATCCACAACCCTAGTGATGGGGTTTAGCTACTCATGATTGTATAAATATATAGAATTGGTAAATGAAAGCATACAAATGATCCCATGAATAATAAGAACAAAAGTTGAAATCACAAATTAATTTCAAACCCTAAAAACCAAGAATAATATTCCAAGATCAATAACATATCTCAGAACTCAAAACAATGTTAAAAGTATATAAAGTGAATAAAAATAATAATGACACATCCAATGGGTATTTATAGATACATTAAAACCTATCCTAAACAAAGTAGGAAACTTGATTCTATGCCAACCTACAACCCCACATATGGGCCATAGGTTGTACCTACGAGGCGTAAGTAGGCTCGTGGGATTCAAAGAAGTTTACTGCTGTAGATCACCTACTTATAAGGGTAACCTATGGAACATAGGTAGGGGGTGTAGGAATTAGAAGAAATCATCAACTTGAAAAATCTTAGTATATCTACCTATGTACCTATAAGTCGTAGGTAGGCTTGTAGGCAGCCTTCCTGCTTCTTTTCATCACTTTTCGCTCCTTCCCTACACCGAACCATATTTTTCTGCAAAATCAACACAAAAGCACATCATATCTAAGAAAATACCTAAGTATTTCCATAATTTCCTTTTTTAAGCATCAAAAGTTCCATGAAACCATGACACATCAACACCCTCAACACATAATGTTTTCATGTCCTCAAGCAACTAACACATAATAGAAAAACCACGATGCTTAACTAAAATATACCTAATGGCAATCAACTCAATTTAGCTCAAAGTATTACCCCCTCCTAATCAAAACTTTTAAAACCACTATCTGGGTCCATGTAGCATAACAATATGACACAAAGGAATCAAGTGATGGCATTAGATCAATGACAAAAAACCAAGCATATATGCAATCGACACTACTCGAACAAATAAAAAGTTAACAACATAACCATTGTATCCTCACAACAAGTAAGTCTTAACTCTCATAGTATCATCATCAGTGTCAATGTAGTGACTATATCAAACAGTCATGATTTCAAAAGAAGTTCAAACAGTCTGCATAAAATACCATAGGCTTGTCCTTATTTTCTATACCTTAGTTTTTGGGACAGTTGGACTGGCTTCACTATAGGACTTTTCTTAGCTTGTAATGTAAGGTTGGGGGCAGGTATGGTATATATGGGATATAGTGGCTCACCCACCTGGACACTAAACTTACATTATTGGCTCCACTTCTTAACCATACTTCTTTTATTCTCCCTTTTTCTCCTTTATTGCTTATTCAGATTGAGTGTGGTTTCCTTCATTCTGTTCATTTAGTCACTTCTCTTTCTTTTTTTCTTTCTTTTTTTCTAACTCTTCTTCCACACCCAACCCTACTTTCTTTTCTCTTGTTCACATCCTTCTTCTTACCCATTTTCAATTATGCTCCTTTATAATAGCCCCTTCAACATAGGTGATTTGTCTGAGTTGAGGTACATAGTGTCAAAGGAGGGACAATGGACAAAACAAGTTCATTGTAATTAAATGGGAAGGTGAAAAGGTTAAAACAAGAAAATAGGTCAACTTAGGATCGAATCAAGGATCAAGGGATACTTATTTTTATTTGGTTGGTCTTTAAGGCTAAGAGTTGACTTATTTGAACATGGCTTATGATCATGGACCGACCAATTATCCTACAACCTTGGCAAGACTAAACATGCAAGTTCTAGATTAAATATACAAATGAACTAGGTAAATGCCTCACACATGTAGTAAAGGATTATATTATCAACTACTACCTATTTGATTCATGTACTGCTTAGCTTTGATTATTTTGTCCCTAATACTACTACCATAACAAGATTCAACAATGGTCACACATATATTCACAACACAAAGTTCACAAAATTTTTTAGAGGGGTATCATATTTTTCAAACACTTTAAAACACACAACAAAACATGTCGACTAAACTTAGGTTCCTTATTCTTCATCTAATTAAACAAAACAGCAGATAATACCTATCATGAACACAACGATGTCCTAAACATGTCTGCTCTACTAAGAAAACACACGTTAAGAAAAAGAGACATGACAACAAAAACCTTAAGAGGGAATCTAGACCCACAAGTAGCCCTACCCCCATCAAATAAGCATGAATTATACCTAATGCCTTAGGTCAAAGTAGAATAAGAGAGTTAGGAACATACATGTGGAACCTTAGGTGCATAAAAATCTGATGTCAGTCACAAGAATACAATTTATCACAAATGAAAAAATAACAAGACACCTTGGGTTGCCTCTCAAGCAGAGCATGATTTATCATTGCAGCATGACTTGGGGACCTTGATTACTTATATTTCATCAAGGTATCCATAGAGTTGACTTCCAGGGTCATCAAGACTGTTTAGTATCAAAATCACCCTCTTATTTATTAGCTGCTTCATAGTTCTACGAACATAAAATTTGATTTCCTTCTTATTCAGCCTAAATTAAATCTCAACTCTTTTAATATCCACCAATTCTCTACCCCATGGATAAAAATTATCTCCATAAATTTATGGACATCTCAAAATCAACCTCATAATCCAAGACAACAAAGTTAGCCAAAAGGATAAAGTTGTCCACCTTGACCAAAACATCAAATCATATGTCCACATGCTTCTTAACCATATGATCCACCATTAATAACTGCATTGTCATTGGTTTGGGAGGTCTCAAGCTCAATTATTTGAACACTACCAATAACATCAAGTTAATTCTTACATGTGAGTCACATAAAGCCTTAGAAAATCTAGATGACCCAATAGTAAAAAGAAAAGTAAAAGCTCCGAGATCACTTTTCTTTTACATAAGAGATCGAGATGTAATTACACTACAATGATGCAAACCACCAATATCCTAATAACTAATAGTTCTTTTCTTTGTCACCAAATCCTTTAAAAATTTTACATGGCCAGGCATCTATTTTAGAACTTTAAGAAGAGGGATATTCATAGTGAACTCCTTCAGCATAGAAATAAACTTCTTATACTTCCCTTTTTTGGCTTTCTGCTTCAATCTTTGGCGAAAAAATGAAGGAGGTTGGGGAATGGGCCTCAGTGATAGTGTGACTTTCTAACATCTTCCTTTGTTTTTAGCTTCTTTTCTATAATTTTAGGCTTTTGAAATGCCTAATCATTCATCACTAACTTTTTAGTTTAATATTTGTTTGTAACATCAATGTCCATAAGGTCATTCCATACATCATCAACCACAGGCATGGGTGTATCAGTGTGTCCTTACAACTCTGAGTAGTAATAGCTAAACAATGATTGTCATTCTTAGGATTCTAAATCATATTTCTAGGAAGAGTGCCTGATTGACGCTGGTTAAATGTGGAAAACATCTACCTAAACTATTTTGCAAGCTTTAAATAGCGGTTGTATGCGATTTTACCTTCTAGCTCAAACTCAAAATATCAGCCCTAATTTTCTTAAGGCAACTCTCTTGGCTCTTTGAACCTTTCACAATCTTCGTAAGAAACACATGCATTCTTAATCTTTCTGTAACACCCCAAATCTGGTACACGGAATGCTACACAGTGCTCTTGACTCCGAAGGACCACAAGCTAACCTATGACTGATATCTGTACCTGTATACTGTATAAAATACTGTATAATGCAGAAATATAAACTAAAAGGCCATAAGGTTCAACTGTAACATAATATCTGATAGAAATTATAACATCTGAATGGGGCATAAAATACCCAAAAACATCTGAGATAAACTAACTAAAAATAATAGTCTAGAAAGCCTCTAACTGACTGAACTGTCTGAATGAGGAGTTGATGGGACATGTCCCCAACTAAATCCAACTAATAAACTGATAAAATGAGGAAATAAAGAAATGATAATTTCCTCAAAGGATGAGGACTCACTACTACTCTGGCTGCGAATATCTGGAATCTACTGTTGATCTGGAGCTCGTGTCTCTGAACCTATGGTATAAGACACCATAGTGCGAATGCGTTAGTATAAATGAATGTACTGGTATACATGTGAGCTAGGCTAAATGTATGAGGTTCATATGCATGAACAATAATAATAACAGACTGACTATCATGAGCGTGAGAATACATGCATGAGACATAATAACTGACACTGATATCGTGATAACATAATTACTAAATCTGAATACTGATAACATGACATACTGATAACTGATATGACTGATAACATGAGTGACTGTAGCTGACAGCCCTGAATCTGATGGAACTAGTTGAGTTTTGTACTACATCTGAGTTGACTTTATCTGACAGTCCTAAAAATTGAAGAACTATATGAGTTCTTTTACTGATATTGATACTGAAACTGTGGGAAGTAGTATTTAACCGACATGCCCTAAATTTGCTATAATAGCTGAGCTGGGGTCCAATTTGTCCCCTGATTAGAAGGGTGTCACTACTGCACCACTGGTAAGGACAATATGTGAGTACCCTAATATAACAGGTAACTCTAGTAACAATGGTGAGAATCCTCATATAACAGGTTAAGCCACCTCATCTACCCTCATATAGCAGGCTATGATGTCTCAACCTATGCTGGTTACATAGTTCTAGAACGCAAGGATTGCTTCTAGGAATCACACCCTCATATAACAGGTGAGCTCCCATCCTTGGGTTCACTCGGTGCTAATTTCTAATACCATTTGAATAGACACTAAATGTGATTTACTAAAATAAACATGGACTGAGTTACTGAATTCCATTGACTGACGAAATACTACTGATATCTGACAACTGAACTCATGACAACTGAATGAGTTCATGAGATCATTGAGATTTCCTGTGTCATAAGACTGTCTGAAGTCTAATTATCATAGCTTGACTGAGAGTATCATGAAAATATGACATAGCTCTAGGCACACAACTAATATTTCAGGTACACATACCCCTAGGACTCGATGGAAGGAAACTGACAAACATAACTTACTTGAACACATGACTAACATCATAAAACATAATAAACTTATTGAAGCATTCATCAAACATGTGATATGGATAAATTTATATACACATGGGGATTTCATGATATTATGCTAGTTGGGCATTTTCCTTTACCTAGGCATTTAATCAAACACATGGTAGGCATAGTATGTGTAAACAACATTCTACAACAATTAAGCATCATGATTCAATTCTAGTTTCATCATTCAAGGGTTTAGTCATAGGTTTACATGAATCTATATCTATACTAATCAAACACACATAAAATTTATCACCCAACATGGAATAGAATTCAATTACTCATTATCAACATGAACAAGAGCATCCCAATCATGCAATTCACAAAGGAAATCCATAAACTTGAACTTAGAAAAGAGATTCTTGGGCTTCATGGACGAAAGGAGTCCATGAATGAACACTATGCATACCTGGGTTGAGTTTCCGGAAGTTTTTGCAGTTGAAGGATTTGGATCTCTTAGTTCTTGAAGAAGATTTGGATTTTATTCTTAGGGATTAATCTTAGATAAAAACCCTAATATTTGTTGTTGTGAAATAATAATGAACAAATTGGATGAGGTCAGAAATAACTGGGTATATATAAGTGGGTGGTAAAAGACCAAAATAATCCTGTTAAAATGACTTAAAATAATAGAGTGGGATATGCAAAGGTGGAGTGCGATGGTCTGTTTCTTGTTCGAAGGTCTATCGGACCGAGGCAGAACTAGGACCTACTGCCATAGTGCGAAGGTGGGGTACGACAGTACGTCGCTGGGTTGACGGTCCGTTGCTGGTTCGATGGTCCATCGGTCCTGACCATCACTACTAGGCAGAATGAGGTCTCACTATTTCTCTTACGACGGCCTGAGCGATGGTCGGTCGCTAGTTCAAAGGTCTGTCGGCCTGGGCCGTCGCTCGTGGGTAGAAAGTAGTCACACTGCCTAGGTGCAACGGTGGGGTGCGATGGTCCATCGCTAGTGCGACAGTCCGTCGACCCTCACCATCATCCTAGATGGCTCTAACTGCCTGAGTAAAATGTCCATAACTTCCTCGCCCGATACCGAATTTTGATGAAATTGGTATCGTTGGAAAACTAATTCAATTTTCCACGTGATAGAAAGTGAGAATATTAAAAATACCATATGTACAAAGATGGATTTATATTTCAAAGAAAGTTCTAACATCCTTGAGATGATTTCTAACTAGAAAAAAGGTACAAGTATTACCATATCTCCCCCTTGAGAACATTCATCCTCGAATGAGACTGAGAGTGAGGGGAAGAACTTAAACTGACGTACATACTGAACATGAATAACATGAACATGATCTCATGACCGACAAGCTGAACATATAATACTGAACATGCATATTTGATGCATTTGTAACTAATTCATGAATGCATAATTGAGTGTTCTGATGAACGAAGTTTTCTCACAATGAGGATGCATGTCTGATGTATAATTAAATAACTGAACTGATACATGAATGCATGAACGAATATGCAATGGTATTTAATACCAAGTTTGTGATGAACACTGAACATGAAATTGAGTAAGCTTAAGGAAAACTGTTACCCTGAGCTTGATCTGAGTTGGCGGGGAAGAGGTGAGGATACTTGGTGTGCATATCTACTTCTACTTCCTAAGTAGCTCTCTCAATGGGCTGATTTTGCCAAAGAAATTTAACTAGAGGGACTTCTTTATTCCTCAACCTATGAGTCTAATAGTTTAGGATTTCAATTGGAATCTCTAAATAAGAGAGGCCGTTCTGAACATCTATGCTCTGAATAGGGACTACAACTGTTAGATCACCTATACACTTCTTGAGCAAAGAGACATGGAAAACTGGATGAAATAAGGCTAGATCTGAAGGCAATTCGAGCTCATAAGCTACCTTGCTGAAGTGACTGAGAATTTTGAAGGGACCGATATATCAGGGACTGAGCTTTCCCTTCTTGCAGAATCTCTTCACTCCCTTAATAGGAGAGATCTTTAGATAGACATGATCACCAATATCAAACTTGAGATCCTTTCTACAAACATCTGTATAAGACTTCTGTCGGCTCTGACCAACCCAGATTCTTTCTTTAATCAACTGGACTTTCTCTAAGGCATTGAAAACTAAGTTAGGCCCTATTACTGAGGCCTCACTAACTTTGAACCAACCGATCAGAGATCTACTCCTCCTACCATAAAGAGCTTCTAATGGAGCCATCCGAATACTGGAATCATAGTTGTTGTTGTATGCAAACTCAAACAAAGGCAAGTGTTCATACCAACTACCCTTGAAATCAATTGTACACGCTCTAAGCATATCTTCAAAAGTTTGAATGATCCTCTCTGCTTGACCATCTGTCTGAGGATGGAAGGCTGTACTAAGATGAACTTGGGTACCAAGACCCTTTTAGAGCACTTTCCAGAAGTAAGAGGTGAACTGGGTACCTTTGTCTGAGATAATGGACAATAGAACACCGTGCTGTCTAACCAACTCCTTGATGTAGAGTTTGGCATAATCCTCGGCTGAATAAAAGGTATGAACTGGAAGCAAATGGCTGATTTGGTCATTCTGTCTACAATGACCCAGACTAAATCATGCTGATAACAAGTGAAAAACCCATCATGAAGTCCATGTTCACTTCTTCCCACTTCCAAGTAGGAATAATGAACTCCTGCATAAGACCACTAGGCTTCTAATGCTCTATCTTAACCTGCTGATATATAGAGCACTTAGCCACAAACTTTGCAATATCTCTCTTCATCCCACTCCACTAATTTATTTCCCGCAAGTTGTAGTACATCTTTGTGGCCCTTGGATGAATAGAGTAATGCACACTATGCGCTTCTTTAAGAATTCGCTGCCTTAAGTCATATACACCTAGAACACAGAGACGACCCTGACAATGCAAACCACCATCTCCACCTTGGGAGAAAACCTCTACTTTATGATTCTAGACTGACTCTTTCAACTTGACAAGGCTGGGATCTCTATCTTGCTTTTTTTTTTGTACCTCAGAAACTAGAGATGATTCTGAACTACTCTGAACGCATACACCACCTTTCGAAGAATCGACTAAGCGAGCGCCTAGTCTGGAAAGCTGATGGACTTCCTTAGATAACTTTTTCTTACTGTCCTCAACATGAGCAACACTACCCATGGACAGTCTACTGAGAGAGTCGGCCATAACATTGACCTTGACCGGATGATAAAGGACACTCATGTCATAATCTTTCAAGAGCTCTAGCCACCTTCTCTGACGAAGATTGAGATGTTTTTAGAAAAGACATACTGAAGGATCTTATGTTCTATGAATGCATCTACATGAACACTGTATAGATAATTCCTCCAAATCTTCAAGGCAAAGACTACGGCTGATAACTCAAGATCATGAGTAGGGTAATTCTTCTTATAGGGTTTAAGCTATCTGGAGGTGTAGGCTATGACCTTACCATGCTACATGAGGACACAACCTAAGACCACTCTGGATGCATCATAATACACTACAAACCCATCTGAACCATCTGGAAGAGGTAAAACTAGAGTTAAGGTGAGTCGAGTCTTCAACTCCTGAAAACTCTTCTCGCAAGGATCTGACCACTGAAACTTGACTTTTTTCTTAGTCAATCTGGACATAGGGGATGCAATAGAAGAAAATCCCTCAACAAACCGTCTGTAATGGCCAGCCAAACCTAAGAAACTCCTAATATCTGATGGAGAGACAGGGCGAGGCCAGTATCTTACTTCTTCGGTCTATTGAGGATCTACTCTAATTCCATCATCGAAAATAATATGACCAAGGAATTCTACTGACCTTATTCAAAATTTGGACTTACTAAATTTGGAGAATAGCTGATGATCTCTGAGAGTCTGAAGTACTATTCTAAGATGGTCTGCATGATCGTGCTCACTGCGGGAATATACCAGAATATCATCTATGAAGACTATTACAAACATATCCAAGTAATGTCCAAGTACATCTTGAACACGCGGTTCATCAAGTCCATGAAAGCTGCTAGGGCATTGGTAAGTCCAAAGAACATGAATAGAAATTTTAAGTGACCATACCGAGTATGGAAGGCTATTTTTGAAATGTCACATTCTCTGACTCTAAGCTAATGATAGCCGAATCTGAGGTCTATCTTAAAGAAGTAGCTGGCACCCTGAAGTTGGTCAAACAAGTTATCGATTCTGGGAAGAGGATACTTGTTCTTGACCATGAATTTATTGAGTTGATGGTAGTCTATACATATTCTGAGAGAGCTATTTTTCTTGCACACGAATAATACTGGCACGCCCCACGAGGAAATATTGGGTCTGATGAATCCCTTATCTAAGATATCCTTCAACTGTACTTTCAATTCTTTAAGCTCTACTGGTGTTATTCTATATGGCGGAATTAAAATAGGCTGAGTATCTGGAAGAAGATCAATGTCGAAGTCTATTTTCCTTTTAGAAAGAATTCCAGGAAGGTCTTCGGGAAAGGTATCTGAATATTCATTCACTAATGGACTGATTTAACACTAGGAGTCTAGAAACTAGAATCCTTAACATGATCAAGATGATAGACACATCCCTTAGATATTAGTTTCCTTGCCCAAAGGTAGGAAACAAGTTGACCTCTGAAAGTGGATACACTGCCCTTCTACTCTAGGGCTGGTTCATTTGGCAACTAAAATTAAACTATTCTATTTCTACAGTCGACTGTGGCATAGCAGGAATAAAGCCAATCTATGCTGAGAATGACATCAAAATCGATCATCTCTAATTTGACTAGATCTCCTGAAGTGACTTTCTGAAATATCAAATCGGGAAGTCCCGATATACCCGTCGGGCTATGATGGTTTTACCCACTGAGGTAGAGACTTAAAAGAGCTCTGTTAGAATTTTGGGACTGAATCTGAAATCAACTGATATATAATGAGTGACAAAAGACAAAAAAGCTCCTGGATCTAGCAAAGCATAAACATGAAAATGAAAGATCTATAACATACCAGTAACCACATCAGGAGAATTTTCCTGATCCAGTCGGGATTGAAGAGCATATAGACGATTTGGGCATTGACCACTAGTATCACTGAAGGTGGCACCCTTTTGATTTAGGTGACCAGACTGAGCTGAGGAGTGATTTTGTTGACCCTGAAGACCTGGCTGAGAACAGTCTCTGACTCTGTGGCTTGGATTTCTATATTCAAAATAAATACCACTACTAACTTTGCAAATACCCTGATGGTTCTTGCCATAAGTCTGGCAAAGAAGATGGTGCGGGCACTGCTAACACTACCCTGAGACTTAGAGCTTAGTGCTCTATCTTTGTTACCATCTCTGAACTTAGGAACTAGAGCACTGGCTAAAGAAAAAGCTAGAACTGATGGCTTAGGATGAAACTAAGAATGTTTTTCTTTTTTGATTTAGGATTAGCAAAGTTGAAACTACCTATCTTTGCTCTCTTGTTCTGCTTTTTCCCCATCTTAATCTTTTGTTCCTCTATCTACTGAGCATGGGTCATAAGTATGGCTAAAGTCATATCACTATTCAACATAGTGGATATGCACTCATTAACCATGCTATCATTCACCCCTGGAAAGAACTTACTCATCCTTGCCTTACTATCTGTAACCATATGAGGGGCATATCTGGCTAATTGAGTAAACTTAGGAGAATACTCTTTCACTGTCATATTGCCCTGCCTGAGGTTGATGAATTCTATCACCTTGGCTTCTATAAGATCTAGGGGAAAGAATCTATCAAGGAAAGCTGAAGCAAACTCCTCCCACTCAACTGACCCTGTATCGTCTACCCTTTCTGACTTCCATTGTTTGAACCAAGTATGAGCAACATCCTAAAACTGATATACAACTAGCTCAACAATCTCAACAGCAGTCACTCCCATATTGTCTATCATCTTTTGCACCTGATCTAGGAATTTTTGAGTGTCCTTGTCTGTCTTAGACTCGAGAAAGGATGGATGATTCATTTGGGTGAAGTCCCAAATCTTGGCTGTAGCTGAATTGGCCAATGGGTTGGCCAGAATAACAGCTGGTCATTCATTCTGAGCAGCAACTGACTGATCAAGAGTAGTAAATGCAGCCCTGAACTCCACATGACAAACATGTTCGTCCAAGGGATCTTCTTGGACAGGCTGAGTTCTTCTCTTAGGAGGCATGTTCTGAAATAAGGAGAAGAAATAGATTAGACTAAGATATTGACTTGAGATTATGCTCACTATCACAAAATAAATACTGAAAGAAGGGAAACTATTCCTAAATATCTTATAGCCTCCTGCACATAAATGTGGCGAGCAACACACCCATGTACAAGACTCTACTAGATGTGGCTTTTAGACTTCCTAGGACTCTATTGAAACTTAGGCTCTAATACCAAGTTTGTAATTCCCCAAATCTAGTACCCAGAATGCTACACGGTGCTCATGACCCTGAACGACCACAAGCTAATCAATGACTGATATCTATAACTGTATACTATATAAAATACTGTATAATGCGGAAATATAAACTGAAAGGCCATAAGGTTCAACTATAACATAATATATGATAGAAATTATAACATCTAAATGGGGTATGAAATACTCAAAAACATCTGAGATAAACAAACTAAACATAATAGTCTAGAAAGCCTCTAACTGACTGAACTGTCTGAATGAGGAGTTGATGGGACATGTCCCCAATTAAATCCAACTAATAAACTGATAAAATGAGTAAATAAAGAAATGATCATGTCCTCAAAGGATGAGGACTTACTGCTAATCTGACTGCGAATATCTGGAATTTACTGTTGATCTGGAGCTTGTGTCTCTGAACCTATGGTATAAGACACCATAGCGTGAATTCGTCAGTACAAGTGAATGTACTGGTATGCATGTGAGGTAGGATTAATGCATGGGGTTCATATGCAAGAAGAATAATAGTAACAAACAGATTATCATGAGTGTGTGAATACATGTATGAGATAATAACTGACACTGATATCGTGATAACATGATTACTGAATCTAAATACTGATAACATGACATACTGATAACTGATATGACTGATAACATGAGTGACTGTATCTAAAAGCCTTGAATCTGATGGAAATAACTGAGTTTCTTACTATATCTGAGTTGTATGTATCTGACAGTCCTGAAATCTAAAGAACTATCTGAGTTCTTTTACTGATACTGATACTGAAACTTTGGGATGTAGTATTTAACCGACATGCCCAAAATATACTATAATAGCTGAGCTGGGGTCCAATCTGTTCCCTGATTTGAAGGGTGTCAATACCGTACCACTGGTAAGGACAATATCTGAGTACCCTAATATAATAGGTAACTCTAGTGAGAATGGTGGAAACCCTCATATAACAGGTTAAGCCACCTCATATAACCTCATATAGCAGGATATAATGTCTCAACCTATGCTGGCTACATAGTTATGGAACGCAAGGATTGCTTCTAAGAATCACACCCTCATATAACAGGTGAGCTCCCATCCTTAGGTTCACTCGGTGCTAATTTCTAATCCCATCTGAATAGACACTAAACGTGATTTACTGAACTGAACATGGACTGAGTTACTGAATTCCATTGACTGACGAAATACTACTGATATCTGACAACTGAATGAGTTCATGAGATCATTGAGATTTCCTGGGTCATAAGACTGTCTGAAGTCTAAGGATCATAGCTTGGTTGAGAGTATCATGAAAATATGATATGGTTCTAGGCACATAACTAATGTTTTGGGTACACGTACCCCCAGGACTCGATGGAAGGAAACTGACAAACATAACTTACTTGAACACATGACTAACATCATAAAACATAATAAACTTATTGAAGCATTCATCAAACATGTGATATGGATAAATTTATATACACATGGGGATTTCATGATATCATGCTAGTTGGGCATTTTCCTTTACCTAGGCATTTAATCAAACACATGGTAGGCATAGTATGTGTAAACAACATTCTACAACAATTAAGCATCATGATTCAATTCTAGTGTCATCATTCAAGGGTTTAGTCATAGGTTTACATGAATCTATATCTATACTAATCAAACACACATAAAATTTATCACCCAACATGGAATAGAATTCAATTACTCATTATCAACATGAACAAGAGCATCCCAATCATGCAATTCACAAAGGAAATCCATAAACTTGAACTTAGAAAAGAGATTCTTGGGCTTCATAGACGAAAGGAGTCCATGAATGAACAATATGCATACCTGGGTTGAGTTTTCTGAAGTTCTTGCATTTGAAGGATTTAGATCTCTTAGTTCTTGAAGAAGATTTGGATTATATCCTTGAGGATTAATCTTAGAGAGAAACCCTAGTATTTGTTATTGTAAAATAATAATGAACAAATGGGCTAAGGTTGGATATAACTGGATATATATAAGTGGGTGGTAAAAGATCAAAATACCCCTGTTAAAACGACTTAAAATAATAGAGCGGGACATGTGACAGTAGGGTGCGATGGTCCATCGCTTTTCTGACGGTCCGTTCGACTCACCGTCGGACTGAGGCAGAATTGAGACCTACTGCCATGGTGCGATGGTGGGATGCGATGGTCCATCACTGGGTAGACAGTCCATCGATCCTAACCATCGCTGCTAGGCAGAATGGGGTCTCACTATTTCCCTTACGATAGCCTGAGCGATGGTCCGTTGCTTGTACCACGGTCCATCGTCTTGGGCCATCACTCCTGGGCAAATGTAGTCATACTGACTTGGTGAAACGGTGGGGTGCGACGGTCTATCGCTAGTCCGACGGTCCGTTGGCCCTCACCGTCGTACTTGGACAGTTCTGACTGCCTGAGTAAAATGTCCATAACTTTCTCGTCCGATATCGGATTTTGATGAAATTGGTATCGTTGGAAAGATAATTCAATTTCCCATGTTATAGAAAGTGAGAATATTAAAAATACCTTGTTTACAAAGATGGATTCGTATTTCAAAGCAAGTTCTAATATCCTTGAGATGATTTCCATCTAGGAAAAAGGTACGGGTATTACACTTTCAGACTCAACATAACGATTCCCTGATAGAATATATAGACCACTCTTCTCCTTGTACTCATACTTTTTCCTCTAGTCACCATCACGCTATCTACTCCTATCCATATACCTGTCTCTATAGTTGTTTCCACCTTGATTCCTTTTTCACAAGTTCAAAGTGTCTTGGTTAGGTGCTTGGCCCTTGGCTCAGAAACTCTCCATCTCTTTATCTAAGTATTTTGCTTTCTCAATAAAATCATACTCAATATGTCTTGAAGATTTTCCTCGTGTTCCCATTGTATTCACTTTTTTTGCTTCAATAACTTCAAATTACTTAGCGAAATAACCCGATATCAGTTCTTAGTTGTGCTACTTCTTAAGCCATTGTCTCATCTAGGTCTATTTTCTCATTGGAAGCACCAATAGCATATGTACCAGCTAACCTGCCCACCTCTTGAGTATGACACCCTCACTAATTTTCCTGAACTATGCACACCTGATTCTTGTTTTCACAAGATACGTAGGCAGCCCTCAGTTGGGTTCGGTCCAATTCTTTTAGAAAAATAATAAAATTTTGACTTGGTTGGTACCAATATAGTTAGGAGTGTGCATAAAAAAGAGAAAATTGGTATGATGGGAAGGACCAACTTTATGATAAACCATAGGTTCTTTTGGTACCTTTTATCACACTTGAGTAACGCTTGAAAAAATTCTCTTGCATACATCTAAAATAAGAACGAAGTAACCTCGTCGTATCTAGTGTATTGTGTGGTGAGCTTTAGTTTAATTCATTGTATTGCATTTGTTGATCTAGAACTTGGCCTAAATGTTTATTGAGGTGAAATTCTGAGTTACACTTGGTTTAGGAAAGGATCGTAGGCCTTCTTTGGACCGATTGAACCTTTTACAACCTACCAAATGAAATAGATCACTAGCATTTCCCTTTTGAGCCTAAAACTTTTTCTTCAGACAACCGCATTTATGTCTATAACTTTTTGAGTTCTACATACACTCTCTCTTGGACCTACCTCCTTGAGCACGATCTATGAAGATTCAAGATCAAAGACGCAAAATGCAAAGAATATGTTGTCCAGATGAACAAAAATAAAAAAACGACTTCAAAAGGAACAAAACCCCACAAAAAAAGAAAAAAAAAGAACAAAATATATAGTTTCTTGAAAGAAAAGGGGAAAAACTCCAACGCAAAATTCCAAAGAAGTCAAACCAAATGCAAAGCAAGGGACAATGACACACAACTAAAACGATCATACGTCAAAGCACAACAAACGTTGAAAGCACAAATGCAGTATAATGCTCATTGAAGAATTAGTCACTTTTATTCCAAATATTATCCTATCCGTTTCCAATCCCACATTAGAAGCCAATAACAAATCTTGCAGGATCCTATTCCAAGTGTTCTCGCATTAGTGGATACTTATATGAAGGTCAAGCCTATGGTATCATAATTGCATGCATTGAATTTCTTTCTGAGTGTTAGCGTATTTCTCTAGATGTTCCCAAATTCAAAAAGAAAATTACTAAAATATATGCGAAATGGGACTTTCTTTCTGAAGGGGGTACTTGAAACATGGGAATAAGCATATCTCGAAACTTTGTTTGAAGCGAGACAAAAAATCTTGTCGATAATTAGACATTCTGAGGTACCACTTGAAACTATAGGAGTTACCCTGAAGGTCAACTTGGAAGGAGATGAGGAAATTTTTATGCACACTATTAATTATTGGTACCAATTGAAGTCAAGACACGATTGTTCCTTCTTAATCTTTCAGCATTTTTTACCAAAAAATACAACAATTTTTTTTTCTTTTTTCAAGAGGCCTACTTTCCCATACGGACATTTTCTTACCTTTTATTCAAGGTGCTCGCTTTACATACATGTATTTTTTACTTTTCATTCAAGGCGCCTAATTTTAAAATACGACATTTGACTTTTTTCTTTCAAGCACATATCTTTAAATATCAATATTTTATTTTTCGATCAAGCGTCCATTTTTGAGTATTTTTTACATTTTATAGTCCCTCTAGTCGAGAGCCTATTATATTTGTTCTGCCAATCTAGAACCTTTTACATAGTCCCGCCAATTAAAAGGCTATTAGAGAGCCTCCGTCGTCGTAGATAATCAAAGAAGACAATAAACATCAATCTCCATAAACAATTAGAGGTGTCATGCATCGGTCTTCGTAGATGATCGAAGACGTCATTCTTTTCTAGTCCCTGCAAACAGTCGGAGATATCATACATTTTTTTAATAACAAGACATTTAAAAAAAAACTCATTTTAAAGGAGAAAAATTCCAGCATAAATCATACATTGGGATAAATTTTGAGAGCCGCCTCAAAATTTACTCTATTTTTGTTATTTCGAACTACATTGACCTGATTCTCATAACACTCGAGATATGTAGGAACCTCTATATAAAGTTCATTCATCAAAATTTCATAATCATCCTATCTATGATGATCCAAATAGAATCCAACTAATTTTGAGACCTAGGAAAATCGGTAACGAAGTCCATATTGATTACCTACCATTTCCATACAGGAACCTCAATCTCTTGAGACAACCCACCTGGCCTCAAGTGCTTAACCTTCACTTGTTGACACATCATGCACTAGCCACAAAACTCTTTCTCCCCAACAAGTACACAATCTTGCATCTCCCATCATCTTACAATTCGATACTGGGGCAATTTTGAAACCAGCATCGGGAATAGGTGAACACTTTCCTTTCCAAATAATTCTTTGCTAAATATTCATTTCACATGGGTCTATCCACCCTAAAATAGGAAAAATTGGGTTGGTCTGCCCTCCAAAAGACAGTTATGCATGTATTTCTTTAGTTAAATACTTATGTTTGCTTGTCTTTACTTTCATATATGGCACTGAATTTATTTCTTTTGCGCTGTATGTTATCTTTGCCTTTATTTTCACGCATCATAATGCATTTATTTTATCGTTTAAGCATCACATTTTATATTTGCCTTTACGTGCATGCAGTGCAATGCATTTATTTTGTAGTTTAAGTGCTATAGTCTATCTTTGCCTTTACTTGCACGCTTCGCAATGCATTTATTTTATTATTTTAAGCATTGCATGTTATCTTTGTATTTATTTGCACACATTGCAATGCATTTATGTTATTCTTTAAGCACTGCACGCTAGCTTTATCTTTACTTGCACATCGCTATGCATTTATTTTATTATTTAAGCACTGCATGTCATCTTTGCCTTTACTGGCTCATATCGCAATGCATTTTGTTATTTAAGCACTGTATGCCTCACAAATATTGCAATGCATTTATTTTATCATTTAAGCACCATATGCAATTTTTGAATTTATCTGGCACATATTGTAATACATTTATTTTTATTATTTTAGCACTGCACACACATATCACAATGCATTTTATCATTTAAGCACTGCACGTCTCGCAAATACCGCAATCCATTTATCTTATTATTTAAGTACTGCATGTCATTTGTCTTTATTGACATATACCACAATGCATTTATTTTATCATTTAAGCACTGCATTCTATCTTTGCCTTTACTTGAATCCGCAATGCATTTATTTCATCATCTAAGCATCTATCTTTGCCTTTACTTGAATCCGCAATGCATTTATTTCATCATCTAAGCACTGCATGTTATCTTTGCATTTATTTGGAAATATCGTAATGCGTTTGTTTTATTATTTAAGCACCATATGCTATTTTTGCCTTTATCTGAACGCATCGTAATACATTTATTTTATCATTTAAGAATTGTATATCATCTTTGTCTTTATTGAGGCATATTGCTATGCATTTAAGCACTGTATACATATAATGCAATGCATTTATTTTATCCTTTAAGCATTGCACGCCTCGCAACCATCGCAATGCATTTATTTTATCGTTTAAGCATTGCATGCCTCGAAAATATCGCAATGCATTTATATTATTGTTTAAGCATTGCATGTCATCTTCGTCTTTACTGGCACATATCGCAATGACAGCATACATATTATATTATTTAATGCATATATTTGTAATTACAAACATTGATTTTTTCCTTTATCTTTTAATAAACCTAAGTCTGGCCGGGAACCACACTTGTGGATTCTGAAGGGAGCCTAACCGAGGATCGCGCCTCCACACTAGCCAAAATCCTTATAGTATCCAAAATATCAAGTCGAACCATCAAGTTTTTTAAGGAATGAATGTCCCGTGCCAACGGCCTCTGAGAAACTGAAATACACACCAAATTACCCATACTCACTGCCTTG
The DNA here is from genome assembly GCF_002878395.1 of Capsicum annuum. NCBI lineage: Eukaryota > Viridiplantae > Streptophyta > Magnoliopsida > Solanales > Solanaceae > Capsicum > Capsicum annuum. Next base: position 12,763,851 of record NC_061113.1, on the reverse strand, counting down.
CGACTCAAGGCATCCGCCACCACATTATCATAATCCTTTAGCAATTTCATCCATCTACGCTAGCGAGCATTAAGCTCAAGCTCTGTCATAAGATGCTGAAGACTACGATGATCGGTAAAAATCTCACAATGCACACCATACAAGTAATGCCTCCAAATCTTGAGCATGAAAACTACCGCCGCCAACTCCAAATCATGAGTGAGGTAGTTGTGCTCATGCACCTTAAGTTGCCTAGAAGCATAGGCAATGACAGGACCCTGCTGGATCAAAACACATCCAAGACCAACACCATAAGCATCACTAAAAATTGTGAATCCCTCGCCCTCAACTAGAAGAGCTAACACAGGGGCGGAAGTGAGACAATCCTTGAGCTTCCCAAAGCTCAACTCACACTCCTCGGACCATCGAAAAGGAACTTCCTTCCGAGTTAATCTAGTCGTAGGGGATGATACGGTAGCAAATCCCTCAACAAAATGCCTATAATAACTCGGTAAACCAATAAAATTGCGAACCTCAATTGGAGACGTAGTCTTAGACCAATCACGAATCGCTGAAATCTTACCCGGGTCTACCATAATATCCTCCTTGGACACCACGTGTCTAAGAAAATATACTGACTCAAGCCAAAATTGGCACTTGGACAACTTGGCAAAAAACAAATGCTCTTGCAAAACTTGGAGTACAATCCTCAAGTGCTGCACATGCTCCTCACTACTCCTTGAGCACACAAAAATATCATCAAGAAATACAATGACAAAGGAGTCTAGATAGAGTCCGAACACACAGTTCATCAAGTCCATAAATGCGGCGGGGGAATTAGTCAGCCCAAAAGATATCACCAAGAACTCATACTGACCATAATGGGTCCTAAAACCTGTCTTCGGGACATCCTCAGCCCGTATCCTCAACTGATGGCAACCAGATCTCAAGTCAATCTTAGAAAACACTACTGCACCCTGAAGCTGGTCAAGCAAATCATCAATGCAAGGCATAGGATAATGGTTCTTCACCGTCACTTTATTAAGATGCCTATAATCAATACACATACGCATAAAACCATCTCTCTTCTTTACAAACAAAATAGGAGCTCCCCATGGGGGCACACTCGGTCTAGTAAAACCTTTACCAAGAAGATCCTAAAGCTAAGAATTCAGCTCCTTAAGCTCGGCAGGAACTATACGGTAGGGTGCCATAGAAATAGGTCGGGTGCCAGGTTTAAGTTCAATAGCAAACTCAATCTTATGATCAAGGGGAATACCAGGCAGATCGTCAGGAAATATATCAGGAAACTCACACACAATAGGAACAGAGTCAAGCGTCGGACTCTCTACACGGGTATCACATATATAAGTGAGATAGGACTTGCAATCTCTCGATACAAGTCTCCTAGCACAAACATAAGAAATAATCCCCGTTGGCTCACGGCTAACCGCTTCCTGCCATACGAATGAGGGTATGCCGGGCATGGATAAGGTAACAGTCTTGGCAAAATAATCCATGACCGCATGATAGTGAGCCAACCAGTCCGTGCCCAGTATCATATCAAAATCTAGCATATCCAGAACAATAAGGTAAGCATAAGTATCAACATCACTAACTGTCACGACACATGATTTGAATACCTAATCCACTACTAAAGAATCACTTATGGGAGTAGATACACGTAATGGCATAGATAATAAATCACAAGTCAACTCCAATCATGGTGCATAATAAGAAAATATATAAGAATAAGTGGATCCAGGATCAAATAAAGCAAGAGCTGACTTGCGGCATATCAAAATTGCACTTGTAACTACAACATCTGAAGTTTCAACCTCGGGCCTAGCAGGTACTCTATACAGCTGACCACGCTAGCCACCTGGATGGGCACCTGAACATCCATCTGCCCTTCTTACCTGAGTACCACCTTGAGCACCTTGGTAACTACCTCTATGACCTCGTACAACATCCCTACCTGAAGGAGGAACTTCCCTAATGGGAGTATCTCCCTCGGCTGAAGCAACCATCGCCCCACGACTAGGGCACTCTCTAGAAAAATGACCAAGAAGACCACAAGTAAAACAAGATTCACGAGAAGAACCAGAACTTACAAATTCAGTTAATCCGGTATAGCTACCACTCCTAGAATGGCCCACAGATGAACCTATCAAAGACTGATCACTGTCCTTACTAGGGAGATCACTAGCAATAAACTGATACCTATTAGCTGTTTGAAGAGCTGCCTGAACTGGTCGACTAGTCTGACTCTGAGGCTGAAAAGATAGACGCGAAGGATGTCCAACATAAGAAATACCACTCCTAAATTGGAAACTACCACGTCTCCCACCAAATCTACCCTAGAAATTTAGGCCTCTTATCACAGCCCTCACAACTCTCCCTGTGTATCTTCTTCATCACTCTAGCATGATCAGAAACCTCAGCAAAAGTCCTACCTATAGCAACTAGACTCTGAGTAGACATCCGAATAGGGAGTCTCGAACCTCTAACAAAGCATCAGACCCTCTTATACTCAGTGTCCAAGATAGAAGTCGCATGTCTGACCAACTTATGAAAACAAGCCTCATACTCAACGACTGTCATGGAGACCTGATCCAGTCTGGAGAACTGATCCATCAGTTGATCTCTATGACTAAGCGACATAAACTTCTCCAATAACATCTCGGAGAACTGAGTCCATGACAAGGGAGGAGATCTAATTGCTCTAGCATCTGCAAAACCCCTTCACCAGTAATGAGCAGACAAATCCAATTGAAATGTGGTGTAATCTAAATCATGAGTCTCAACAAGGCCTAGAGCACGAAGCCTATCTTCACAAGCAGTAAGAAACTTAAATGCATCCTCCCCAATAGCACCAGAAAACCTAGGTGGAGTCAACCTCAAAAATCTACCAAACATCTTCTGTTAATCGGCAGACATAGAAGGCTGGATCACAACTGGCAGCACGGCTACCGGCTGAACTACTACTGGTGGGAGCTGTAACTGTAGGCTGCGCCCCAATTCCAAAAGTCTGTGCACTATCAGTCGGTACACCACCAACCATACCCAGTATCTAAATCAGGGTATCTCTGAGCAAAGAAGAAGGAATGAAACCTGGTGGAGCCTGGGCTGGTCCCTGGCCCACCACTGGCTATGGCAGAGGAATCTCTAGCTCAGGTGCGGGGATAGGTCCCTGGGAAGGCGGCCTATCCTGGCCCCTAGCTGGAGACACATCACGAGGCTGTCCTCGACCTCTAGGTCATCTACGAATAGGAGCAAGATTCTTGGGCCCAATCTCAGGACCGCACCTCACATAGGGGCAGCATGTTTCCTCAACATCTGCAAAAGAGTATAGTCAAGAAAAATATAATACAAACCAACTCAGAATCTTAGCATGATATGAATGAAAAAAATAAAGGACTCCTAAGAATGTCATATAGCCTCCCCGAGATAAGAAACGAATGTCAACATTCCGATCCGCATGACCGCGTTTGGAGACATGATGACACCTTCCATGTCCCACCAGTAGGTAAGTCGATATCGTAACCCGAAGCTATGGCAATGGTTACCTCGATAAGAATGTCCAACATGGACTTTATATATGAACATAATATATAACAACAACATTTCAGAACTAAGGACAACCGATATTCAAACAAAAATCCCATAACATAATAGTATTAATACAAGAGCTTCTAAACTTGACAAGAGGAATTTACTATCTCAGAATCTAAAATGTCTTAAATAATCTCATACATTTGTCTCAAAAGCAAAAGACAAATAAGGATAGAGGGGAAAGAGGGAAACTCGATCTCCAAGATCTTACCTTGTCTTCGAATAGTCAACTCGTATGAATTAGATCAATGACAGTAACTAGGACCTGGGTCTGAACCAAAAAGGTACAGAAGTGTAGTATGATTACCAAAAATGGGTACTCAGTAGGCATGATCGGCCGACTAAGCTTAAATATAATGTAAGGACAATATAAAGTAAGACAATAATCTTTATGTCAAGGGATATGATCTAACCTGAATCTGCTTTAATACCTCTATAACAACATCTATACTACTAAAGCAATAACATGACATACTATCTCTATATACTCCATAATCTCTATAACAACCGAGTATCATTTCAAAAACATAAAGCCATATATACAATCGCAAAGCATCTAGTTTACAGAATCATCATCAACCATCTATAAAACATAAACACAAGAACTTACCACGATGTTCCATACCATCGGGAAGTACACGGAAGAGAGCACAACAAAGAACTCATCACAACGTCCCATACCACCGAAGAGTACACAAAAGAATATCAAACAAGAACTCATCACGGCATCCCATACCACCGGAGAGTACCAAAGAATACAACAATAATATAATAAAGCATAACTATTTCATCAATTTACCAAAAATCGCGGGTAGCACAACCCTGCCATGGCTCGTTACCAAAATCCACTTTCAAATACCCATACCGTAATTCAACATAAAAAAATCAACATTGTCATAGCATAGACATGTAATCATTAATTCTATAATTCATTGATAAATAATGTGAAGTCCATACTAGTTAACCTTATTTTTCCAAAAGTCAAGAGATTACAAGTCTTAAAATCATTAGTCATCATCAACAACAACAAACCCAGTGTATTCCCACACAGTGGGGTCTGGGAAGGGTAAAATATATGCAGTCCATACCACTACCTCCGGAGAGGTAGCAAGTCTGTTTCCGATAGACCCCTGGCTTAGGACAAAGAATAATACGCAAATTCATAATAAAGCATGAAACAAGATGGAATAATAGAAATGAAGCACCCACACAGTAATACACCCTATACTAACAAACCAAAGTCACCCCCACCCACTTACTATCACCCCAAATCTCTCCTAACTACTGACTGTGACTCAACCATAGACACTAACCTTCTACCCTAATCTGCGTTCTCTAAACTTTCCTATCTAGGGTCATGTCCTCAGTAAGCTATAACTGCTCCATGTCACGTCTAATCACCTCCCTCCAATATTTCTTCGGCCTACCCCTACCCCGCTTGAAACCATCCAAAGTTAGCCTCTCACACCTATGAACTGGGGCATCCGTGCCCCTCTTCCTCACATGCTCGAACCATCTTAACCAAACTTCTCGCATCTTGTACTCCATCAAAGCCACTCCAACCTTCTCCCAGATAATCTCATTCCTAACACTATCACTCCTAGTAATCCCATACATCCAATGCAATATCCACGTTTCTGCTATCTTTAATTTTTGGATATGGGCATTCTGTACTGGCTAACACTCCGCTCCATACAGCATGGCTGAATGAACTGCCACTCTATAAAATTTTCCTTTAAGTTTGAGCGGTACCTTCTTATCATACAACACTCCCGAGGCGTGCCTCTACTTCATCCAATTTGCCCCAATTCAATGGGAGATATCCCCATCAATCTCACCATTCCCCTGAATCATAGACCCGAGATACTTAAAACTATCCCTCCTACGCACAACTTAGGAATCCAACCTAACTACCACCTGGTCCTCCTGCCTCAAGTCATTAAACTTGCATTCTATATACTCTGTCTTGCTCCTACTCAACCTGAATCCTTTGGCCTCAAGGGTTCTTCTCCAAACCTCCAATTTATCATTCACACCTCCCCGCGTCTCATCAATCAATACTACATCATCCGCAAAAAGCATGCACCAAGGAACCTCTCCTTATATACGCTGCGTCAATACATCCATCACCAAACAAAACAACAAAGGGCTAAGAGTCGATCCCTGATGCAATCCTGTTAAGATAGGGAAATACTCTAAATCTCCTTCTGCTGTTTTCACCTGAGTCTTAGCTCCTTCATACATGTCCTTAATCGATCTGATATACGCCACTGGGACCCCACTCACCTCCAAGCATCTCCAAAAAACCTCCCTAGGGACTTTGTCATAGGCCTTCTCCAAGTCGATAAACACCATGTAAAGATCCTTCTTCCTTTCCCTATACTGCTCCACTAGTCTCCGCATCCGTCGTTGAGCGACCGAGCATAAAGCAAAATAGGTTCTTTGAAAAAGATACTATCCTCCTTAGCCTCTGCTCGACCACTCTCTCCTAAATCTTTATAGTATGACTCAACAACTTAATACCCCTGTAGTTGTTGCAACTCTGGATGTCACACTTGTTCTTAAATAAAGAAATCATGGTGATCCACCTCCAAGCCTCAGGTATTTTTGCAGTCTTGAAAATACCATTAAACAATTCAGTCAACCACCTTAAACCAGTCCTGCCAGCAAACTTCCAAAAGTCCACAGGGATTTCGTCTGGCCCTGTCGCCCTACCCCTTCGCATCCTGTGAATAGCCTTGCTGACCTCCTCTACCTTAAAATGCCTCCAATAGCTAAAATCACGACACCACTCTGAGTGCTCCAGCTTCCCTAACACAATGTCTCTATCCCTCTCATCGTTCAAGAGTCTATGAAAATACAACTGCTATCTTCTCTTAATATGAGCATCCTCCACCAACACACTACCATCCTTCTCCTTAATACACTTCACTTGATCGAGGTCACGACCCTTTCTCTCCCTCGCCTTAGAAAGCCTATACAACCTTTTTTCCCCAGCTCTCTCTCCTCTAACCCCGCATACAAACTCTCAAACGCTGCCATCTTAGCAGCCATAACTGCTAGCTTAACCTCTTTCCTTGCTAACTCGTACTCCTCCCTATTAGCCCGCTTATCCTCTTTATCCTTACTCTCAACCAAATTAGCATACGTCTCCTTCTTTATCTCTACTTTGTTTTTTACTTATTCATTCCACCACCAATTCCCCTAACGCTGACCAGCCCGGCCCCTCGAGATCCCCAATACCTCTCTAGCCATCTCTTTGATACACCTAGCCGCTCTATCCCACATACCATCCACGTCCCCCCTACACTCCCATACCCCTATCTCTACCACCTTCTTTTCTATCTTCAGCACTCTTACCGGCATCAAGGCCCCCACTTTATTCTAGGTCAATCCTCCCTCCCCCTTCTCTTCTTATCCTTTTTTAAGCCCAAATCCATTACCATAAGCCTGTGTTGGATCAAAAGGTTGTCACTCGGAATAAATTTATAATCCTTACACAACACCCTATCCCCTTTCCTAAGAAGTAGAAAGTCAATCTAAGTCTTAGCAATTGCGCTTCAGAAGGTGACCAAGTGATCCTCCTTCTTCAGAAAGCTCGAATTCACTACCACCATCCTAAAGGCCCTCGCAAAATTCAACATAGCAACTCCCTCTTCATTCCTCTCCCCAAAACCATAACCCCCATGCACATCACTATAGCCTCCCGATAGCACCTCGAACAATTGAAATCTCCTACTGCAGCAATTTTCTCAAAGCTAGGCACACCTCTAACCACCTCGTCCAAAGCCTCCCAAAACCAATTTTTGTTCTCACCGTCCAAGCCCACCTGCGGTGCATAAATACTACATACGTTCATAGTAAACCCCCCAATGATCAACTTAATCGTCATCAAATTGGGGAAAAACTACAACCCTCTCACAATATAGGTTATTCAACTATCATGAGGTCATTCTTTAACTAGCATCATCATGACATGAGTTATCAATTAAGCCATCTCAACTTCACATATTAGGAGATAATTTAACTAACCATCACACGATACTAGATCCATCATCACTAAGCATGTCACAAATTTAAGGACTAGTTTCTATATTTTAATCAAGTCAAGTCCACCAACTAGTTTACTAGGTTTCAAAGAATAATCATATATTTTAGAAGTAGTTAGTAATCACATAAGCCACCTTACTAGGCAAGATTTCATAATATAACCTCTTATTCAAGTCAAGTATATATAGGTTAGCCCCTAAATTTTTTCATGCAAGCTCACACATAACGCTAAGCCTCAACTCAATATTAGGAATAAATTTCCTCTAGTAACTAATTTAGCATCAACAAGGGTCACACCTCTTATATAGTGATTTGGAACAAGAAACGAATAACAATTTACCAAGAGACACCTCATAATTAAGAATATAAACGGTTGGCCCCACATGGCCTAACCTTACAAATATCAATGCATATAAGTAAATTTGCCTCACACAGCGTCATAATGTTCTTACCTCTTTCGGATTCATCGAGAATCATCATAATTTCACATATTCCTCCGGACTCTAACCGGGCATCATCATAATATCACACATTCCTCCGGACTTGAACCGGGCATCATCATAATATCACATATTCCTCCGAACTCAAATCGGACATCATCATAATATCACACATTCCCCCGAACTCATACTGGGCGTCTTCATAATATCACATATTCCTTTGGATTCACCGGTCATCATCATAATATCAATAAACACTTTAACTCATGGATTTGTGTTCTAAATCCAACCAGTAATAACATGCAGATCATACTATTCAGCCTTTAAAAAATGGAGCAAATGAACTTGAGAATTGTAAGAAATTGACTCTTGAATTAGGAAATATGAACCATCGGTTATGTCACCCATCCTGTTTCATGCTTTACTATGACCTTGTTAACTATTCTTCATCTTGAGTCGGGGGTCTATTGGAAACAACCTATCTACTTCTTCGGAGGTGGCGGTATGGACTGCATACATTTTATCATCCCCAGACCCACTTGGTGGGAATACACTGGGTATGTTGTTGTTATTGAACCATTGGGATGACAGTAGTAGGCAGAACTTTGCAGTGGCATATAGGGCCCTTTATATGCATTGAGCTAATGCTTCCTTCACACTGTTTTTCTTGGACAATGCTAACATCCAACAAAAATAATTAGGTGGAATGGCAGACCTATCAGCGAATACACCTGGGCCTGTCTTTATAATAGGAAAATAAAGTCATTTAAACCACAGATTTCCAATACATGCAACACCCTACGTCTAGCGAAAGTGAGAAGAATTTCCCTGTTCTACTGGGTCACTGGAATATGAGCTAAAAGGATAAAGGAAATCCCAAAGAAACAATATTGTGATTTGTGTCCACTCCACAACACCCACACATCAAGTTGTACATACATTATCAATCCCAATCGAATAATATTAAGGGACCGACAATGAGTATACCCACATGGCACCAACATACATGTGAGTTCAATTTGAAGTATGTGATACTCAATGAGCTTCAAAAGGCATAAACAAGTTCGGTCAAGGCCAACATCTGTAGTGTTTCAAAGTTAGCGAGAAGTTCATGCTAAGTTGCTCAAAGTCGGGTGCGAATCTAAAGGATCTGAGTGTATGTGTGCTGGGATACACCAATAAAATGTATATTATTACATAAAGAAGTATATATCTTGAATCCTTGATCAATCAAAGCTATTGAACTATAATTAATAAAATTTAATTCTTTACAGTACTTAATATTTTATTCATAAGATACCTCATGTAACAGACAAACATTTTCATTCTCATACTTTCTTGATCATATAATATACTCCCTCCGTTCCATTTTGTGTGTCTTAATTTGACTGGGCACGGAACTTAACAAATAAAAAAAGACTTGATGATTTTTACCAAATGTGCACAATAATCACTTAACAAGGGTATTCAAGTTATGATCGCAAGATAATTCGATAATCGAGTGCAACCATCACAACTCCTACACACATATATATAGCTTGGACAGTCATCACGTATCTAGGTCGCCAAGCATTTACTTAGTTCAAGCTTAAGGTGGGTCAAGTCCCATTTCTAAATCTCGAGAATGCAAAGCTTACTAACACAAGTCTAGCTTCTAACCGGAATTAATCTAAGTCATCCATACCTCACCATAAGGGCTTAACAATCATTTCTAGGTCTATAGGGAAAGTCTCTTCAAGAATCCTTCCTAAGTCAACCCAACACCAAAGTCATCTCCTATCTAGGCATTATATAGGTCAATACATTCCTAAGGATAGAGAAGTATACCAATTATGTCTACTTAGAACAACTATAGTGTTTTCACACTAGTCATGAGACCACAAATAGGCTAACCAAGGTCCTAGGCTAAGGGTCAAATTTCATACCTTACAAATTAATAGTCTATAGCAATCAATAAATCCCAAGTTCACCATTTAATCAACTATCGTCTAGGTACCCCGCCCAATCTCACAAGATATCAATAATTACATTACAAATAAGCTCAATCTAGTCTAACCTAACTTGAACCCAAGCAACTCACGAACCAATGAGCTTTTCCTTTCCTTTCCGAGAAGCTTCCCTTTTCACAAGCAATGCTATCAATAAAACAATCTAAGAATTACAATAAGAATGACAATTCTCATTATAACACCATTGTGCCATGGGTTTTAAATGGATATCAAAACCCCAATTGGGTTTCACCCTTGGAAAGGAGTTTCCAAGACCAACTCATAGCCTAATTATCTTTAGGGAATGAAAACCCTCAAGTAATTTGAGACAATCACTCAATTTTGAGGCTACAATTGACCCACAATGATTTAGAGATTTTGAGTCAAGAAACCATGAAATCAATATCAAATCAGAGAAATTCTTCCCTTAGATTTGTAGCAAAAGGATGGATTACACAAGTTACTATGCTCTTAATCAACCCACAAGACCAATTTTTGAGTCACCAATCTCCTATGGCTGCTAGGGTTTTAATTGAAATGATGAATGCCCAAAATCTTCCAAAAGACCCCTTTTATACGATTTCAGATGGCCCGCAAGGTCAAAATTTATTTTTGACTTTCCGGACTCATTCGGACTCCGTTTTTCACAAACGAACTATGTAACCTCACTAAATTTGATATTGTAGACACTTTGGTGAAGTCGAATTTTTTATCCAAGGTCATTTAGGCCACTTGTGGATCCCACACCCATATATTTTGATTTTTGACTTTTTGATAATGGGTCGAAATGAGCTCGGGTGTTGTGGGATCCGAACCAAGGGTCTATTTATCCTAAAATCAATGTTATATAGCTGCTGGCGCAGTCAAAATTTGTATCCAAAATTATTTTATTGAATTTTTCGCTCGGTGGCCATTTGGAATCGACGAAGACTTCAAATTGGAAAAGTAGTTCTACAAACCAAACAAACCGTCAGGTAACTGAACTATTGGTTCTTGCAAGTCACTAATGACTTGAGAAGGCTATGGAAGAGCTCTATGCGAAAATAAGCAAGAACACGGCAAATGACCTGAAGGGTCATTACAGGAACGTGTGTTGCGTGTTTGTCTTCTATCATTATGCTACAATCTTAAATCTTGATATTAGCATTTATATTTTGTTCATTAAAAGAAATTCTAACAATGGAATGGTGTACTTTCTATCTAGCAAGAAGTATCTAAAGCAAAATAAGATAAATGTAACCTTTAAGGGAATGAATATATTGATGAATTCCTACTCTAAAATTAATAAATGCATGTAAATAAACTAACAAAATTACTAAATTCATCGGAATATGCAAATATAGCAATGACTACTATACAATATACATTTATCTTAAGCCAAAACATTGAAAAGTAGGATGATTTTGGTTTGAATTTAAAATTCTTCCACGGAAGAAGAAAATCATATAATTAGTTTGACGTTGTAACACCACAAACTACAAAACAAACTCCATTCACTAAAATTGCATGACCTCTAATTTCAATATTTTGAATGGATTGACTATTGAATAATTAATAATGACATAATATAGTAATCGTATATGCAAACACAAACAAATTTTATATATTTGAATTCCAAGTTATAAGAGAAGAAGTACCTACTTTAACAGAAGAAAAATGAACAAAAACAACAATCATGATACCTGAAGAGTTCATCCCACAATATAATATTGGCCTTAACCTTGACAAAGATGCTAGAACTCCAAACCTAGTAGAAAGTACAGAGCATATATAATACTAACATATGAATAAGACTTTCTGAAATTCCCAAGGAGGATAACCAAGCACGTCTGCACTCCTAGAATTCAACTTTCACCGCCAGATATGAACTATATCCTTTCAAAATTTTTCGCAAATAATTTTCAATAAGACTATGTTTTGAAATGACCATAAATAAAGATCAGGGACAAATAATTCCAAATGTTGGACTATATTTTCCGCGGCATGTATTCTCACATGGCCAGCTATATGTTGCACTATCAGAGGAATTTCCGAGTCAACAACTGGATTGCTGAGTTTGGAAGAGCAACCCAAATGAATGAAAGGAACATATACCCGCAATATCGTCTATAAAGAAATTTTTGTTAGAATTATTTTTTACATTATATTTCTTCAGGCAATTCACTGCCCCCGTTTTTCTCTTTTGCGCTCGAACGGCCAATTAATTGGCTCTACATCCGAGCAAAAAGGAAATATTTCAGTAGGACAATTTAACCTATCCAATTCAACTACATGCAAGTTTGCATTTTGTTTCTTGTAAAATATAAATACGTTGAAACCCATCAGTAAAATAACATCACTATTGTAGAAATCAATCGGACTTGGGTAATTCGTCACCCTCTTGATGTTTTCAGTCTCAACTTCTTGTTCCTTCCTCCAAAAGTGATCTATTCTATTGTCAATGCACCAAAGCTCTAAAATTCCACTGGGAGACAAACAAATAAATCCCAACTTGCCTTCATATGAAATTATTTTTTTGAGTGTATAATCTTCATTTCGAGCCACTTGTTCAGGAAGATAAAATCTGGGATACGCTTCTTCTCCATCGTAGTTTAGGACTATTACTTGATCATCAGTTGTCAAAAGATAAATTAAACCACTTGCATTAATAGGTATAAAATGATGCTTGAAAGATGCATCTTCAGAAAGCGAGATCATATTTGCTTGTCGCCATGCATTAGTCTGAGAGTCGAAGATTTCACAACAATAATTGCCAGGTCCCAAATGCCTATATATAAACAAAGATTTAATGAAGGAATCTGTTCTAATAACTACAAAGTAAGGAAAATCAATGTGTAGATAATTAGACGTACCTAGAACCAAATGGTGGGTCTTTTGACAAACGAATAATCTTGAAATGCAAGGGATTTGATTTAAGTACCACTAAAGCAACTTTGACTGTCGAATACCTCAGTTTGGGATTCGGCAACACTTTCCATTCTTTAGTACTAGGTTTGCAAATGTAGTACCTATGATTGTTGTACCTTATTGATCTCACACAACACAAAATCCCTTGCTTCGAAGATGCCTCAATTTTTATGTTGCTACCGTAAATGCTGAAAAATCTATCTTTTGGTTTCAAGGCTTCAACTGGTAGGCGTGACAGTGGATTTTTTCCTGAACAATCGTCCATTGAAACAAACTCCGAAATGTACCTGGAGTTATCTATACCTTGAATGAAGTAACCTGAAATATCATTACGAATATAGTTCAGAGTTATATTCTAAGTTCAGTCACATTAATTAAAACAAATAAAACAATGACCTGAAATATTGTTGGTTCTACGACAATAACTTTGCATGAAGCTTTTGCTTACTACTTTGCAGGTATCTAGTGTTTCTAAGGATGTTCGGGTTAATATCTCGAAAGCTACATCAGATGGAAGCTCTGAAGAAGCTATTACTGGCAGAGACGAATCTGACTTGAAGTTATTCATAGGTAAATGTACGGTAGATTTCTACAAGGATGAGTTTTTGTTGAGAGAAAAGAAAGTTTTTTTTTTTGGCTAATGTAAAGAAAGATAAGTGAATTCACTAGGTTATAGTTTAAAAATGTAAGAAAACATACAACTATATTTATAATAGGAGAAGTACTTTGAATATGAACAAAAATATTTTTCTATTATTGTTGAATGAATAGTTTTTCCAAATTATCCTAGACGATAAAAATAGAAAAAATAGTAAATACCCATTCTTAAAATTGTTTCTACATCAGATTTTCTCATGATAGGTATCTAATCTACGTATTTATTTCTCTTATATAATATACCTTTTTAATACGAGAAAACCTATCCTTTGAGTGATTAAACAAGTAAAATTTTCATGCACAAATATGAATATGAATCATTTCTATTAACATAAAGTATCATTTCTATTAACATAAAGTATGTACTATTTTTGTTTTACTTATATTTTAAAATTCTATTTTAAGAGTCAAATGATTTTTATATAAATTTTTTATTCCGTACGTGCTTTAAATTATAAACTAGTGTCGCGACACGTGAGTCGCACGTGAGTCTTATGAAATGTAGGTAAAATGTGTGTATATAGCCTAACATTATAGTTAGAACGTTTATTGTAATTAATCTCATTGTGATTTATTTAATAAATGTGAAAAAGTATACATGAATGAATTTATTAAAAAATATTTTCCTTTTTCCATGTTAATCATTGAGTGTTATCATGTCTTCCGCTGTCTATACGAGTCCATACCGTTTATACCTATACCGACGAACATTTATAGTGTAGCTAGAATTGAAAATATTTAAACCACTGATGTTGTATGATAATGTAAATGAAACAATTCTCGTGTAATACTTCTTTATAGATGATATTGCGAGTAGATGTCCCTTTCATTCATTTGGGTTGCTGTCACTATCCGAACCGAGGCCATGGCCGCAATGGAAATCCCGAACCATGAAGGCCCAAAAGCCCTCTCAACTTGTAATCATATGCATAATTCATCTAATTATAAAAATGCGGAAGCAAACTGAAAACATAGTCATTTCATTATTTCAACAAAACCGTACGAATATAATTTCAACAAGACCCAAATGCACCTAACACCTGTCAGCTAAATCTCTACTAACTGAAAGAAAACAACATCTTTTTGAAACTAGGACAAGGTCCCCGGTCGGACCATAAACTAGAACCAAATGTAAACATCACATGACAGCAAGATGCCTTCCGAAATAAGGGAGGCTCACCAACTCTGAATATTTGTCAACGATCTACGGCTTAGTGGGACCCCGAGACTGAGCCTCAAATCCTGAAATATAGGGGTCAATGCAAAATATACTGGTATGTGAAACAACCCAAAATATCCTTTTTTTATACAAAATAGGTGAGAGCATTTTATAATAACAGTGAACGCAATGCAAGTAAAAATGCATGGGCATATTTTAGTACACTTCAAAACAATTCTTGATTGCTCTGACTCACTCTTTGTTATTGTTTTGAGCTAGTCAATACACCCTATAGATCTATAATTGTCACGATCCGAACCAAGGCCCTTGCCGTGACGAGCATCCCAAACCATGAAGGCTTGGGAACCCTTCTATACCTGATAATCATGCATAATATTCATATACAATAAGGAAAATGCGGAAAATAACGGAATCATGATCATTTCTAGCTTCAACTGAACAGTACAGAATGAAACCCATAAACATCTAACAATATCTGACACAGGTCCACAAAATCTCTAACATTACAAGATCAATCATAAGCCTAGAACAAAACTGGGACAAGGCCCCCATTGGGCCCAATACCAAAATAACATAATAATGTTCTAAAGACAAGGCCTTCCAAAATAAAGAAGGCTCACCAACTGCTCACTTCTGTCTGACAGATTCTACGGTTTAGCAAAAACTTTGGACTGAACCTCAGACCCTGAAATGTAGGGGTCAGTACAAAGTACTGGTGCGCAGTACAATCCAAAATAATTAATATTATACAACATAAGTGAGAGCAATTTGTAAAACAATATGCATGACATAATTTAAAGCACATGGGTAGTTTCAAATAATCTTAAAGCAAGTTTCTCAATTTAATTCTGATCTTTGTATTACTTCTGAGCTAGATGGTACACCCTACATTTCTACAATCCCATGGGCTATATGGAATCCGTCCTTGACTCGGCGGCCAAGCCCCCAATCCATGTTTACTGGAAGGATTAGGGTGTCAGCAAGGTGGGGGGAGGGGGGGGGGACACGCAAGATCACAAAGCAGGGTGTCATAATCCCCAATCAAGTCAACATGTCATGGTAGTACACAAGATCATAAAGCAGGGCTCCTAACCATAGTCTCAATTTGGGATGACATGAATCAAGGTAAACAAGATCACAAAGCATGGTACCATAACCCCGTGTCGGCAAATCACAGTTTCTAGTATAGAGTCTTTCAACTCGTACTTTCTTTGGGTACCCATCTAACTCTCTTTAAGCCCATTTTAACCTTTTCTGATCATGCATCTTTCAAAACTCTTTTTGTGAAAATCTAATCGAAATTCGACTTCTGTTCTGTTCTAATTCTGTTATGGCCTTATCTGTTTTGGTGTCGTCACACCCACGACTTGCAAGTCATATTACTGAGCCATACAAATAGCATATACAATCTCTTCTTTCAAAACATAAAGTTTAGACCACCATACTTTGAATTAATTCAAGAAGATTTCATACTTCAAACATTCAGCAAACTATGTAAAGTTCATTCTTTCAAGCATTTCAACAAACACGTGGTGGTCATCAAATTTGTGATAAAACATGCACTCTTTTTAATAAACCTCTTTAACCTTCAAAACTAAGTTAAATGTCATCTCATCAATTCAAAATCATGATCCAAGTCATAAACCATAGCCAAAACATTTATATCATATTTTCAACAATGCACTTCGAATAAGTCATCACTTACAAAACTAGGAGCTTGTAAACATAAGAGGGATTTTTAGTAGTTCTTGCTCTCAATTCAATCATTCAAACTCATCAAACATGTTCATATATATATATATATATATACTCATACATAATTATAAATCAACTTTAGGGGAAGACCCCAACACTAAAACAATAGATCTAAAAGGATTTATAATACACAATTTGTAAATGAAATTTCAAAACCCCTTTGTCAAGTCATGATTTCTCAACATTCAAAACATCATTAAAAACGTTTTGACCATGCCCATGTAGTTTAGAAAAAACCCACGCACCTTAGAATACTTATATTAAAGAGTTGAACACGGATCTTGATTTGTTTAAGAATTGATTTTTGATCTTGAAGGAAACCTAGCTTCCATCTTGTTCTTGAGAGTGGAGAGGATTTGGGATGTGAAAAACTATTATAATATATATTATAATGCTTAGGGTAGATTTATATTCATGAGGGGTAGGTTCTAGGGTGAAGAAAAGACCAGAATACCCCTAATAAAAAAAGTCACAGAAATTTCTGCCAGTTGACAGGATGACATGCTGAAGTAAAATGAGCATAAATTTTTTACTCCGATGCTGGATTTGGATGAAATTGGTTGCGTTGGAAAGAATACTCAAATACCTTTCATTTGATATATAGCAGACCAACCAGTTCGTTATATACACAAAGTTATGGCTGACGAAAGTTGACCCAAGTTGAAGTGTCCACAAAAACATAATCAATGGAATTGTTTTCAACTAGTCTTAGAGTTAGAGGATTCTTGTGACCTCAATTCATAGTCAAAGATTTTTCCACACTATAGGAGTTATCACCACCCATACATTAACAAGGAATAATCTAGTTCGGGTCTATACACATAGGAACGATGGTTTAGATTCTAGCCTGAAAGTACAGGGTGTTACAATAATTCCACGGGTTATGTGGAATCCTCCCTTGACTCGACGGACAAACCCCCAATCCAAGTTGGTCGCCAGTATTAGAGTTCATAAAGATTGGTGATATCCCCATGTGAGCACATCGCAGGAATTCCCCCATGTGAGATGTCCTAATTATCCTCCCATGTAGGATAGTATATCATAACTCCCGCATCGGCAACTACGGTTTCCGAGATGAGCCCTTACACTCAAACGCCTTCTGCAGGTAACCAACTAGAGCTCTTAAGCCGAACTTTTAGTTCTTCAAAATCATGCTTCATACTTTCAAAACATTCAACACTTATCTTATTAAGGGCATGTCATTACCGGATATCATCATACCCTGACTTGCAAGTCATTCAAAATCACATTATAACATATCTGTAGTCCTTTTTCACTTATCCTCATGTTAATGGCCACTCAAAGTTTTTAAACATCAAGTGAGAGAGAGTAATGTAATAGATTTTCATTTGAGTTTATATCAAAAACACTCTCGTCTCAATAGTACAATTGTAAGGTGGCGATATCATGTTTGCATTACTCAAAATCCATAGAAATTGTTAATTTGACACTATGAACATTTACCATGCTAAAACACGCTCTCAACATGTCATGAATAGTATCAATCCATGATCATTAGAAAAGTATTCATCCTCTAGTTTTTATTTAAGAAAATTCATGTCTTTAAAAATCCGTAACACTTGAAATCGATAACATCATAATGGGAGAGGTAGTTTTTATCATTCATGCTCTCAATCAAACTTTTCATTACAAATGAAAACATATATACATAGTTATATTTAAATTTTGTGAAAACAATAGTTCAAGATAAACATATGCTTTCATCAATACGATTCCATGATACAAGCTTTTAGAAGAAATATCAAAACCTTTCTTTATAAACATGATTAGGGATCTTTAAACTTGATAAAACAAAAAAATCTTATGCCCATGGAGTTTAGGGTATTCCCACATACCTTAATGACGAAGAAATCGTGAAAAGATTGAACCTTTAAGCTTTAATGAGCACCTTTAAGCTTGAATGAGCAAACCCAAAGTTGTTTTTCTCTTTTTGTGTTTTCTAAGATGAACTAGGGGTTTGAGAGAGTTAAAACATATTTAGGAACTTTGATTTCATGTAAGTATGTTTAGGGACGGTTATAGGATGCAAAAAGACTTTGTTTCCCTTGAATTAGCTAAAATACGAATCCATTGCACTGCAAAATATAGGGTAGGCGGCGCCTAGCCCATGGCCAAACCTAAGGTTGGCAGCACCTAGCCCATGGCCAAACCCAAGGTTGGCGGTGCCTAAGCCATCGCCAAACCTTTCTAGTGAAGGTAGGCGATGATAATGCGATGCTTAGTAATTGCCTAAGCCCTACTTTGCGATGCCTACTTAGTTTTGAGGTCCCAAAATATCCCCAACACCTCTCACAACGTCAACACATGATCTACTGTACTACGTGGTCCTAAAGGTCATTTTTGACGCATCAAAAGAGTGTTACGACTATGGGGTGTTACATGATTCCTATGAACATCTTTCACTTATAAAACACTTCCCACATAAGGATAAAGATCATGAAATGTGAATTCAAAAGTAAATCATGGGATTATAGTTTACACATGTAAGAACGATGGTTTGATTTCTAGCTCAAAAATGTGGGGTGTTACTATTGCTCTGTCATACTCAACAGTCTAGCTGTTGACATGAAAATCTCTCTTGATAGTGCAACATATAGCTGGCCATATGAGAATATATGTCATGGCAAATATAGTCCAACATTCAGAATTGTTTTTCCCTGTGCTTTATTTAAGGTCGTTGCAAAACATAGACTTATTGAAAATTATTTGCGGACAAATTTGAAAGGATATACTTCATTATCAGGAGGTGAAAGTTGAATTCTAGGAATGTAGATGTTCTTGGTAGGTGGTTGACCTGTTGTAATTTCTGCACGCATGATGTTGTTATTAAACCCGAGGTCACACCCCTTTTTCGTCTGAGGATGTCAAAATCAAAGGTTTTTCCAATTAAAGTGACGATATTGAATAGAGATTAGTTTATTAACAAAGTCACCACTTCGAATTGAGTTGTGGTGTTCCAAGTTACCTTATTGAATCTATAATCAAAAGGAAAGGACTCTTTATTTGTCACGACCCGAGCCAGGGCCCTAGCCATAACGAGCATCCCGAACCATGAAGGCCTGGGCACTCTTCTAAATCTGGTAATCATGCACAATATTCATATAGTATAAGAAATATTTGAGGAAAAAAATACATGACGGAACCATGGTCAATCTCATAAACTTTAACAATTAAAAAAAAAAGGAAATTTTGAATGTTCTAAACATGTGACAACCATCTGCAAAATCTCTAACATTACATTATCCATCATACGTCTGAGACAAATCTGGGACAAGACCCCAGTAGACCATAAAAAGAAAGAAACACTGAAATCTAAAAATCAGGCCTTCCGAAAAAGAGAAGGCTCACCAACTGCAACTTCTGAGACACATGGATCTACTATTGTATGGGACCGCGGAACTGTGCCTCGGATCCTAAAATATAGGGGGTCAATACAGATATACTGGTACGCAGAGCAATCTAAAATAATATCTTTATATATATAAAAATAGGTGAGAGCAAGTCATGAAACATCATGCATGATATAGTTTAAAATACATGGGCAAATCTTTGATAATCATAAAACATTCTTCTCACTACAGTTCTAATCTTTGTATTACTTCTGAGTTAGGTGGCCCTACAAGTCTACAATCGCACGGGCAGTATGGAGTCCGCTATTGACTCGATAGGCAAGCCCCCAACCCAAATTTGCTGCAAGGGTTGGAGTTTCTATTCTGATACGCCACAGGGCACTAGGCCAGCGTATAATCCATCTTAGGGACATAATAATCTATATCGGCAAAACACGGTTTCAGGCGATGAGTTCTCTGAACTCAGTCCTTCTTCGGGTAGCCACCTAACATCTCTTTATGCCCATTTTTAACCCTTTCTAATCATGCATCGTTCTAAGTTTCAAAATCCGAAAATCTGATTGAAAACATGCACTCTGTTTTGATCCGAATTACCATGGTATTATCTGTGTTGGTGTCATCACACCAAGACTTGCTAGTCATATTTCTAAGCCATAAAATATCATTTATATTTTTCTCTTTCAACACATAAAGTTTGGGCCACCATACTTCAAACCATTCAAGAAGATTCGTACTTCAAATCATTTGTCAAATTCTGTAAAAGTCATTGTTTTCAGCTTTTCAACAAACATGTGGTGGCCATGAAATTTATGAAAAAAACATACAAGATTCTTAATAAACATCTTTAGCCATTAACACCAACTATAATAACCCCTCTTCACATGCAAAATCATAATCAAATTCTTAACAGCCATAAAGGCATTTGTAGCATACTTTACAAAATACATTCAAATACATCATGACTCACGAAAATAAGAAATCTTTAAACAAGAGAGGGATTTTTGATAATTGATGCTCTCAATTCAACATTTAAAGTCATCAAGTGCATGCATATGTATATATATACACTTAAATATGGTTAAAAATTAAAGTTGGGGAAAAGGCCTCAAGACCAAATCTATTTTAACACTAAAGATTTCATAAATCAAAACGATAATGTAAATTCCAAAACCCCTTCAAGCATGATTTCACAATGTTTAGAATTTATGAAACAATTTCCTTATGCCCATGTAGCTTTAGGAAAACCCCACGTACCTTAGATTTCGTAGTAAGAAGAATTGAATCCGAATCTTAATCAGTTTTCTTGGAATTCTTGATCCTAGATATGAGTTCTTGATCTTTGAGGAAGGATTTAGGGTTTTGATTTTGATAGGAAGAGTGAATAATAGGCAATTTTGGCTTCTTAGGGCTGAAATTCTATATTATAGACGGATTTTGGGTAAGGGTAAGTGACCAAAATGCTCGTAGAGACATTAGGAACTGAAATAATGCATAAAATATCTTTAAATTCGCGTCAGATTTTGTGTTAGGGCACAATCGATGCGATGCATCAAGATCGCGTCGGCTTACTGCCTCACACGAAAAATGCCATAACTTTTTGCTCGGTTATCAGTTTTAGGAAAAATTGATATCGTTGGAAAGCTAATTCAATTATCTACAATTTGGAGGTCTTTTCTATAAGTATCGAATGTTATATATGTTTAAATTAGATCCTTGTAGAATCGAATATCAAAGTTTAGAATGAATGACTCTTAGCTCAACTTTGCTTCAAGTGATTTTTTATGAACACTTTTCACCTCATAATCACTTCATACACTAGAAAAGGGATCATGACACATTAATTCAAATATAAACCATGAAATAAGAGCTTACATATGTAGGAAAGATGGTTCTCTTTCTAGCTCAAAAATGCGGGGTGTTACATTATCTCCCCCTTGGGATCATTCATCCCCGAATGATGGGTAGGGACTTTTTGAACCTCTAAAAGTGCAAAATAAAGAATGTAATATCGCATTGAACATGTTTCCTCAAGAAAATATACAAAGGCATCAAACGAGCTTCATGATAACCCTGTGTGAAATATGTAAGCTTGAAACATGGGTTAATGAGACTTTACATAGCGATAATTTTGCACTTGGGTTCTATGAGTCCTAATCATTACAACATAAGGCAGGGTTTATTTGATGATCATAGACCTGATTTATATTGGTACTAATCATAAACTAATATTTCGTGGAAGATCAGGATAGAAGCATTCTCCACCTCTTGTGATACAACAAATAAACTTAGCTTAAAGGCACCACTCATCTATGCCGCAATATTAAATAAAATATTTTGTCCTTTTCATCTTACAATTCTCCTGTCACATATATAACCACAAGAGTTTGAGTGTCATTATTTAGTACTGCTATGTTAATAGCTAACTCAGAGTTAAAATTGCTAACTTGAACTACGGGGACCTTTACTTTACATCCCTTTAAGAAAAAACTTCTTCATCTTATCACCACCATCAAACACACTCAAGATTTAATTTAGAGAGAACTAACCACATAGCACATAGGTTTATGTTTTCAGCAACCACAACATTCAAGCCTAATCATTACTACACCCAAAACATGGATCTCCCAACTAAGATCAACAATTTCAATCACTCTCACAAATATTTTCTCCACATCCTCCTTCTTAGCTATTTCACACAACAAAAGTTCATATTCTTCTTTTCCCTTTCACCTATAACCTTAGCTCAAGAATTCACATCAAATTTTCACCTTCAAGACATCTACTCCTCTACCTATCACATCACCATACTTCCATAATTACCATCATACTATTATATGGAGGGTGATTAAGGGACCCGAGAATAAACTTCATGAATGGAAGTAACACTATTAGACCATGACTTATACTTAATGCGCTACTCAAGGAGGTACACGAAATGAAGACATAATAAAATAGACATGAAGTGCTCCATATATCAAGTGTCTGTATCATAACTAGAGAGTCATTCGGAAGAAACAACATACCACATGAATTCTTCGGATAGAGCACAGTGAGAAAGCATTGGTGCACATATAAAGATAAAATGAGGTAAAAAGATTGAATTACCCTACTGGACCCAGAAATCAATAAGATGAATTAGGCACCTAACACGTTAAGCGATGCACCGCATCTGTCCCTACCGACATGATTACTGGTGCGATGCATCGACATCGTGTTGGCCCACTATTTTGATCATCCAAAAATGCCTCAAACTTCGTCTGAAAAATTCAAAACTTTCCTGAGAAACCCCCTTTACACCCCTGATCATGAATCAACTCAAAAATCTACGTTTCAGGGTCAGGAAGATCATTTTGAAAATCATGAAAGTTAAGAGCTCATAAATATGACTAAGTCTTTTAACAATTAGAAAAATTTTCAAGTTGTCAACTCTCTATATATGCATCCAAGAGTGGTATTGAGTCAAGAATGCTATGGGGTGTTACTGTAATGCCCCAAAATCTAGTTCCCGGGATGCCACACAGTGCTCCAAACTACAAGTAGTCCTGAGCTAACCCTAGATGCTTTCTACTAAATCTGAATCTCAAATTGGGGAAAAACATAAATGTAATATCATCATAAATGCAGAAAAACTATTTGAACATATCTGGAAAATGCTAATCTCAACAATCTGATAAATAAAAACTGAATGGTCTGAATATGATAACTGAAATCTAAGACTGAATCTAGTAGTCCGACAAGCCTCTACTAACTGAATCTAGGTTAGTCACTGGGACAGGCCCCAACTGACTCAACTATCTGAGATGAATACTAAAACATCTATAAATAAACTAAAACATGAATAGCAAAGTCCCCAAACTATGAGGACTCACCAATTGTAGGGATGTAGATGAGATACTCAAAAGGGCATTGTTGTTGCTGAGACTGAGCACCTGAACCTACATTATGAGACAATATGGCACATAGACGTATATGTGGATCAGTACTTTGAGGATGTACTGAGTATATGGGGTGCATGCAATAAGTAAACAATATCATCACAGTTTATAAAATCATGCATGCTAAATGTAAATGACTTATATATCTTGAGTAATCTGAAATCTAGATATCATAAATCATGAATACTAAAGCATGTAGTACAAATCTTGTGAATCATTACACTTAGTTCTAAAATCTGTATTTTATTCTCTTTCTCAAATCATATAAACTAAAAGAAGTCTGAAACTTATTCTGCATAGTAAATATTTTATCTCAAGACTTTAAATCAGTTAACTTTTTTAAAAGTGGGGGACATCTATTTGGGAGGTTCTTATAACCGACATACATCATGTGAGAATCCATGGAGTCTATGACTGCCCCCCATAAGGTTAGGGTTGTTCTTCCCTTGCCATCGAAAGAGAACAATCTAATCTTAATGATCACAATCTTAGTCATCCACGTTGAAGTGGGAATAATCTAAATCCTACTTTGGCATGTAGTTTTGGGATATGAAACCGTAGTAACGTACCCATCTCAGTTCTAAATACTACTCCCAATCTCATGCTCAAAGTCTCAAGAAAAATCCACTTTAAAAGTAATCTAATGGTTTATAATGAAAACCAACTATAAATTTGTAATTTGAATATGTGAAGTGAATTTCAAATCTATTCTAAGACCAAAAGGTCAAATCTTTATCTAAAATCTGAAAATAATTGAATCATGGGGTGCTTATAGCACAAATAATATTGAAACAACAATCTTTAATTGGGGTCTAATGACCCAAGCATCAATCTCATGTTAAAACATCTCAAAATTCATACTTGGTAAAGTAAACATTCATAAATCATCTTAAAATCAAGAAATTTCAGCAATAAGCATAATAATATGAACATACCTATGTAATTCAACTTCTAAAACATCGAAAATATAATAAGCTTGCATATAACAATAATGGGTATAATCTCTAGCTTTAAATTCATGGGAAAACCATAAAAATCATATAAC
This sequence comes from Capsicum annuum, assembly GCF_002878395.1. NCBI lineage: Eukaryota > Viridiplantae > Streptophyta > Magnoliopsida > Solanales > Solanaceae > Capsicum > Capsicum annuum. The sequence continues at coordinate 12,738,929 of NC_061113.1, read as the reverse complement.
TTTAATAATTAAAATAGGTTTTGGGTACAAGGATAAAAGATTTATCCTTGTTCAAACCCCACATACCTTAGATGATGAACTTAGATGAACAACTTGCTTTTGAGACTCTATTTGTACTCTTGAATGAAGATTCTTGAAAGCCTTGGATTGGGAATCTTAAATCTTGAACCAATTTGGAAAAATAATGGTGGAAACCTTGGGGTTTTTGAATCTTGGATTGAAACCCTAAGGTTTGTTCTTGAGAGAATTTGAGATAAATTGACAATATGTTGGCTATAGAGGGTTGAATCTCGTGTTTTACGGCTAATAGATGGTGGAAAATAACCTTTTTGCCCTTAATGACACAGAGTTGGAATGCAAAAATTTCACCAGATGGAATTGTCAGGGCGCTGCGGGATCTAGTCAGCCGGACTGGGTGAGGCACTGCCCTGCCCATCACAGTGACCCTAGGTACCAGACTGGGTGATGCGCCGTGGGCTAATCGCCTCGAGCTACTATTTTGACATACCAAACATGCCTTTATGCTCGTCTAAAAATTCCAAAACTCACTCGAGATGTACTATTGACTCCCCTGATGATGAATCAACAAAAAATCAACTATCGGAGGTCTAGAAGGTTGAAAATAAAATTCTCAAAGTTCGAAGGCTTAATAAATGACTAAGTCCCAACACTTAGACAAATTTTCTAAGTCTAGGACCTCTTCTGGGCATTCTTTAAAGGACTTAGACGATGAGGATTTTTGCGGGGTCTTACAATATATCCCTCTTGGGAACATTCGTCCTTGAATATTTCTAGTTAGTCTAAGAATACAGAGGAATCTGAGAACATATGATAGCATGCACACTGAAACAAATTGAATAACTGAATCTAGATTATTTTGAGCTTTTGAGTAAATCTGTGAGTGCATGAACTTACATGAGGACAACTATATAGCTAAATATCTGATTAGAAAAGAACTAAATTAAGGAAAAGTGTTACCTTCGGCTGGATCTGAGTTTGCGGAGAAGAGGTGAGGGTACTTGGCTCGTATATCTGCTTCTACTTCCCAAGTGGCACCCTCAACTGACTGATTCCGCCATAGAACTTTGACCCAGGGAGCTTCTTTGTTCCTTAGTCTACGGATTTGATGATCTAAAATCTCAACTGGAATCTCTTCGTATGAAAGACTTTTCTGAATATCTAAACTCTCTAAAGGAATTATGATAGTGGAGTCAATGATGCCCTTCTTAAGCATAGAGACGCGAAAGACAGGAAAGCCGGCTGAAAAGTTTGTGGGTAACTTAAGCTGATAAGCTACTTTCCCAACACGACTTAGAATTATATAGGGACCAATATACCGGGGACTAAGCTTCCCCATTTTTCCAAATCTCTTCGCCCCTTTCATGGGTGAAATCTTCAAATACACTAAATCACCAACCTTAATCTCGAGGTCCCTTTTCCTCACATCTACATAGGATTTCTGATGACTCTGGGCTGTCTTCAATGTTTCTCTAATCAACTTAAATTTCTCTATATCTTCAAACACCGCATCAGGCCCAAGCAAAGCGGCTCACCCACTTCAAACCAACCTAAGGGTGATCTATATCTTCTCCTATAAAGAGCCTCAAACGGGGCCATCTAAATGCTAGAATGATAGCTGTTATTATAAGCAAACTCAATCAATAGCAAATGCTCAGCCCAACTACCCTTGAAATCAAGAGCACATGCCCTCAACATATCTTCTAGAATTTGGATGGCCCTCTCTGCTTGACTATCTGTCTGTAGATAAAAGGCTAACTGAGATAAACCTGGGGACCAAGATCCTTCTGAAAAGATTTTCAGAACTGGGAAGTAAACTGAGTACCCCTATATGAGATAATAGACAAGGGAACTCTATGCAGTCTGACTAACTCTCAGATATACAACTTAGCATAATATTCAGTTGTATAGGACGTGTGTACTGGCAAGAAATGTGTTGACTTAGTTAATCTATCCATAATAAACCAAACTGAATCATGATGTCGACGTGATTGGGATAACCTAGTCACTAAATCTATATTCACCTCTTCCCACTTCTAAGTGGAGATACCAAACTCTTGCAACATACCACCAAGTCTTTGGTGCTCTACCTTAACTTGCTGACAAGTTGCACACTTTGTTATAAACTCAGCTATATCTTTCTTCATACCATTCCACCAATAGATTTCCTGTAAGTCATGGTACATCTTGGTAGCACCAGGATAAATAGAATATCGCACACCATGTGCCTCATCCATAATCCTGTAACACCCTATACTTTTGGGCTAGAATATAGACCATCACTCCTATGCGTATAGACCCAAACTAAGTGATTCCTTATTAATACATGTATGGAGATCAATCAAATAGTGTGTTAGTACCTTTGAATATGAATTGAGGTAACAAGAATCCCCTAACTTTAAGACAAATTGAAAACAATTCCATCGATTAAGTTTTAATGGACACTCCAACTTGGGTCAAATTTCGTCAACCATAACTTCTTGTATACAACGAATAAGAAGGCCTACTATATATAGAATGAAAGTTCTTCAAATTATCTTTCCAAGGTTACCAATTTCGCCTAAATCTGATACCCGATCTAAGAGTTATGGCTTTGCAAAGTGGAGTATTTTCCATCCGAACTGGTCTAAAATGCCTTCCAGCTGCTCCAGCATCTTGGGCACATTTCAGGGTAATAACACACTAGTTTAGTATGCTTTTCATATGCTCTAGCATCTTGGACGCATTTCAGGGGCATAACAAACTAGTTTGAGATGCCTTTCACCTGCTCCAGCATCTTAGGCGCAGATGGGGTGCATTTCAGGCCACAATTTTAGGGTCAACTTCAATCGATCATAAATTTCTGTATATAACTAAATAGGAGTCATTCTAAATATAAAATGAAATTTATTTGAGTATTCTTTCCAACGCAACTTATTTCGTCCAAATCCAACATCGGATTAAAATATTATGCCCATTTTAGTTCAGTATACCAACCTGTCAACTGGCAGAAATTTCTGCGACCTTTTATGTTTCTTAAGGGGTATTTTGGTCTTTTATCTCATACAAACACACGGGATTTAGCCATTCAAATGCCAAAATACCTCATTCTATAGCAAAATATCTCAATAACAAGACCCTAACTCCCCTCCCCAAGATCAAGATCCATCCCCTAAGTTCAAGATTTCGAAGAATCAGATCAAGATTCGGATCCTATTCTTTGAACTAAGTAATCTAAGGTATGTGGGGGTTTTCTAAATTACATGGGCATGGTGAAAATATTTTTAATGATGTCTTGAATGTAGAAAAAATCATGGATCTGTAATGGGTTTTGGAATTATATTTACAATCTTGCATTATGAATTCTTTAATGATATTATTATTTTGGTCTTGAGGCCTTTCCCCCAAATTGATTTGTAATTTTATATATTTATATATGAAATTGAGTTTGGATGTTGAATTGAGAGCATATATTATTGGAAATCCCTCTCTCATTTAAAGATTTCTTGTTTTTGTAAGTCTTGATTTTATTTGAATGTATTTCTGTAAAGTATGTTACAAATGCCTTATGATTGTTAAGACTTGTTTATGGTTTTGAATTGAAGAGAGGGGTTTTTTGCATGTTGATAAATGTTGAAGATTTATAATGAAAGAATTGTATGGTTTGTCAAAAATACATGACCACCACATATTTGTTGAAATGTTGAAAAGAGAGATTCTTTGCGTTGTTTGGCATATGATTAAAATATGGATTCTCTTGAACTGTTTGAATGATATGGTGGTCCAAACTTAATGTTTTGAATGAAAAGACTATAAAATTATATTTTATGTCTTAGAGATATGACTTGTAATTCTTGGTATGACAATACCAAATTCAGATAATGCTGTAATAATACAAAATAGAATAAAATATGGATTTTTTTTTTCAGATTTTCATATTTTGAACTTAGAATGATACAAGTTCAGAAAAGGCTAAAAATGGGCATAAAGAGATGTTAGGTGGTTACATGAAAAAGGCAAGAGTTCAGAAAACTCATGGCCCAAAATCATGTTTTGCCAATACGGGATTATTATGTCCCCTAGAGGGATTGTACGCTGGCCTAGTACCCTCTGGCGTATCAGAATTTGAAACTCCAACTCTTGCAGCAAACTTGGGTTGGGGGCTTGTTCGCTGAGTTAAGTATGGACTCTATGTAGCACGTGGGGTTATAGAATTGTAGGGTGTACCACCTAACTCAGAAGTAATACAAAGATTAGAACTGCATTATCAAAAATCATTTTAAGATCCCTGAAACTACCCATGTGTTTTAACTATTTCATGCATGATATTTCAGACTTGCTCTCATGTATGTTATATATATATATATGTAAACACATTATTTTGGATTGCTCTGCGTACCAGTACATCTGTATTGATCCCCTATATTTCAAGATTCTGAGACACAGTCCTGGGGTCCTGATAAGCAGTAGATTGACTTGTCAGAAGTTAGCAACTAGTGAGCCTCCCTTACTTCAGAAGGCCTGGATTAGAACTTATTATTGTTATTCTATTTTGATTCATGGTCCAATTGGGGGCTTTGTCCTAGTCTTCAGACAGAGGTTATTTTCAATCAGTAGAGATTTCACAGACTAGTGTTATATGTTATTGATCATTATGAACTCATTTCAGTATTGTGTAGTTTAATTAAAAGCTGACCATGATTTTGTTTTGTTATGTATTCCGTATTTTTTCTTTGTATATGAATGGTGTATGTGATTGCAAGTTAGAAAGGCTCTCAAACATTCATGGTTCAGGATGCCCGTCACGGCTAGGGCCTTGATTTGGGTCATGACAAATTTGGTATTAGATCACGGTTCGTGGTCCCAGGGTGTTTACGAAATCACGTCTTGTAGCATCTTGATTATGGGTGTGTAGCGCACCACACTTATAAGCCAAAGGCTACAAGGCATTTAGAAATGTCTCTCCTTCTTCATGTTCTAGTTCATGCTATGGAGTCAGAATGTCCCTCTTTTATACTCTAGTTGGCGTCGTCCATACGAATGTAAAGTTATCCCAATTCTTTCCTTACTCTGATGTTCTTAGGCATGTCTCATTTTAAGGTGATTCAAGTGTAGAAGCATAGGATCTAAATGATGTGCTCCTTTTCTGATTGGGTCATAAAATATTATGACGTTACACAAGGACTTGAGAAGAGTCCGTTGGTGCTTCAAAGTGTAATGATTCTAGTGTAAACTTTGATTCTGATGAAGTCATGCTTTTCATCCTGATACGAGAATAATTATGGATATGGACTTATGGGAGTGCATGTTGGGTCCGAGACTTGGTGTATGGAATTGAAGTGTAAAAGGGGACCTAAATGAACTAAAAATCAGCCAACATATTACACTTGATGGGCACCTAAGTCTTTAAGGGGCCTTGTGGTCTTTTTTTCCTTTTTTTTTTTTATAATAGGATATAAATAGAATCATGTAAGGTTTATTTGATTAGTTTTTGATGATATTTGTGATTCTTGAAAGACCAAAGAACGCAAGTTCTCTATCCTTGAGGCACCAAAACCAAAACTAGGATACAACAATAGGGTGGATTCTCTTTTGTTGTTGCTTGCTTGGAAACATTAATGCTAGAGAGGTGCAATCCGATCTTGTGTCACATAAGAGATAGGTTTATTGGTTTGTGTAGTGTTAAGGGTCCAAGAGTGTCCATTCTTGGGTTCTTAAGATTATACCTTCATGTGGTCTATCTATCTATCCCTTTACTTTATTGTAATCTTATTTTGTTCCTTTTGTTTTAGTGTAAGCCGTATGGGTATTCTTGTTGTTGTTGTTCAACTTATTGTTGTTTCCATCTTTTAATCTTCTTGTTAATTTTTGTTCTCTGAAAAATAGGTGACAATACAACTCAATATAGTGTTGTTATTGTGCCATTCTTGTGTTGTTGTGGTTGGCCGAGACTAGGCCTCAAATGGGGCTCTCGATTTTAGCCATTTTGTGGACTGTTTTTGGCTGATTTTGTATTTTCCATTGTTGTATCGTATCATTTTTTATCAAAGAATGGCTTTATATTGTTCCCATAAGATCAATCTTGGGCTTGTTAGTGAAAAAAAAAAGTGTTCAAAACTGAAAATTCAAAAAGGATCAAATCTGTCCATTTTGTGTCTTGGCCGAAAATGTGTTCTTGTTGTGTCTTGGTCAAGATTTTTTCTTGTTTTCTTGTCTAGATCTTGGTGTCATTTGTTTTTTTAGTTGTTTCTAAGCATTGTATTTCTTGTTCACTAGCACTTTAAGTTTAAATCCAAAACTTCAGCTTGAACTTGTTGAAAGTTGTTGTTGTGAACAAGGTGTGGGTTGTGCCTTGTTGTTGTTGTTCTTGGCCGTATGGACTTGTTTTTGTGTCTTTGGTTGGATTTTTTTTTTGTTGTTCTTGAAAGGTTTTTGTATTGTTCTTAAAGCTCATCACAACCTTTATCCCTTGTTAAAACCAAAAATACAACACAAAGGAGACTTGGTCGTTTGCTGGTGGATTTGTTGTTAGTTGTTCTTAGAGATTGTTGTTGTTCTTGGTGAGTGTTGTTATTTTTATTATTTTATTCACCTCCTTCATAAATTATAAAACATAAAGTGAATTGTTAGAACCTAAAAGTGAAGGAACAAGATGTAAGACTTGTTGGTCTTGAAGACTTTACAACCACCAAAGACATATCAATCACTTCTCAACTACTTTCCATGAAATAAGGGCCCATGTTTTAAGGAGAAAAGTCAAGTCTTGATTTTTGAATTTGAAAGAGGATTTCAAGACTTGTTTTCCCTCCTAACTAATTCCCACCAATTCCAAATTACAATTGGACCAAGATTTGAATTGGAAAATAAAATTTGATAACAACCGCAACCAATACGTGGTTGCCACGTCATGTTTTTAATCTTCACCAATAATTATTAAGCTCAAAATTTTGATCTTCTTGTTTCAATTTTTTGTTCCGTAGTCTCATTTGTTTATTCCATTACTAACTTACAAGCTATCACTAGATTGTAAGTTAGTTTTGAAACGATTCTTCGTGTTAGCTTTCCTTTGTGTGTCTTAATCCTTTGAGTCATTGTAACGTCCTTGCTTTTTTTCCTTACTCTTTGGAGTCATTGTCAATGTTGAATTCACCTCTCAACATCTCTTGGAGTACAAACAATCTTACAATACTTGTGAGATTGAGTGTGAGGGATCTGAGAGACACGAAATAAAAGAGAAAGTGAGGATGTTTTGTATAACTAATGTGTTTTCTATTTTTTATGTAACTCCTTTGCCACAATGGATACAATTTTTTCCCACCTTGATGCTTTTGCCTGAGAAATAGCTAAGGTGAATGCGGGTCTTGACAAATTAGGCTCGGATATGTGTACTATACTTGAGAGATTAGATCGAGTGGAGAGTCAAAGGAATTCTCGTGATTCTACTTCCGAAGCTTTACCTTAAAGAATCAATCCTCCAAGACCACCACCAAATGATATAGACATAATCCAAGCCACCAAATGTACTCCAACCCAAGACCTGCATAGGTCAATCCCTCCTCCAATGATCAAGTCCAACAAAAAGGACTTGGAAGCCAAATACCTCCCATCCAAGCTCCACAACTGAAGCTCTACTTTACTAAATCAATCCCCTCAACCGAAACTCCACTTCACCAAAGCCGACATGTCCATGTAGAGAAGAATGGTAGAAAGAAACATGATGGATATGGAGTCTACGACGATACTTGTATGATGGTAGGAGACTTTTTTTGGATGAGAATGAAGAAAAGGTTCAATATGGAGAGGAAGCCGAGATTCAAAATTAAGATGTTAGCCGAGACTTGTGTTAATGTACTCTCGGGTTCCTCATGATTTTGTGGGCTATTTTTGTGCCATCTCATGATTTTTGAGGACTTTTTTGTGCCATCACATATTTTGTGGGCTATTTTGAGTGGTTTCTTTTGAAGTGTCTAATTGAACAAGGTAAAGCCATGAATTTGTGGGAAAATTCCTCTCAAGATGGAGATATGGGAATAATCCCGGTTATGGACTTATGGGAGTGCATGTTGGGTCTGAGACTTGGTGTGTTCTATTGAAGTGCAAAAGGGACCTAAATGCACTAAAAATCAGCCAACATATTACACTTGATGGGCACCTAAGTCTTTAAGGGGCCTTTTGGTCTTTTTTGCCTTTTATTTGTAATAGGATAGAAATAGAATCATGTAGGGTTTCTTTGATTAGTTTTTGATGATATTTGTGAATCTTGAAATACCAAAGAACACAAGTCCTCTCTCCTTGAGGCACCAAAACTAAAACAAGGATTAAACAATTGGATGGATTCTCTTTTGTTGTTGCTTTCTTGGAAACATTGATGCTAGAGAGGTGCAATCCGATCTTGTGTCATGTAAGAGATAGGTTTATTATTGTGTGTAGTGTTAAGGGTCCAATATTGTCCATTCTTGGGTTCTTAAGATTAAACCTTCATGTGGTATATCTATTTATCTATCCCTTTACTTTATTGTAATCTTGTTTTGTTCTTTCTATTTTAGTGTAAGTCGTGTGAGTATTCTTCTTGTTGTTGTTCAACTTATTGTTGTTTCCATCTTGTAATCTTCTTGTTAGTTTTTTGTTCACTGAAAAATAGGTGTCAATACACCTCAATATAGTGTTGTTATTATGCCATTCTTGTGTTGTTGTGGCTGGCCGAGACTAGGTCTCAAAAGAGGCTCTCGATTTTAGCCATTTTGTGGACTGTTTTGGGCAGATTTTGTATCTTCCATTGTTGTATCGTATCACAGCCTGAGGTATTAAGTGTATTTAGTCATTTTCAAAAATTATGTTGCAGATGTCATGGATAAGGAGAATAATATGTCGCAGGATGTTGGAACTGTATTTTTCACCCGAGTAGTAGTATAACTTAAAGTTTCAATGTCATGACCCATTGGTAATGAGATTGGACCAAGAAGTTGGTGATATGAAGTCACAATATTAGAAGCCAGAGTGAGGGTGAATTTTGTGTAAATAAATATTTTAGTTGTATAACCATTGATTGAGGGAGGATTTGTCATTTTATCGTAATATTCTAATCTGGTAGTAATACTTGTAGACTGTATGGTATTCAATAGAGAAAGTGTTTGGCTTTGATTATTATCTATTCAAAAAATAGGGAAGAATCTCAGAGTGGATAGTTATGGTGGTTATAGAAATCCCTTATAGGTTGTGAACAAAAATGTTTAGATTTGCCAATAAGTTATAACTATAGACTCATTGTTGTTTGTGAAATTTGAAGGTAGTCTAAATGTATGCTTGGGTAAGTAAGTAGGATGTGAGAAAGTAGAATATGTAGATAAGATTGTATAGGGTTATAATATAATATTAAGGTTGACCATGTCTATTATATGACTTTACCCCCTTGACCTTCTTTTCTTTAGTAGTTGTAAACTAGTACTACTTGTGAGAAGGTATGTATTAAATTTTGAGGTGTAGTAGTAATGTCATGGAGGTGATTTGGTTGTAGGTAGTAGCTAGGTGAAATGAGGTACTTGGATAGAATTTCCCCATTTGATGGACTAGTATATTATGTTGCATTCTTCACTGGTGGTAGATGATTGATGCTAGACTATAAGCTTAAATTTTAGATGTAGAATGTGGTGGTAAGAATAGTAGCTTAAGATTAATGATGTATGTTTTGTGGGAATGAATTAGTAGGCTTGATGTAATTTGTGAAAGAACCTAGGTTGAAAATTGACGAAAAGTTTAAGTGGTAATTTTGAGGTATATGTGTATATGGGGACTAGAGTTAAAATGATGAATTATGGGTGTGTCAGTAAGTGGATAAAGACATAAGCATATAAGAATAAGTTGTACCCCTGGTCGTATGGTGCTACTCATTAGGGAAGAATTTATGATATGAGTTATGCGATTAAAGGTCTAACGTTAGAAGGTTAAGTAGTGGAGAGTGGATTTTTATGTGATAAGGAGTGAGGTTGTGTGTGCTTATGAGACTGTGTGTTGTTGGTTGATGATAATAGAGGATAGTAAAAATTAAGAGTATCGTTCTAAGATACCAATGCCTTTCGAGTATACTTAAAAAGGGAAACATTTAGTATTTATGTGTATAAGTGTTTCAGTACCTAGGTTGTGTTCTTAAAACTGTAGTATGGAGAAGTCTAGTGAGTTGATGCTCGGTGTTCGTTACAGTTGAATTAAGATAATACTGATACACAATATGAGCCTTGGGTATGATTTTACAAATTTTGTTAAGTTGTAAGTTATGTGATTAGAGGTGTAATACGATTATTTAAGGAGTTGAGGATAGAGTGTTAAGTGTTTGGAAGCGTGGATGTCTATGCCCATAATAATGTTAGTCATAAGTTGGCGACTTTGGGTGTTAGAGGAAGTTATGATTAGTGTTCCTGAATGGATGTCCTAGAAAGAATTTTGTGTCATTATATTAGCAATAAATGAGAGAAGTTGCATTCATGTGTATATTGATACCCCCTATTTTCTTGAGAATTGTGGTTATAGATTTATGAGAGGTTATGTTCTCAAGTCTAGGAATGTGACTTTGCTCTAAGGGGGAGATGGTAAGTTAAAGTAGTTTCCGAATTTTCTCAATGTGGCAAAAGTCATGATAAATCTATTCCTATTCAAGTATGTTCCTCCTACTTCAGTTTAAGAATTCATTCTACCAATGTCTTATGTATTCAAGTCTTGTCGATGCCTAAGATTTGAGCTCTCTATGTAACTCATGTAATGTTCTGATATCCAAACAAGGGCAATAATGTCCCTCAGTGATCCAATATTCCAAGTATACAAGCCATATGTTATGTTGCCCATGATCCTTAAATTTGTGTCCCAAATCATGCTTGGTTCTAAGAAACCATTTTTTTTGTATGTTACAGATTTATTTTATGTTGGGATTCGCAAAATGATAAAGTTGTGCGAACTTATGACTATCACAGCTCTAAAAATGAGAAGCAATAGCTTCATGTATCAATCTTTATCTTAATTATTAACTTTATGAATTCTGACCTTATGTTATACAAATCATGAGATATGTGTACCCATGTTTCTTACCATAGTATGTCCTAAGAAAATCATGTTGTGTTGTGGTTATGCCGAGCGACCCTTTTTCTTATGATCTAGGCACTTGATATCTGAAGCACTCTGTGTCTATTCTATTATCTCTTTACTTCATATCTCTCCTCGAGTAGTGTAATAAGTATGAGTGATGGTCTGATAATGTTACTTCCATTCATGATATTTATGCTTTGGTCCCTTAATGACCCTCCGTATGTTAGTATGGTGGTGGTTATGGAAGTGTAGTAGTGTGTTAGGTATGGGAGTAGGTGTTCTTAAAGGTGAAAAAAATACTTATGTGATTCTCGATCTGAGGTTATAATGATTAGGCTTGAATGTTGTGGTTGCTGAAAACACAAACCTATGTGCTATGTGGTTGGTACTCTCTGAAATAAATATTGAGTGTGTTTGACGATAGTGATAAGATGAAGCAATAATCTTAAAGAGATGTAGAGTATAGGATCCCATGGTGTAAGTTAGCACCTCTTTCCTCTGAGTTAGGTTTTAACATAAAAGTATATTACGATGGAACACAAATTCTTGTGGTTAGATGTGTTACGGGAGAATTGTAAGTCGGAAATGATGAAGAATCTTGGTTAATATTGGAGTATAGACAAGTAGTGTCTCCAAGTTTAAGTATTTTCATTGTATCTTGTAAGATGGAAATGCTAACATCCTTATGTCTCACAAGAATCTTATCTTATGCCTTATACCAGTCTTAATCATGCCAAAGACTCTTAAGAAAAATTAATGTGTTACAATGTTTTGATCATGTTCCATAAAACACATGCCAAGATTATGTCGATGTCAAGTTTCGTTATCTCAGGTTTTGTGCTTACCCGTTTCCATAGGGGATTATCATAAAGATCATGTGATGCCTTCACATATTTTTATGGAGGAAAAATGTTCAATACAAGGTTACATTCCTTATTCCATACCTTTAGATCTTCAACAAGTACCTGCCCATCATTCGGGGACGAATGATCCCAAGGGGGGATAATGTAACACTCCGTACTTTCGGGCTAGAATTTAGGCCATCGTTCCTACGCGTATAGACCCAAACTAAGTGATTACTTGTTAATACAAGTGTGTATATTAGTCCTATAGTGTGTGAATACCTTTGAATATGAATTGAGGTCACAAGAATCCCCTAACTCTAAGACGAGTTGAAAACAATTCCATCGATTAAGTTTTAGTGGACACTCCAACTTGGGTCAACTTTCGTCGTCCATAACTTCTTGTATACAATGAATTAGAAGGCCTAATATATATAGAATAAAATGACTTCAAAGTATCTTTCCAACGGTACCAATCTCTCTTAAATCTTATGCTCTTGCTAAGAATTATGACTTTGCAAAGTGGTGTATTTTCCATACGAACTGGTCTAATATGCCTTTCATATGCCCCAGCATCTTGGGCGCATTTCAGGGGCATAACACCCTGGTTTATTATGACTTTCATATGCTCCAGCATCTTGGTCACATTTCAAGGGCATAACATACTGGTTTGAGATGCCTTTTATCTGCTCCAGTATCTTGGATGCAGATGGGGCGCATTTCAGGCCACAGTTTCAGCGTCAACTTCAATCGATCATAACTTTCTGTATATAACTAAATAGGAGGCATTCTAAATATCAAATGAAATTTCTTTGAGTATTCTTTCCAACGCAACTTATTTTGTCCAAATCCAACATCAGAGTAAAAGTTTATACCCATTTTACTTCAGCATATCAGCCTGTCAACTGGCAGAAATTTCTGCGACCTTTTTTATTTTTTGAGGGGTATTTTGGTCTTTTCTATCACCCAAACACACGGGATTTAGCCATTCAAATGACAAAATCCCTCATTCTACAGAAAAATATCTCAAGAAAAAGACCCTAACTCCCCTCCCCAAGATCAAGATCCATCCCCTAAGTTCAAGATTCCAAGAATCAAATCAAGATTTGGACCCTGTTCTTCGAACTAAGTAATCTAAGGTACGTAGGATTTTCCTAAATTACATGGGCATGGTGAAAACATTTTCAATGATGTTTTGAATGTTACAAATATCATGGATCTGTAATGGGTTTTGGAATTATATTTACAATCGTTCATTATGAATTCTTTACTGATAATATTGTTTTGGTCTTGAGGTCTTTCCCCCAAATTGATTTGTAATCTTATATATGTATGTATGAAATCGAGTTTCGATGTTGAATTGAGAGCATCAATTATTGGAAATCCCTCTCTCGTTTTAAGATTTCTTGTTTTCGTAAGTCATGATTTTATTTGAATGTATTTCTGTAAAGTATGTTACAAATGCCTTATGATTGCTAAAACTTGTTTATGGTTTGAATTGAAGAGAGGGAGTTTTTATATGTTGATAAATGTTGAAGATTTATAATGAAATAATTGCTTGGTTTGTCAAAAATACATGAGCACCACATGTTTGTTGAAATGTTGAAAAGAAAGATTCTTTGTATTGTTTGACATATGATTGAAATATGGATTGTTTTGAACTGTTTGAATGATATGGTGGTCCAAACTTAATGTTTTGAATGAAAAGACTGTAACATGACATTTTATAGCTCAGAGATATGACTTGCAAGTCTTGGTATGACGATACCAAATTCAAATAATGCTATAGTAATACAGAATAGAACAAAATGTGGATTTTCTTTCAGATTTTTATATTTGAACTTAGAATGATACAAGTTCATAAAAGGATAAAAATGAGCATAAAGAGATGTTAGGTGGTTACCCAAAGAAGGCACGAGTTCAGAAAACTCATTGCCTGAAACTGTATTTTGCCGATATGGGATTATTATGTCCCCAAGAGGGATTATATGTTGGCCTAGTGCCCTGTGGCGTATCAGAATCAAAAACTCCTACTCTTGCGGCAAACTTGGGTTGGGGGTTTGGACGCCGAGTTAAGGGAGGACTCCATATAGCCCGTGGGATTGTAGAATTGTAGGGTGTGCCACCTAACTCAAAAGTAATAACAAAGATTAGAACTGCATTGTCAAAAATTGTTTTAGGATCACTGAAACTGCCCATGTGTTTTTAACTATTTCATGCATGATATTTCAGAATTGCTCTCATCTATGTTATATATATATATATATATATATATATATTGACCCCTATATTTTAGGATTCTGAGACACAGTCTTGGGGTCCCGTTTAGCAGTAGATTGACTTGTCAGAAGTTTGTAATTGGTAAGCCTCCCTTACTTCGGAAGGCTTGGATTAGAACTTTTTATTGTTATTTTATTTTGATTAGGCCTTGTCCTAGTCTTCAGACATAGGTTATTTTCAATCATTAGAGATTTCACAAACTAGTGTTATATGTTGTTGATCATTATGAACTCATTTTAGTATTGTGCAGTTGAATTAAAAGCTGGTCATGATTCCATTTTATTATGTATTCCACATTTTCTCTTTGTATATGAATGGTGTATGTGATTGTAAGTTAGAAGGGCTCTTGGGCCTTCATGGTTCGGGATGCCCATAACGGTTAGGGCCCTGGTTCGGATCGTGACAAATCCTTTGCCTCAAATCATCAACACAGGGTACACACAGTCTACTTTGGTATCTCAACACACCATCTCCCCCTTGGAAGAAAACCGCTACCTTTTGGTCTTTAACTGACTCCTTCAGTTTGACCAAACTAGAATCCATGTCTTGTTTCTCCTTCACTTCCGAAACTAGGGAAGATTCAGAACTACTCTGAACCCAAATATTCCCTTCAGCTGAATAAACCAACCTAACAGCCAATCTAGCCAGGCGATGTACTTCTCGAGCTAACTCTTTCTTATCTTTCTCAGTATGAGCAACACTGCCCATAGACAACCTACTAAGGGCATCTGCCACTACATTGGCCTTGCCCAAGTGGTACAACACACTCATATCATAATCCTTTTACAAGTCTAACCATCTCCTCTGACTAAGATTCAATTCCCTCTGAGTAAACATATACTGAAAGATTTTATGGTCCGTGAATACATCAACATGAACACCATATAAATAGTATCTCCAGATTTTCAAAGCAAATACCATAGCAGCTAACTCAAAATCATGAGTTGGGTAATTCTTTTCATGAGGCTTCAACTTTTTAGAGGCATAGGCTATGACCTTACCTCTCTGCATCAACACACAACCCAAAACAACTCTAGAGGCATCACAATAAACAACAAAACCATACATACCATTGGGTAATACTAGAATTGGGGCTGAAGTGAGTCAAGTCTTCAACTCTTGAAAACTCTTACCGCAAGAATCTTACCATAGGAACTTAACTTTATTTTGGGTCAGTATAGACATAGGGGACGTAATAGATAAGAAAACTTCAACAAAACAGCGATAATAGCCAGCTAGACCTAAGAAACTTCTAATGTCTGACGGAGAGATAGGTCTAGGCCAATTTTTTACAACTTCTGTCTTTTGAGGATCAACTCTAATGCCATAGATGGAAATAATATGATCGATAAAGGCTCCTGACCTTAGCCAAAATTCACATTTACTAAATTTTCTAAATAATTGGTGATCTCTAAGAGTTTGCAAGACCATTCTAAGATGATCTGCATGATCATCCTCACTACGGGAGTACACGAAGATATCATCTATGAATACTATGACAAACATGTCTAGATACTGTTTGAACACTCAGTTTGTGAGGTCCATGAAAGCCACTGAAACATTGGTTAGCCCGAAAGACATGACTAGAAACTTAAAATGACTATAATAGGTTCTAAAGGGTGTCTTTGGAATATCACACTCCCTTACTTTAAGCTGATGATAGCCGGATCTAAGGTCTATCTTTGAGAAATAACTGGCACCCTGTAATTGATCAAACAAGTCATCAATTCTAGGAAGAGGGTATTTTTTCTTGACTGTGACCTTATTTAGCTGATGATAGTTAATGCACATTCACAAAGAACCATCTTTCTTTCGCACAAATAGGATGGGAGCGCCCCATGAAGAAACACTGGACCTTATGAAACCCTTATCTAAAAGATCTTTGAGTTGTTCTTTCAACTTCTTAAGCTCTACAGGAGCCATACGATATGGAGGGATTAAAATAGGCTGAGTATCTGGGAGAAGGTCAATCCTAAATTCTATTTCTCTTATCGAGAGGTACCCCTAGGAGATCTTTTGGAAAGACATCGAGAAACTCATTTACTGCATTGAATGACTGAACAATTGGAGTCTCAGACTTAGTGTCTTTAACTCAAACTAGATGACAAATGCAACCTTTGGATATCAACTTTCTGGCCTTAAGATAAGATATGAAATGAATCTTGGGAGATACTGAATTACCTGACCACTCAAAGACTGGCTTATCTAGAAACTGGAACTTCACCACTCGGGTGCGACAATCTATGGTTCCATAACAGTAATGAAGCCAATCCATACTAAGAATGAGGTCAAAATCAACCATATCTAATACTATTAAGTCTGCTAACATGACTCTGTGAAGAACGGTGATAGGACACTTTTTATAAACCTGATGGCAATAACTGACTCACCTACTAGAATGAATACCAAGAAAGGCTCAGGAATCTTTTCAGAACATATCTCAAAATTCACAACAACTAATGGGGTCACATAAGATAAACTCAACACAGGGTTTAATAATACATAAACATCAAGGTGAAAGACATAAAGCATACCAGTAACAACATCTAGTGAATCTTCTTGCTCTTGATGGGATGGTAAAGCTTAGAACCTATTTTGGCGCTGCCCGCCAGCGGTGCTGGATGAAGTGCCCTGAGAAGGGGCTAGCCGACCTAAAGGAGCTGGTGCACTGTTAGCCTGAGTCTAGGGACGAATATCTCTATTTCCCTATCTAGCATGTGGGCAATCTCTAATACCGTGACCCTCCTAGCCACAACTATAACAACTTTTTTATCCCCACAATTATTTACCTCCATGATCCTTACCACACTTAGAACATGGGGGACGATTAGGTCTTCCGATTATACTATCCTAAGATCTGTACATATAAGACTTACCCCACTGGTCCTGCTTATTTCTAGGTACAGGAGCACTAGCTGACAAAGGTGCGGGCATAAATAACCGATTCTAAAACTGCAAACGATTTCCTCCTACGTACCTATACTGACCATAATCAAACTACCCTATTCTAGCCCTCTTATTTACTCTCTCTATTTCCTTTGCTTTCTCTACCTCGATCTCCATGTATTTATTGAGAATAGAAGTCCTACACTCCTTAACTACCAACCCAGAGACACTGATCATAAACTTACTCATGCTTAACCTAAAGTCAACCATCTGATCAGGGGCATAATTAGACAACTGGTTGAACTTGAGAAAATACTCCTTCACTGTCATAGAGCCCTGCCTCGGGTTCATGAACTCTTCTATCTTAGCTTCCCTCATCTTAAGTGGGAAGAACTTATCTAAGAACGCATCCTGAAACACCAGCCAAGTCATGGGACCTGCATTCTCCCCTCTACTCTTTTTCAACATCACTACCCAATCATAAGAAACATCCTTTAGCCTATAAATGCCAATTCTGCAGTCTCCTCATTAAAAACATGCATAATTTGGGTGATCTTACTCATCTCATCAAGATAAAGCTATGGTTCCTCACCTTCCTTCGACCCGAAGAATTCTGGCGGGTTCATTCTCATAAAGTCTCTGATTCTGGCTACAGCCAAGTTGCCATCTTGCTGAGGTGGGGCTGCAGCCTAACGGTTACCCTAAACATAAGCTATCACAGCTTGGGCTAGCGCCTAAAAAGCTGTCCAAAACTCTGCATGTGACACATTCTCATTCAAAGGATCTGCGGGCTGAGGTGGGTAGTTATAATTTCTATGGACATTAGCTTTGCAGAGAGGCACATTCTATCATAAAATAGAACGAGTTAATAGCAGATAGAGATAACTATAAGCATGATGGATTACGAAAAAAAATCATGATTTCCTTAAAATGGTTCATATCTTCTTGCTCATAGATATGGATCGCTTCACACCGATGATAAAGACTCTACTTAACGCGGCTTGTCTGACTCTCTAGGACTCTCTAAACCTTAGGCTCTAATACCAAGTTTGTAACACCTCAAAATCTAGTTCTCGAGATGCCACACGGTGCTCCGAACTACAAGTAGTCCTGAGCTAACCCTGGCTGCTTTTTGCTAAATTTGAATCTCAAATTGGGGAAATACAAGAATGTAATATCATCATTAATGCGAAAAAACTATCTGAACATATCTGGAAAATGCTACTTTCAACAATCTGATAAACAAATACTGAAAGGTCTGAATATGACAACTGAAATCTAAGATTGAATCTAGCAGTCCAACAAGCCTCTACTAACTGAATCTAGAGAGTCACTAGGACATGTCCCAGCTGACTCAACTATCTGAAATAAATACTGAAACATCTATAAATAAACTGAAACATGAATAGCTAAGTCCCCGAACTATGAGGACTCACCAACTGTAGGGATGTAGATGAGATACTTGAAATGTCACTATCGCTGCTGATACTAAGCACCTGAACCTACATTATGAGACAATGTAGCACATAGATGTATATTTGGATCAGTACTTTAAGGATGTACTGAGTATATGGGGGTGCATGCAATAAGTAAACAATATCATCACAGTTTATAAAATCATGCATGCTAAATGTAAATGACTCACATATCTTGAGTAATCTGAAATCTATTTATCATAAATCATGAATAGTAAAGCATGTAGTACAAATCTTGTGAGTCATTACACTTATTTCTAAAATTTGTATTTTGTTCTCTTTCTCAAATCATATAAGCTAAAAGAAGTTTGAAACTTATTCTACATAGTAAACATTTTATCTCAAGACTTTAAATCAGTAAACTATTTTAAGAGTGGGGGACATCTATTTGGGAGGTTCTTCTAACCGACATACACCATGTGAGCATCCATGGAGTCCCACGACTGGCCCCCATAAGGTTAGGGTTGTTCTACCCTTGCCATCGGAATAGAACAATTTAATCTCAGTGATCACAATCTCAGTCATCCACGTTGAAGTGGGACTAATCTAAATTCTACGTTGGCATGTAGTTTTGGGGTATGAAACCGTAGTAACGTACCCATCTCGGTGCTAAATACTACTCCCAATCTCATGCTCAAAATCTCAAGAAAAATTCACTTTAAAAGAAATCTAATGGTTTATAATGAAAACCAACTATAAATCTGTAATCTAAATTTGTAAAGTGGATTTCAAATCTATTCTGAGATGAAAAGGTCAAATCTTTATCTAAAAATCTGAAAATAATCTAATCATTAGGTGCTTACAACATAAATAATCTTGAAAAAATAATCTTTAATTGGGGTCTAATGACCCAAGCACCAATCTCATTTTAAAACATCTCAAAATTCATACTTGGTAAAGTAAACATTCATAAATCATCATAAAATCTGGAAATTTCAGCAATAAGCATAATAATATGAACATACCCATGTAATTCAACTTCTAAAACATTGGAAATATCATAAGCTTGCATATAGCAATAATGGGTATAATTCAAATTCATGGAAAACACACATAAATATCATATAACTTTAATAATTAAAATAGGTTTTGGGCACAAGGATGAAAGATTTATCCTTGTTCAAACCCCACATACCTTAGATGATGAACTTAGATGAACAACTTGCTTTTGAGACTCTATTTGTACTCTTGAATGAAGATTCTTGAAAGTCTTGGATTGGAAATCTTAAATCTTGAACCTATTTGGAAAAATAATGGTGGAAACCTTGGGATTCTTGAATCTTGGATGGAAATCCTAAGGTTTGTTCTTGAGAGAATTTGAGAGAAATTGACTATATTTTGGCTATAGAAGGCTGAATCTCGTGTTTTGGGGCTAATAGATGGTGGAAAATAACCTTTTTGCCCTTAATGACACGGAGTTGGAATGCAAAAATTTCCCCAGCCGAAATGGCCAGAGCACCGCGGGCTCTAGTCCGCCGGACTGGGCGAGGCGCCGCCCTTCCCATCGCGGTGACCCCCAGGCACCGGTCTAGGCGAGGCACCACGGGCTAATCGTCTCGAGCTACTATTTTGGCATACCAAACATGCCCTTACGCTCATTCAAAAATTTTGAAACTCACCCGAGATGTACTTTTGACTCCCCCGATCATGAATCAACAAAAAAATCAACTATCGGAGGTTGGGAAGGTCGTAAATAAAATCCTCTAAGTTCAAAGGCTTAATAAATGACTAAATCCCAACACTTAGCCAAATTTTATAAGTCTAGGACCTCTTTTGGGTATGCTTTAAGGGACTTAGACGACGAGGATTTTTGCGGGGTCTTACAATATCATTACAACTAAGACAAAGATTTTTGCATGAAGCGATTGCTCCTCACTTAAGGAACTGAGATTTGCCATGAGCTTTCATAAACTTTATCACTTTGGCTAAAACCGACATAGGATGTATCGGTGACACATAGAAATATATTTCCTCAGGACCAAGCATGCTGAGAGACCTAGATTTGGATCATGAGCAACATAACATATGGCTTTAATATATGAAAGACTAGATTACTGAGAGACATAATTGCTTCTAGTTTGGAGGTCAGATCATAAACATAAGTCCATAGAGAACTCGAACCATAGGCATAGGCATGACTTGAACACATGATGTAGGACATTAGCAGAATAATCTCTTAAATGAAAGTTGGAGGAGTATGCTTGAGTAGCAATAGATTTATCATGACTACTCCCCGCAACTTGCCGCATTGAGAAAAATTCGGGAACTAACTTAATTCCCCATCTCCTCCTTAGATCAAATTCACAATCCTAGACTTATGGACATAACCTCAAATCAAAATTTATAGCCACAATTCTCAACACAACAGAGACATCACCATATACTTAACTCTAAACTCTCCCTGAAGAACTATACTCTAAAGGCCTTGCTTTTCTATAAATGCTACTCTTAACTTTCGCTAGCCTCTATAGCCATCACTCTATAACTCCCACTCTCATAAGCACACTCATTCACACTCCTTATCACAAATGGGGGTATCAGTATATACATGAACACAACTCCTCTCATTAATCTCTAATACAAATACACTAAATCATTTCTAGGACATCCTCTTTCAGGGACACTAATCGTAATATCTTCTAACTCCCAAAGTCATCAACTTACGACTAACATTTTCATGGGCATAGACAACCACGCTTCTAAATACTTAACACTCCATCTTCAATTCCTTAGAATACTATCATTACACCTCTAATCACATAACCTACAACTTAACAAAATTTGTAAAACAATACCAAAGGCACATATTACCTACCTACATTTCCTGAACTCAACTTTAATGAACACTATACAACAACTCCCCAGACTTCTCCATTTTACAAAATTCAAAAACACAAGCTGGGTACACATGACACTTATACCATACAACCTTATCTAACAACATGTTATCTTGCGTTCAACATATTCTTATATGACTATCACTCTTATCATCTTAATGACTCAACCACAATCCATCATTTTTAACAATAGTCCTCAAGTATATATATCACAATTTATCCACTCCCTTTTTTCACAAGTTGCCAACCTAGGTTGTTTCAAACAGTACACCATCCCAACTGATTCATTCCTACAAAACATGCATTATCAATCTCGGGCTACTATTCTCACTACTAGACCCTCACATCTAAACTCCACATCTAAAGTTCAAGCCTGTTGTCTATCCTCAATTATATACCACCGGTAAAGCATGCCATATACTATACTAGTCCATCAAATTGGGAAATTAACCCAAATACTTCACTTCACTTAGCTACTACCTACAATCACAACCTCACCATAACTTTGCCATTACAACTCAAAATCCACTACATACCTTCTCACTGAAGTACTAGTTTACTACTACTAAGGAAAAGACCATCGGGGAGGGGGGGGGGGGGAAAGTCATATGATAGGATTAGTCAATCTTAATCTTACACTATAACCTATTTTAATCTTATCTACATATTCTACTTTCTCACATCATACTTACTTACCCAAGCATACATTTACACTACCTTCAAATTACACATACAACCATGAGTCTATACTTATAATTTATTGTCTAATCTAATAGTTTTCATTCACAGTCTATAAGGGATTTCTGTAACCATCATAACTATCCACTCTGGCTCTTTCCTACTTTCAATAAATAAAAAAAATCAAGGACAAATAATTTCTCCATACACCATCACACAATCTACAAGTCTTGCCACAATATTATCCAGCTACCATAAAAGAGAGAGAACCACCCCTAAATCAAAAAGTTATACAACTAAAACTATTTATTTACGCAAATGCCACCCTCATTCTAACTTCTAAGCCTGTGGAATCATGTCACTAACTTTTGTACCATCTTACAGCTCATGGGTTATAACACTTTACCACATACTACTACTCAGCTGGAAATACAGTTTCAATATTCTACTACACGTCCTTACCTTTATGCATGACATCTGCAATATGAGTTTTTAAAAGGGACTGAATAGACTTTGTACCTCAGGCTGAGAAGCACAATTTCATCAGAATAAAGGCATATACTCAAATCAATACACCTTAAATCACTAATGGACTTCTCTTAAGTCCTTGTGCTATCTCATAACTGTATGGATAACTCAATCAGAGAGAACCACATTGTTGGGGAAATCTAGACTCTTAGACTTGTATTGCCTCGAAAATAAGGCATGACCCATGAAATTAGAGTATGGAAGGAATTTGGATAACTTTCTTATGGATGACGCTATAGCATGAACTAGAGTATGAAAGAATAAGAAACGACTCCTAAATACCCGGTAGCCTCCTGATTATAAGTGTGATGCACAACATACCCATAAGTAAGACTCTACTAGACACGATTTTACAGACACCCTTGGACTATGAACCATGCTCTGATACCAAGTTTATCATGACCTGAGTTGGCTCCCTACCTGTAACGAGCATTCCGAACCATGAAGGATCGTGCACTCTTCTAAATCTGGTAATCATGCATAATATTCATATAGTATAAGAAAAATTTATGGAAAACAATACACGACGAAACCATGGTCAATCTCATAAACTTTAACAATTTTAAAAAAAGAAATTTTGAATGTTCTAAACATGTGACAACCGTCAGCGAAATCTCTAACATTACATTAGCCATAAAAATCTGGGACAAGGCCCCCAGTAGACCATAAAAAGAAAGAAACACTGAAATCTAAAAATCAGGCCTTCCGAAAAAGAGAAGGCTCACCAACCGCTGACACACACGGATCTACTGCTGTATGGGATCGCAAAACTGTGCCTCAGATCCTAGAATATAAGGGTACAATACAGATGTACTGTTATGTAGAGTAATAAAAAATAATGTGTTTATCTATATAAAAATATATGAGAGCAAGTCATGAAACATCATGCATGATATAGTTTAAAATACATGGATAAATCTTTGATAATCATAAAACATTCTTGTCATTGCAGTTCTAATTTTCATTTTACTTCTGAGTTAGGTGGCACACCCTATAAGTCTACGAACCCATGGGCTGTATTGAGTCCGCCATTGACTCGGCGAGCAAGCTCCCAAGCCAAGTTTGCCGCAAGGGTTGGAGTTTCTGTTCTGATAGACCGTAGGGAACTAGGCTAGCATATAATCCCTTTTGAGGACATAATAACCCGTATTGGTAAAACACGATTTTGGGAAATGAGTTATCTGAACTCCTGCCTTCTTTGGATATCCACCTAACATCTGTTTATGCCCATTTTTAATTATCTCTAAGCATGCATTTTTCTAAGTTTCAAAATCTGAAACTCTGATTGAAAACATGCATTCTGTTCTGCTCTAAATTACCATGGCATTATCTGTGTTGGTGTCGTTACACCAAAACTTGCAAGTCATATTTCTGAGCCATAAAATATTATTTACAGTTTTCTCTTTCAACACATAAAGTTTGGGCCACCATACTTCAAACCATTCAAGAAGATTCATACTTCAAAGAATTTGTCAAATTATGTAAAAGTCATTGTTTTCAGCTTTTCAACAAATATGTGGTGGCCATGAAATTTTATGACAAAAACATGAGATATTCTTAAGAAACATCGTTAGCCATTAACACCAACTATAATACCCCCTCTTCACATGCAAAATCATAATCAAATTCTTAACAACCATAAAGGCATTTGTAGCATACTTCACAAAATACATTTAAATATATCATGACTCACGAACATAAGAAATCTTTAAACAAGAAAGGGATCTTTGATAATTGATGCTCTCAATTCAACATTTAAATTCATCAAGTGCATGCACACTTATATATACTTAAATATGGTTACAAATCAAAGTTGGGGGAAAAGGCCTCAAGACCAAATCTATTTTAAAATTAAAGAGTTCATAAAGCAAAACTGTAATGTAGATTCCAAAACCCCTTCAAGAATTCATGATTTCACAATGTTTAGAATTTATGAAATAATTTCCTTATGCCCATGTAGCTTTAGGAAAACCCCACGTACCTTAGATTTCGTAGTTAGAAGAATGGAATCCAAATCTTAATCAGTTTTCTTGGAATTATTGATCCTGTAGATGAGTTCTTGATCTTTGGAGAAGGAGTTAGGGTTTTGATTTTAAGAAAAAGACTGAATAATAGGTAATTTTGGTTTCTTGAGGCTGAAATTCTATGTTATAGATGAATTTTGGGTAAGGGGAAGTGACCAAAATGTCCCTAGACCCATTAGGAACTGAAATAATGCATAAAACAGCTTTAAATTCATGTCAGATTTCATGTCAGGGCATAGTCGACGCGACGCATAAAGATCACGTCGGCTTACTGCCTCACATGAAAAATGCCA
Organism: Capsicum annuum; assembly: GCF_002878395.1. NCBI lineage: Eukaryota > Viridiplantae > Streptophyta > Magnoliopsida > Solanales > Solanaceae > Capsicum > Capsicum annuum. Next base: position 12,714,016 of record NC_061113.1, on the reverse strand, counting down.
TAACTTTTAGCTCGGTTATCGATTTTAGGAGAAATTGGTATCATTGGAAGATAATCAATTATCTATAATTTGGTGGGTCTTGAGCTGAAAAATTCTATGTGTATCGAAAGATCCTTGTAAAATCGAATATCAAACTTTGGATGAATGAATGACTCTTAGCTCAACTTTACTCCAAGTGATTTATGAACACTTTTCACCTCATAATCACTTCATACACTAGGAGAAGGATCATGACACATGAATTTAATTATAAACCATAAAATTAGAGCTTACACACATAGGAAAGACGGTTCACTTTTTAGCTCGAAAATGCGGGGTATTACATTATCTCCCCCTTGGGATCATTCGTCCCCGAATGATGGGTAGGGACTTTTTGAGGCTCTAAAAGTTTAGAATAAAGAATGTTATCTCTCATTGAACATGTTTCCTCAAGAAAATGTACAAAGGAATCAAACGAGCTTCATAATAACTCCGAGTGAAATATGTAAGCACGAAACATAGGTTAATGAGACTTTACATAGGGATACTTTTGCACATGGGTTCTATGAGTTTTAATTATTACAACATAAGAAAGGGTTTATTTGATGATTATAGACCTGATTTATATTGGTACTGATCATAAACTAATATTTCGTGGAGATAGGGATAGAAGCATTCTCCACCTCTTATGATACAACAAATAGACTTAGCTTAAAGGCACTACTCAGCTATGTCCCAACATTAAATAACATATTTCATCCTTTCCATCTTAAAATTCTCCTGTCACACATCTAACCACAAGAGTTTGAGTCTCACTACTTCGTACTGCTATGTTGAAGCCTAACTTGGAGTTAAAAGTGCTAACTTGAGCTATGGGGACCTATACTTTACATCCCTTTAAGAAAAACTTTTTCACCTTATCACTACCATCAAACACACTCGAGATTTAATTTAGAGAGTACTAACCACACAGCACACAGGTTTGTGTTTTCAGCAACCACAACATTCAAGCCTAATCATTACTATACCCCCAACATAGATCTCCCAACTAAGACCAACAATTTCAATCACTCTCATAAATATTTTCGCCTCATCCTTCCTTCTTAGCTATTTCACACAACAAAAGTTCATATCCTTATTTTTCCTTTCACCAATAACCTTAGCTCTAGAATTCACATTAAATTTTCACCTTCAAGACATCTACTCCTCTACCAATCACATCACCACGCTTCCATAGTCACCATCATACTATCATACATAGGGTCATTAAGGGACTTGAGCATAAACATCATGAATGGAAGTAACACTATTAGATCATAAATTATACTTATTGCGCTACTCAAGGAGGGATACAAAATAAAGACACTATAAAATAGGCACGAAGTGCTCCATATATCAAGTATCTAGTTCATAAGTTGAGAGTCGTTCGAAAGAAACATCATACCACATGAATTCTTAGGATAGAGCACAGTGAGAAAGCATTGGTGCACATATCAAGATAAAATGAGGAAAAAAAATAAATTACCCTCTTGGACCAAGAAATCAATAAGACAAACCAGGAATAAGAGAATCTATTTTTTAAAAAAAATAATTTAATTAATACAACAAAATTGCAATAAGAGAATCTATTTTTTAAAAAAAATTTAATTAAATCATAACCTCAATCACTGTGAACAAAAAATAACCAACTTTAATATTTAAATAAACATCAGTAAGTACAAAAACCTTATTAATACGACTATTTTCTCGCGGGTTAGATTGGAGGGATGATTGGATGGCGGTTTGTGGTTGGCCGACGGCTGGACGGTTCTTTGGAGCCTACGGGTGGATTCCTTGTTGTGGTGCCCCCAACTGATGGTGGTTAAACCAGTGAGGAGAGTAAGAGAGCGGGGAGAAGGGGGTTCACCGGCGACGGAAAAGGGGAAAAAAAGGATAGCACCGGCAATGGGAAAGGAAAAAGGGGAAAATTTTCGGTGATTTTCTACCAAATCTGGTGCAAAAAGGGTATAGGGGAATGGTGGCTTGGCTGGTTGTTGGTTTCGTGGCTGCTGGAAAGGGTTTCGCCTGCAGTGAGGGATGTTGGACGTCGGGAAAAAGGGAGAGGGGAGAAGGCACCGGTGAGTTTTGGGAGTGACGGTCGATGGGATTTGGGAGAGGGATGGCAAACTTTGGATGGTGTTTCTTGCGAGTCGGATCCATTTGCTTGTCGGAGAAGATGACAATTTCAGTGAAAGTTCGCTGGAAAAATCTAAACAACGCCCCTTTTCTCTTTGATTTTTCACTATTTTTCCTATCCTCTTTCATTGATTTTCTTTCTTATTCTCTCTTCTCTCTCCCCAGTTTTCTTTGATTTTGTTATTCAATAGTGTGTATATGCTTACCACTGTGTGTAGTGTGTGTCTGTGTTCCTCCCATCGGTGTCTATCGGTGTCTGTGAGTGTGTGCGATTTATAGTAAGTGTGAATTTTTGTTGTGAGTATTTTTGTGTATCTGATGAATCTATTCATGTGTGTGAAATCAATGTATTGCAGTACGTAATAGTGTGTACAGTGAAATCATTTTTCTTCTTTTTAAAACAAGATGATATTAACACCCAATATTAAAACATCCAACATATTTTACATACGAACACACACACACACACACACACACACACATATATATATATATATTCTCTAACTTGATCATATAACATACAATAGCATAAAGTTCACATAATTAATTAAATAATGCTTGCAATCACTAACATTTTTCTTTCATGCTTTACATAATAAAATTCATAACGTAAATGGTACAAGATTACAGAAGAACCTGTAATGAATTACTCTAAGTACCAAGCAAAGAAATCCGTCATCAAAAACTTCAAGAAGAACTTTGAAACCTGAATCACAACTCTTCCTCTATTTTCTTCTTTGTTTTTACTTTTTTTGTTTTTCTCACTGTCTAATGTTTTCTTTATGTTTTTTTTGTCTGTTCTGATGTTTCTTTTTGATACAGTGTAGGTGTACATAGAATGTACGTCCTTTTTCTGGGGTTGAGGGAGTCCTTATGTACAGGGACTTTGGAGGTCCGGGGAGGGGGGGGGGGGGGG
>NC_061113.1:12656426-12710846 GCF_002878395.1 Capsicum annuum | reverse complement strand
TTTTTTTAGAAGATAATAATAATAATAATAATAATAACAAATAAAAATAATAAATAAATAAAATAATAATAAAAATAAAAATAATATAATAATAACTAATTAATTTTTATATTTAAGAAGATACAATAAAAGTTTATAAATAGCTGAAAGTAAATATAATTAAGATAGTGCTAAAACTACTAGCTTATTTATTTAAAAAGAAAAATACATGTTAATTTTTGTATTATTTTTTAAAATTAGAATAAAAATAAAATAAAATATCTTAAAAGTAACTTCGTTTAGTTATTTTTTTTTTGAACTAAAAATTTATTAAAAATAAAATAAAAATTAAAATAATATCGGATCAAATATAAATATTTAATATCGAAAAATAAGTTAAAATTCGAAGAGAATCAAAGTACACCCGCGACAAATCATATGTATACTATTGCATAGACCATTGGAAGGATCGAAATTCCTAAGTAGCATGATTGGCTCATTTTCTTTTAGAATTAACCTGTTTAAGGGAAATTCAATACATGTAAATTCTGATCAATTGTTTTTAAACATCAATATATACATACATTTTTAGTATAAGAAAATATTAAGTATCTTAATTTAGTACAACATAATTTATTTGTACACATGTAAAGTGATATAAAAGTGCTATTAGCAAAGATCAGTTGTAGTAGTATCAGAAACAGAAGGCGGAAAAGGAAGAAGCACATATAATCCCTTTGTCATTTTCTTGTTCTTAATAGTGGGTTGAACCTCCATTTTTCTGTAGAACACTCTGATTTATAAGAGAGATCTTAACCAGAGTCTGGAAGTTTGCTGAACTGTCCCTTTCCTGTGTTTTTGCTGCTGCTTCTCTGAAAATGCAGCCACGCCGGAGCAAAGTAGTCGCAGATAGAGAGACAGAAAAACATACAATACACGCACACATACAAATCTCATACATATGCTAAAAAGGTTGTTGATTAGAGCAAAGATAAAGCACTGGCTTACCGAAGATGGTCAACCACCCAGAAAGATAGCCTCATTTTTTAGCTAAAATAACGACCATCAAATGGTTGTCGTACACCTTAGGCTCAGATTTTTCTGTTCTACCAACGTGCAAAAGAAACCAACACACGCTATGGCTGCAGATACACCAGGTTGCGAATGGGCCGTATGGATTGATTTCCCCGTCAAGATACAGGTCGGATGTGAAGTAGATTGTAGCCCAGAAAGAAGCAAATCATCATCACAGCCCATTTTTTCACATCAATCAACATCATTTAGGTTCAAAACTCTTGAAAAAAAAGCTACTTTAAACAAGTACAAACAGTAAAAGGAAGAAGCATGTACAAAATATGTCAAAATAATTCTTGATCTTTTCTTTTTCTCAAAGGCCTGTTGGTATTTTTATGAATGGAGAATAAATCTTTCATGGACATGGCAGAGAAAGGGAAACTACCCTTGACAGAAAATCCATCTCTTTGATGTCTCATTCTTCCTTTCCATGCTAAACTATGGTGAGAATACATAATTCTTGAACATAATATTCTTACTTGTAAGTAATATTATTACAATAAATTATGATTTTAAACTGTAAATAACAATAATCAGTCGCTAAAACTAATTCATTTTTTAGATCGTAACATATTAGTATTGAAATGCTAGGTTCACAAAGTCTTAAGCAATGTTTGATAGAGTTTTGCGGATAGTACAAAGCACCATTTGATTTTCATTACTATATTGTTGTAATCCAATAGACAGTCTTGGATCCTACAAAATCAACTATCTTTAATTTATAAATTATATTTTAGAAAATAAGGGAATAGAAAAAACAAGGAAAGCAATGATACTTTTTAAAATTTATGATGCGAAAATTAGAAGGTAGAAAAGCTTTAGTGTAACGAGTGGCATGTCATATTAGTTTGATGGCCAAAACTTGACATTTTTACTTAGTAATAACAGGTTAAATTAACTACATTTGAACTATAAAAATTTGTTTTTTTTTAAATGCTCGACAACGAAACAAATAAATATTTGCACGCAAATAAATGATTGGATTATTTAAATCAAGACAAATATTTTAATAAATAAAACAATAGACTCCAATCAAAACACAACTTTAGACACACACATGTTTGATAAAAAATAAAGTAAAATAAAACGACAGACTCACCCTTTTAGACTCCCCACGATCAGACAAACATATAACAATAAAAATAAAAAAATGACTCCAAACTTAGAACATTCTTAGACATCCCCTTATAAAGAAGATCAACATAGTCTTATCTCTAATTAAAGCCTCAAGTTTAAGTCCAAAACATTATGTGCTTCAGCCACATTAACAACTTCGTCTGCATTTGATGGAATAGGAACATCCACTTGACGTATCAATGGTCTTGTAAAATCAGCAACAGACTCATTTGAATCTGCCATTGTTGAATTTGAACCTCCAACATTGATGCTTCTTTCCATCTGTTGCCTATCGATTGGTGGTGCTCTGCCCCATCTTCTCGGCTCGTTACGATGCAAAGACGTTGCTGGATGGACAACAATTCTATCATTTCTTTGCAAACTCGCAGGTTGTGGGACAACAGGTTGAGATGATGGAGGATTTCCTGGCAAAACAATATAGGATGCATATACATGGGAACTCATGATCGTTGTTTGGTCAGACAACAATGGGTGATTAACTTGTACATGATCTACAAATTCACTAATAGTACGAAATATTCCATAGCATACAGGGCAATGAAGTAGTACACGAGAAGGTATTAAAACTAAAGGGGAAAACTTTGCATTATTCATATTTGAAGTATGAAAGACAAACTTTTTCTCTAAGTAAGAAATGATGGAGATCAAGTACCAACTATGTAGTATATTTATAGGCTGCTCATGCTATAACCTTCCCCCCTTAATTATGGGGCTTCCACTTTCGCTATGGTAAGTTCCATATAACATTGCAATGATTGACAGCTTTGTTACCAAAAATTTCATATTTTGGTGATCTCTTTTTCGGAATTTGTTGCTTATTTTTAACTAACCTGCTGTAATAGACTGATTATGTTTTCATTAGTGTATTACAACAATCTGATCCATTTTTGAACATCAACTATCATTTTAAGAAAAAATAAGGAAACTCATAAAAGAAACTATATCTTGTATAAGATTTTTTGTTTGGAACAATTGGAAAGCTAGATGCAAAACCAGAAATGACGATGTAAAAATGTCTAATCAAAGAATTATTCTTAATATGAACTAAAAACTCAATTTGGCTATCCACAAAAAGTTTTTATAAATTTTTATAAAATTTGTGTCTGGAACTTGTGTTGCATGTTTGTCTTCTTTCATTATGCTACAATCTAAAATCTTGATTTTACCATTTAGATTTTGTTCATTAAAAAAAATTCTAACAATGGAATGGTGTACTTTTGTAATGATCCAGGAGTACACCTGTAACTCCACACGGTGCTTACGGTCCCATGAGACCACAAGCTAACCCATGAGTTGTTACCTGCTGTGAGCACTGATCAAAACTGATAAACAATATATGCGGAATGTCAACCGAAATGCCATAAGGTTTTAATAACTGAAAACAATACTGAAATATGGTTTGAAATGTCTGGAGACATACTGATAAAACAACTGAAAACCAAGTAAACTATCTGTACTAGTCTGAAAGCCTCTAAACTGTCTGACTTTGAAGTTGATGGGACAAACCTCCAACTAACTCTGACTGACTACATAACTGAACTACTAACATAACTGAACGTAAGATAACTCATCCTCGAAGGAAGAGGAATCTTCACGGGATTATGGTTTACACACATAAGAACAACTATTTGATTTTTAGCTCGAAAATGTGGGGTGTTACAGTTGCTCTGTCATACTCAGCAGTCTAGTTGTTGACATGAAAATCTCTCTTGCCAGTGCAACATACAGCTCGCCATGTGTGAATACATGTCATGGCAGATATAGTCCAACATTCGGAATTGTTTGTCCCTGTTCTTTATTTAAGATCGTTGCAAAACGTAGACTTATTGAAATTATTTCGGACAAATTTGAAAGGATATATACTTTACTATCAAGCGGTGAAAGTTGAATTCTAGGAATGCAGATGTGCTTGGTAGCTGGTTGACCTGTTGTAATTTCTGCATGTATGATGTTGTTATTAAACCCTATGTCACACTCCTTTTTCGCTCGAGGAGGTCGAAGTCGAAAGATTTTTTCAATTAAAGTGACGAAATTGAACAGAGATTAGTTTAGTAATAGAGTCGCCACTTGGAATTGAGTTGGGGTGTTGCAAGTCACCTTATTGAATCTCTAATCAAAAGAAAATGACTCTATTGGTTGGCGAGAACAGAAGAGCGGGTAAGGAATTCTGTTGACCGAGGAAAAGGTATGAGGCACTCGTCGAGTCCCTTGGTTCTAGCACGGTCGCTTTTATCAACTTATACTTAGCTTTTAACTATTTTGATAAATTATGTTAATGCCTAAATTCGCTCATTTTTAATATACAAAACTTTTTGAAATTCATGTATTAAATCGATGAAAAATTATTTTTATAAAAATATTTATCAAGGTGCATTGTTGCATTCTTGATTTTTTAAATGTCTCAGAAAAATATGTACGTTGTATTCTTAATTGAGGCGAAAATTTTAAACGTGTCTAAAATTTGTCTAGCATTAGAGGCATGATTTGTCTCTTATAAACTCGTAACAATTTTTCCTATTCATTTTACTCTCATTCTTATATCACCTAATTTCGTTTACTTAATTAATATAACAAAATTACAATCTATTTTTAAAAAAAATGATTTAATTAAATCATAACCTCACTCACTGTGAACAAGAAATAATCAACTGTAATATTTAAATAAACATCAGTAAGTACAAAGGCCTTGTTAATACGACTATTTTCTCGCGGGTTAGATCGGAGGGATGATTGGATGGCGGTTTGTGGTTGGTCGGCGGCTAGCTGGTTCTTTGGAGCCTCCAGGTGGCTCCCTTGTTAGGGTGGCCCTAATCGATGGTGGTTAAACCAGTGAGGAGAGCAAGAGAGCGGGGAGAAGGGGGTTCGCCGGCAACGAGAAAGGGGAAAAAAAGGGATAGCACCAGCGACAGAAAAGGGAAAAAGGAGAAATTTCCGGTGATTTTCTATCGGATTTGGTGTAAAAAGGGGACGGGGAATGGTGGCTTGGCTAGTTTTAGGTTTCGTGGCCGCTGAAAAGGGGTTTGCCGATGGTGATAGCTATTAGACACCGGGAAAAAGGGAGAGGGGAGAAGGCACAGACGAGTTTTGGGGGTGATGCACAATTGGATTTAGGAGAGGGCCAGTAGCCTTTTGCTAGTATTTCCCGCGATTCGGGTCAGTTTGGTTGTTGAAGAAGCTGACAATTCCGTCGAAAGTTCGTCGAAAAATCTCAACAATGCCCCTTTTCTCTTTGATTTTTCACTGTTTTCCCTTTCCTCTTTCATTAATTTTCTTTCTTCTTCTCTCTTCCCTCTCTCCATTTTTCTACTGAATTTTTTGTTCAATAGTGTGTGTACGCTTACTGCTGTGTGTAATGTGTGTCTGTGTGCCTCTTATCCGTGTCTATTTGTGCCTGTGAGTGTGTGTGATTTACAGTGAGTGTGAATTTTTGTTATGAGTATTTTTGTGCATCTAGTGAATCTATCCGTGTGGGTGTATGAAATCAATGTATTGCAGTGTGTAATAGTGTGTACAGTGAAATCTTTTTTCTTTTCTTTTTTTAAAATAAGATGATATGAAAACCTAATATTAAAACATCCAACACATTGTACATACGAACAGACATATATATTCTCTAACTTGATCATATAACATGCAATAGCATAAAGTTCACATAATTAATTAAATATTGCTTGAAATCACTTTAACATTTTTCTTTCATGCTTTCCACAATAAAATTATTAACGTAAATAGTACAAGATTACAGAAGAACATGTAATGAATTACTCTGACTACTAAGCAAATAAATTCGTTATCGAAAACTTCAAGCAGATTTTTGAAATTCGAATCACAACTCTTCCTCTCCCTTATTTTCTTCTTTGTTTTTACTTTTTTGTTTCTCTCACTGTCTGATGTTTTCTTTATATTTTTTTTTTTTTTGTTCTAATGTTTCTTTTTGATACAGTGTAGGTGTAGATAGAATGTACGTCCTTTTTCTTGGGCTGAGGGAGTCCTTATGTACAGTGACTTTGGGGGGAACGGTTAACATCAGATAGGATAGAAATTTTTAAATTTTGAATCTTTTCTTTTTGTTTTCTTAGAAGATAATAATAATAACAAATAAAAATAGTAAATAAATAAATAAAATAATAATAATAATAATAATAAAATAATATAATAATATCTAATTAATTCGTATAAGAAAATACAATAAAAGTTTATAAAGAGTCGAAAATAAATATAATTAAGATAGTACTAAAACTACTAGCTTATTTATTTAAAAAGAAAAATATTTTTTAATTTTTGTATTATTTTTTAAAATTAGAATAAAAATAAAATAAAATATTATAAAACTAACTACATTTAGTTATTTATTTTTTAACTAAAAATTTACTAAAAATAAAATTAGAATTAAAACAATATCGGATCAAATATAAATATTTAATATCGAAAAATAAGTTAAAATTTGAGGAGGATCAAAAATCACGTGTCTACACCCGCGACAAATCATATGTATACTATTGCATAGACCATTGGAAGGATCGAAATTCCTAAGTAGCATGATTGGCGCATTTTCTTTTAGAATTAACCTGTTTAAGGGAAATTCAATACATGTAAATTTCTGATCAATTGTTTTTAAACATCAATATATACATACATTTTTAGTATAAGAAAATATTAAGTATCTTAATTTAGTATAACATAATTTGCCTAAATCTGTTGGAGTATGCATCTGTGTGGCAGAAGATCGTATGTATCTGTGTGGCAGAAGATCATTTGATGTTAAAGTATTCAGATGATTCTGCTTGATAGTAATTGTTGGTACCATCTTCTGCAAAGTTAAAACACAGAGAAATTTCACCCACTGACATTCTTGTAAATCACTCATTAAAAGCGGGAAGTTTGTTATTGTCTTTCTACCTTGTACGTATGGGGACATAATTTTGCTATTTGCTTCTAATATTTTTGTTGCAATCCTGCTTAGATGATATTCCTTTTGAGCCGAGGGTGTATCCATAACAGGCTCTCTACTTCACAAAGATAGAGGTAAGGTCTTAATACATCTGCCCTTGTCAATCCCCAAGTGGGAATTCACCAAGAATGTTGTTGTTATTTTTATTTGTACATATGTAAAGTGATATAAAAGTGCTATTAGCAAAGATCAGCTGTAGTAGTAGCAGAAACAAAAGGCAGGAAAGGAAAAAGCATATATAATCCCTTTGACATTTTCTTGATCTTAATAGTGGGTTGAACCTCCATTTTTCTGTAGAACACTCTGATTTATTAGAGAGACTTCAACCAGATTCTGGAAGTTTGCTTAACTGTCCCTTTCCTGTGTTTTTGCTGCTGCTTTCTTTTAAAATGCAGTGTAACACTCCGCACTTTCGGGCTAACCGTCCTTTCTACATGTATAGATCCGAACCCAATGATTCTTTGTTAATATATGTGTGATGATCAATCCTATAGTGTGTGAATACCTTTGAATATGAATTGAGGTCACAAAAATTCCCAAACTCAAAGACGAGTTGAAAACTCTTCTATCGATTAAGTTTCGATGAATGTCTAAACTTGGGTCAACTTCCATCAACCATAACTTCTTGTATATAACGAGTTAGACATAATACTATATATCAAATGAAAGGTCTTCGAGTCTTCTTTCCAACGCAACTGGTTTCACCTTAATCCGATATCGAAGTAGAAAGCTATGCTATTTTACTTCGAAGTGTCTGTCGGCCAAAATGTGACGACGAGGCTAACGACCTATCAACTTGGTGACGGCCCATCAGCCCTAGTCGTCGGCCTAGGGCAGAAAGTGGTAAAATCCACCTCAAAAGTGACGACCTAGGTGACGGTCTATCAACTTGATCGTCAACTGATGAAGTTCTGTGACTTTTTTGGTTTCCTTAGGAATATTTTGGTATTTTCCTCACCCCAAACTTCTCTGGCATGATTTAAATCCTCTCAAACACATTATAATCCATTTTTATCAGTTTTAAATACATCTCAATCCTCATGGTTCTCAAGAATAAAAGAAATTAGGGTTTTCCTTCAAGGAAAGAATTCAAGCCTTTCAATCCAAGATTTTCAAGAAAAGAAGCAAGATTCGAGTTCTACTCTTTAAATTAAGTAATCTAAGGTACGTGGGATTTTTCTAAACTATATGGGAATGGTGAAAACGTTTTTAATAAGTTTTGTATGTTAAGAAATCATGAATTTGCAATGGGTTTTGAATTTACATTTACAACTATGCATTGTGAAATCCTTTTTGTGATAATGTTTTGGTCTTGATGCCTTCCCCTATATTTGATTTGTACTCGTATATAAGTATGTATGCATTTTTGAGTTTGAATGTTGAATTGAGAGCATGAACATTTAAAAACTCTCTATTGTTGTAAAACCTCTTGTTTTCATATATTATGAATTATTCAATTGCATATAGAGAAGTATGATTCAAATGTCTTTACTATTTTTTTTTTAGCCTTGATTTTGGATATGAATGGAAGAGAGGGTGATTCTTGCGAACATAAATGAAAAGTGGTGATTTAAAGAGATTGCATGGTTTGTTACAAAATACTAGACCACCACATGTTGAAATGTTGAAAACAGAGAATCCTGCATAGTTTGAAATATGTTTTGAAAATAAGAACTCTCTTGCATTGTTAAATGTTTTTGGTGGTCAACTGAATCAATTGTATTGAAGGAACTAATGCATATTATTATATGGCTTAGACATACGACTTGGAAGTCTTGGTATGATGATACCAAATAGATGAATGCCATAGAAGATTCAGAATAGACTAAAATACAAATTTTACTTCGATTTTAAGAATTTGATTTCAGAAAGATGCATGTTTACAACAGACTAAAAATGGGCATAAAGAGAGCTAGGTGGTTACCTGAAGAAGGCGTTTGAGTGTAAGGGCTCATCGCTGGAAATCGTGTTTTGCCGATACGGGTTTATTATGTCCCAAATTAGGGATTGTACGCTGGCGACGGCCCTGTGGCGTAGTAGAGATTCAGAAACTCCAACCCTTGCGACAAATTTGGGTTGGGGGCTTGGCCGCCGAGTCAAGGGCGGATTCCATATAGCCCATGGAATCATAGAAATGTAGGGTGTACCACCTAGCTCAGAAGTAAAATAAAGAGTGAGTCGTGGTTTCAAAAAAAATGTTTCAAAATCTTTAAAGTGTGCTCATGTGTTTTCATATATTATATGTAAAAGGTTTTATCAATTGCTCTCACTTATGTTACATATAAATATATTATTTTGGATTGCTCTGCGTACCAGTACATGTGTATTGACCCCTCTATATTTTAGGATCTTAGGCTCAGGGTTTGATTGGTCAGGGATTTGTCGTTGGTGAGCCTCCCTTATTCCGGAAGGCCCCATGTATAAGTCATTGTTATTTTATTTTGATTCATGGTCCGACTAGGGTCCTTGTCCCAATCTTCAGACAGAGGTTATTTTTAGTTAGTAGAGATTTCGCAGACTAGTGTTAGATGTTTTTGATCTTTATGAACTCATTTCAGTATTGAGTAGTTTGAAATAAAAGTTAACCATGATTCCGTATTGGTTTATATTCCACATTTTTCCTTCATATTATAAGAATGTGTGTATGATTGTCAGATAGAAAAGGGCGCTCGGCCTTTCACGGTTCGAGATGCTCGTCACGGCCAGAGCCTCGGTTCAGGTCGTGACATTCAGCCACGCCGGAGCAAAGTAGTCGCAGATAGAGAGACAGAAAAACATACAATACACACACATACAGACCTCATACATATGCTAAAAAGGTTGTTGATTAGAGCTAAGATAAAGCACTGGCTTACCAAAGATGGTCAACCACCCTGAAAAATAACCTCATTTTTGAGATAAAATAACGACCATCAAATGGTTGTCATACACTTTAGGCTCAGATTTTGCTGTTCTACCAACATGCAAAAGAAACCAACACACGCTACGGCTGCACATACACCAGGTTGCGAATGGGCCATATGGATTGATTTCCCCGCCAAGATACAGGAAGGATCGTATCGATACAGTGAAGTAGATTGTTGCCCAGAAAGAAGCAAATCATCATCACAGCCCATTTTTTCACATCAATCAACATCATTTAGGTTCAAAACTCTTGAAAAAGAAGCTACTTTAAACAAGTACAAACCGTAAAAGGAAGAAGCATGTACAAAATATGTCAAAATAATTCTTGATCTTTTCTTTTTCTCAAAGGCCTGTTGGTTTTTTTATGAATGGAGGATAAATCTTTCATGGACATGGCAGAGAAAGGGAAATTACCCTTGACAGAAAATCCATCTCTTTGATGTCTCATTCTTCCTTTCCATGCTAAACTATGGTGAGAATAAATAATTCTTGAACATAATATTCTTACTTGTAAGTAATATTGTTACAATAAATTATGATTTTAAACTGTAAATAACAATAATCAGTCGCCAAAACTAATTCATTTTTTAGATCGTAACATATTAGTATTGAAATGCTAGGTTCACAAAGTCTTAAGCAATGTTTGATAGAGTTTTGCGGATAGTACAAAGCACCATTTGATTTTCATTATGACTATATTGTTGTAATCAAATAGACAGTCTTGGATCCTACAAAATTAACTATCTTTAATTTATAAATTAGATTTTAGAAAATAAGGGAATAGAAAAAACAAGGAAAGCAATGATATTATTAAAATTTATGATGCGAAAATTAGAAGGTAGAAAAGCTTTAGTGTAACGAGTGGCATGTCATTTTAGTTTGATGGCCAAAACTTTGACATTTTTACTCAGTAATGACAGGTTAAATTAACTAAATTTGAACTATAAAAATTTTTTTTTTTTTTAATGCTCGACAACGAAACAAATAAATATTTGCACGCAGATAAATGATTGGATTATTTAAATCAAGACAAATATTTTAATAAATAAAACAATAGACTCCAATCAAAACACAACTTTAGACACTCACATGTCTGAGAAAAAATAAAGTAAAATAAAATGACAGACTCACCCTTTTAGACTCCCTACGATCAAACAAACAAATAACAATAAAAAAAAAAAAAAAAAATCCAAACTTGGAACATTCTTAGACATCCCCTTATAAAGTAGATCAACATAATATTTTCTCTAATTAAATCCTCAAGTTTAAGTCCAAATCATTTTGTTCTTCAGCCACATTAACAACTTCATCTGCATTTGATGGAATAGGAACATCCAATTGACGTATCAATGGTCTTGTAAAATCAGCAGCAGACTCATTTGAATCTGCAATAGTTGAATTTGAGCCTCCAACATTGATGTTTCTTTCCATTTGTTGTCTATCGATTGGTGGTGCTCTGCCCCATCTTCTCGGCTCACTACGATGCAAAGACGTTGCTGGATGGACAACAACTCTATCATTTCTTTGCAAACTCGCAGGTTGTGGGACAACAGGTTGAGATGATGGAGGATTTCCTGTCAAAACAATATAGGATGCATATACATGAGAACTCATGATGGTTGTTTGGTCAGACAACAATGGGTGATTAACTTGTACATGATCTACAAATTCGATAATAGTACGAAATATTACATAGCATACAGGGCAATGAAGTAGTACACGAGAAGGTATTAAAACTAAAGGAGAAAAATTTTCATTATTCATATTTGAAGTATGAATGACAAACTTTTTCTCTAAGTAAGAAATGATGGAGATCAAGTACCAACTATGTAGTATATTTATAGGCTGCTCATGCTATAACCTTCCCCCTTCATTATGGGGCTTCCACTTTAGCTATGGTAAGTTCCATATAATACTGCAATGACTGACAGCTTTGTTACCAAAAATTTCATATTTCGGTGATCTCTTTTTCCGAATTTGTTGCTTATATTAACTAACCTGCTGTAATAGACAGATTATGTTTTAATTAGTGAATTACAACAATCTGATCCATGTTTGAACATTAACTATCATTTTAAGAAAAATAAGGAAACTCATAAATAAAAACTATATCTTGTACAAGATTTTTTGTATGGAACAATTGGAAAGCTAGATGCAAAACCAGAAATGACGATGTGAAAATGTTTAATCAAAGAATTATTCTTAATATGAACCAAAAACTCAATTTGTCTATCCTCAAAAGAGTTTTATAAATTTTTATAAAATTAGTGTCTGGAACGTGTGTTGCATGTTTGTCTTCTATCATTATGCTACAATCTAAAATCTTGATTTTACCATTTAAATTTTGTTCATTAAAAAAAATTCTAACAATGGAATGGTGTACTTTTGTAATGACCCGAAAGTACACCCTGGATGCCACACGGTGCTTACGGTCCCATGAGACCACAAGCTAACCCATAGGTTGGTACCTGCTATGAGCACTGATCAAAACTGATACACAATATGTGGAATGTCAACTGAAATGCCATAAGGTTTTAATAACTGAAAACAACACTGAAATATGGTTTAAAATGTCTGGAGACATACTTATAAAACAACCGAAAACCAAGTAAACTATCTATACTAGTCTGAAAGCCTCTAAACGATCTGACTTTGGAGTTGATGGGACAAACCTCCAACGACTCCGACTGACTACATAACTTAACTATTGACTGAACATGACTCACCACGGCTTCTAATGCTGCTAATGCAATGAAAAGTCTAAGTACAATCAGGGATTCAAGTTTCTTAACCTATGATATAAAACATCATAGCACAAGAAAATAGCATGCGATCAGTACTTTTGAATGTACTGATATGCTAAATAAGGTTAGGCTGACATGCCCGAGTTCATGTTCCTGTGTAATAACTGATTTAATATATAGCATGAGGCACTGAATAATAATGCATGAAAACTGTAAAGACTGAGAATGTATGACCATGCATAAAACAAGTACTGAAGTAGCTTGTAGATAGATACTGATATATGATAGTTACTTTAATGGTAACTACATGCTATGGTCAAGAAATACTGAACTGCGTTCTGAATTGAGTGCTGAAACTGAAACTATGGGAGCTTTCATCTAACCGACATGCCCCAACATAGACTGATAGGGGTCGAACTTGTAACCCCAATTAGAAGGGTGTTAGTACTGTGCCACGGGTTACTAATAATGGTTGGGTCAACCCTAATATCATGAGATATATATGTGTATATCAATCTTAGACTAGCAGGAAGACATATTAACCTACGCTGGCTACGTTCTATAACTTAGGGATTGCTACTAAGGGTCACACCCTAAACTGGCAGGAATTCCCCAATCCCTGAGTTCATTCGGTGTTGAATCCTACTCCCAACTGAACCGACACTGATCACTAGTCTATGCTAAACTTGACTGAACTCACACTGATTCGATTAGCTAACCAAATACTACTACTCATGATACGACTGGGAACATTTTATATCCACAGAAGACAAAGTAAATAGTAAATTTTAGGTATTCAATACCCCCAGGATTCGATAGCATTAACAATAAGACCATATCACGACTTTAAAAGAATAACAAATAGATCACCATGCACAATCCTTTCTCATAGATATTTTGTCAAACACTTGAGAGACATAATCTTGTACATGAGAATGAACAACATATGGATATCTTGAATGAACAACATATGGATATCTTGATTACAACATTTAATTCATAATTCAAGGGTTTTGACGTGAAGATTAAACCAATCAACATACATACTAGTTCATTTACATTAAACTAATACTTTTCTTAGTTTGAAACCCACACAACAGCACACACATGAACACAATTCAATTTAAGAATGAAAATCATAATTTAAGTTTTGTAAACAGATTATTGAACTCCAAAGGTGAAGGAACCCAAGGATGAACATCTAACATACCTTAGTAGTTGAATTCGTGAGGGTTATTGGTGATTGCTCGAATCCTGATCTTGGGATTGGAGAAACTAGAGCTTAGTTCTTGAGGGGATTTTGAGTGAAATATCAATTTGGGGGAGAAAATGCTATTTTGGGACTCAAATATCGTGTTATGGACCACTTAGGTGAAGGAAAAAGACCCTCTTCCCCTTAAAACGTGGAACAAAATTGCAGAAAATACCCGGTCAGGACTAGGTAGGTGATTGCGGGCTCCGAAGCGCCGCTCTGGGCAGGGCGCCGTGGGCTCCCCCAGCACCGGATTGGGCAGGGCGCCGCTAGCTAATCACCCTGTTTTGCTATTTTGGAAGTCCAAACACGTCCTTACGCTTGTCCAAAAATTTCAAAACTCACCCGAGATGTACTATTGACTTCCTCGATCATGAATTAATTAAAAAACAACCTTTCCGGTGTTGGATAGGTAGAGAATAAATTCATCAAAGTTTGAGTGCTTTAGAAATGGTTAAGTCCTGACACTTAGTAAAATATTCTAAGTCGTGGACCCCTTTTTACAAGCTGAAATGAGTTTAGGATCTTACGGGGTCTTACAACTTTCAATCTAACAAGAAGTATCTAAAGAAAAATAAGATAATTAACCTCTAAAGGTATGAATATACTGATGAATTCCTACTCTAAATTTAATAAATACATGCAAATAAACTAACAAAATTACTAAATAGTTGAAGAAACATATATTTTATCGGAATATGCAAATATAGCACAATGACTACTATGCATTTATCTTCATCCAAAACGTTCAAAAATAGGATGGTTTTTGTCTGAATTAAAAATTCTCCCTCAAAAGAAGGAAATCATATAATCAGTCTGACGTTGTAACACCACAATAACAACAACAAAAAATGTTGTACCGATGGTCTTCTATTGGTTAACAAGGTGCGCCACTCATTACACTAGGTTATGAATAACAAAAATAGGATGTAGAGCAATGGTAAAGTTGTCTCCTTGTGGCTGCCTACATCACAGCTACTTAGGGTGTGTCCCTTTTTCGGACCCTGCATGAACACAGGATCCCCTCTAATCATTGGTGCATAACACACTTGCATTTGTTTGTTTGATGAACAAACTTAGCCACCTTAATGTGTTGAGATAAATTAGACTAATCAGCCATTCTACTAATGCTGCTGAGCCCATGGACCCCATAGTGGTGCTCTTTCACAATTTAGCACCAAGATTGGTCAATGTCCCAAGTTTGCAACGATTCTTACTCCAAGACATTGAAGAAATGGAAAGGATGGCTTGCTAGTTCAAGCTTTACGGTATTTACTACACCGTGTTTTGAGTCTAATAATGACCTTAGCACCAGGATTTTGAAAGAAAATGGCATGAAAAACTGTAGTGTTGCAAGTACATTTAATCTTTTCTACACGTAAAACGTTCTAACATGTTTCTAAATGTGATCCAAGGATTGTGATGAATCTTTCTCCACAAAGGAAAAAGATCATGGAGGTCATAGGTGGCAAGGGTGACATCTATGTCAAACTCACTAACATATTAAACCGAGGTAAACTAAAATCAGATGGAAACTGACAAAAGGAAAGAATGAGAACTTAATCTCTATTCATCAATCCTAGTTGGAAATTGATATTAAACTATCGATGTATTCACATTTGATAAAAAAAATTAGACCTTGGACCAAACTCAACCCCAAAGCTAGCTCAAAAGGAGGAGGATTGTGCAAGCCTTATAAAAAGACTACCCATCTCATTAACCACCACCAATGTGGGACTTTTTCACTTTCTTAACACCCCACCTCATGCCCGGACTGAACATCTAGTGCGTGATAATTTTTAATTTGGGGGCCAACATTGGGTGAGATAGGCTCTGCTCTAATACCATGTAAAAGGTATTGGGTCTAATTCGCACCTCAAAAGCTAACTCATTAGGTGAGGATTGTCCAAGACCATACAAGGGGACCAAAGATCCTTTAACCCAACGATGTGGGACTCCAACTATCACAACTCGATTTATGAGTCATGATGGAACCTACTATAAACCACCAGTAGGTAAGCTGACACCGTAACCCAAAGCTAAGACAATGGGTTATATGGTAAAAATAGCCAACACAGGTCAAAATATATGAACACAATCATACACAACAGTGTTCTACTATAAAATGAGACAATCCATAAAATGATTACCAATCCTACGACTAGATAGTATCAGTACAAGAGCATTTAATTTTTACAATAGAAGGATACAACTCAAATATTCTAAAATAGTCAATACATTCGTCTCGAATACAAAAGACTGAATAAAGACAAGAGGAAAATGGGAGACTCAAATCTCCAAGAGCTCACCCTGTCTCCAGAATATCAATGCAACACAACCTCAACTCAGTGATGACAACTAGTACTCGGTTCTGCACCAAAAGGATACAGCAAGTATAGTATGAGTACCAAAAAAATAGGTACTCAGTGGCATGAAACACCCTGGGTTTTGACCCTTAAGAAATTTTCTGGATTTATAGTTTCTGGACAAGATACAACTAGGGGGTACCGGTTGTATCCTGGGGTATGGTTGGTAAGGTTTGGTCGTACACTAGCCAGTGTTGGTTAGTGGGTTAGATTGGTCTCTGGAATGGGTACGACTTATGTTGGTACGAGTCGTATAGTTGGATAAGGGTTATTTAGTTTGGATTTTTTCTTCTATTAATCTGAGACTTAGTAAAATAACTTGGATCTACGAGTGGATCACCATGGGTCATTCTCTAGGGTACGAGTCATACCTGCAACTCGTATAGTGGACAGTGTTTAAACCTCTTTTGATTTTATTCTGTCAAGGGTACGAGTGAAGGGTACATATTGTATACTTTGGTACAACTTAGTTTGGGTAAGTCACATATTGGTCAGTGTTGAGTCCAAGGGAGAGGCCTAGTGTACGAGTGGTGGGTACCACTCATATAGGAGGGTGTGTTCGGTATGGTATAGTCATACCCTATGATAGAATTCTTATGTAGTTTAAGTGGGGGTAATCTGGACATTTTCCTACTTAAACTATTAAGGCCCCATGACTTCTAACCCACTTGGGAGGTTATTTACCCTATTATTGTATCATTAAACACTTAGAAACTCTCTTAAACACTCTATAATTCTCTCTAAGGCTTTTGGGTAAAGGAAGGCTAGGGTTTCATCTAGAGGTGCAATTTGGGGCATGTTTGGGTGATTTCTTTCCATTATCTACTAATCTAAGGAAAGATACTTTTTCCTCATTGTTAGTTCCAACTAAAAGCATGTCTTATACAATGTTTTCATGGAATGATTATTATATGGTTTTGAAGTTTTCAAATATATGTTGGGTTTTGGTATTAAATACTTGTTTATGATTTTTCCATGTTTTAATTATATTTTTACAGGTGTTAGAAAGCTAAAGTTTTGATGATGTATATATGAATGAAACATGATGTGCAAGGTGGTCCATACAAATGTTGAAAGAACAATCACAGGCAAGGCTACTAATAAGATAACAATGCGTAAAGTCAGGAGTGGATAAGAAAAGAAGATTCAGATATGCTCTCAATACTTGTCACATGCAGCAAAGAGGTTGAAAAGGAAACACAAACTCTTGGAGATTGATTTGGAGAGTCCTGCCAGGCTAGAGGATAAAGTTAAAGAGTTTTATTCAGCCAAGGAGATAGATGACTGCAACAAGGAGTGAAACTACCTGAGAGTCCCATTGAAGATAGAGGAGTACATAAACTGGACAACTCAATTGGGAGTTGGCTTAAATACAACAAATGACATTCAAGCATTTCACTCATGCACTAACAAGAAAATCATCAATCAGCAATCAGTTCACTTACTTGAAGAAGAACGTGGTCCTTTACTTAGCAAGTCATAGACTCTATGTAATAGGTTGGTTCTTTGAGTTGTAATGAGCCTTTGTTCTAGTCTCAGTGAAATATAAACTGAGTTAGGAAGTTGTGTCTTCAAGTTAGGGAACTTGAATACTTGGGAACACTTATCTTGGAAAGATTTGTGTTATTGTAGAAATAAGAGCTAGAAGTTTTAATTCCTAGTTTACAATTAGAAGTTTTAATTCCTAGTTTACAAGAAGTCTTGTAATTTGTTGATTCTTAAGGCTCAAGAGTATTAGTGAAGTTGGGGTTAAATCCTATGAGGTACAAGTTGTGGTCTTTTACACCTTTCTTGAGCTGGGTGTTTTCCACGTAAAAAAAAGTGTTCATCTTTTACTTCTATGAACCACGTTAGCTTACTTGTTCCACGGATAGGAAACCTGTAGTATATAATATTAAAATCAGTAGGGTACACACTCTAACAAGTGGTATCAGAGCAAAATTATTTTAAATAAGGTTAGCACCTAAGAAAAGATCACTATGATGAATTTCGTACCTCCAACTGGTCATAGTGAGGGTCAGTCAACTTCTAGACCTCCACTCTTTGATGGTTCTCATTTTATCTGATGGAATGCCAGGATGGAGATGTTCATCCAAGGTAAAGACTATGAATTATGGGATAGGATCATTGATGGTCCTACAATTCCAATGAAGTTTATTGATGGTAAACAAGTCAAGAAAGTAAGGAGTAAATTTACTGCTAATGACTTAGTGGGATTGAAGAAAAATACTAAGTCTAAGAATATCTTAGTCTGTGGACTAAGACCGGCTAAGTACAATAGAGTGTCAACTTATACCACTGCTAAATAAATTTGGGATGCACTAGTTAATGCACATAAAGGAACCTCTCAGGTAAGAAAATTTAGGATTTCTCTTCTTTCTATTGAGTATGAAGCATTTAAAATGAAGGAAAATGAATCCTTGGATGAGATGATGAAAAGGCTTACTGCCTTAACAAATGAGCTGACTTCCTTGGGAAAAGCCATCTCTAAGAAGGAACAAGTTGAAAAAGTGTTGAGGGTACTACCAAAATCAAAATGGAATGTTAAAGTGACTGCAATTAGTGAGGCAAAGGATCTCACAGGCATGACGCTGGATGAACTAGTAGGAAATTTGAGGACTTATAAAATGAAAATTGATGGAACTAGTGAACAAGATACTCCTGAGAAAGTCTTGGCTTTGAAGGCATCAGACAGTGATGATGAAGTTGAACTTAAGTAGGAACAAGTTGCCTTCATAACTAAGAACTTCAGTAAATTCTTCAAAAATAAAAAGGGAACGGGTAGCAAGAAACGTTCCAACGACAATCCAAATGGATGCTACAAGTGTGGTAAGACTGATCATCAGATCAGGGACTATTCTATTTGGGAAATAGAATGGATAAAGGAAAGTGTTGAGAAAGAATTGAAAGAAAAGGCCAAAAAGAAGGAGGAATATGCTATGATAGCAGCTTGGGGATTTGACTCAGATGATGATGAAGTTAATGAAACAACATTCATGGCCTTAGGAGATTCAAACTTAGAGGAAGAAGATGAAACTGCATTTGTTTTCTAAAACAAAACTTGTTTCCTTGATGAGTGCACTAATTGATGATTTTCAAGAATTAACTTCTGATAGAGATGAGTTGTTCAACAGTCTTGCAAGTCATAAATTTGATCACATTGATTTAAAATATTGCAAGAATATAGTTGAAGAAGAAAATTGTACTCTCAAGAAACAGGTTGCAGAACTTGATTCTTCAAATAACGATCTTAAGTCTGAAGTCCTAAAATTGACACTCACTGAAAATGGAAAAAAAGCCATGAGTAAAGAACAACAAAGTGTTGAAATTGAATTGTAGTGATACGACAGACATGGTAAATAAACTAGGTCAAGAAGTCTCTAAAATAAAACTTGATCTTGAAAGAGCTAACAGGTGGACAAATTCTTCAAGAATTGTTCACAATTTGAGTGAAAGAAATTACAGTGAAAAGGCAGGTTTGGGTTTCCACAAAGGTCTTGATAATCCTAAAGGCTTATGTTATTTATGTGGTAACCTTGAATATCCAACCATTGAATATCCTGTGGCTGCTAAAAGCAGATCTAGCAGTCAAAACCTGGCTAATAAATTTTCTCAAACCAAGAAGAAAAGAACTGGTTTTAGTTAGAGAAACAGGTCATATTACATATTGCCAGCATAGACTAGAAGAAATTTAATTCATCCATTTACTCATAAAATAGGACCCAAGCTTTTCTGGGTTCCTAAGTCTAACCATTAATTTCTTGCAGGAGAAGGTGAAAGGAAGCAAAAAGAATTGGTACCTGGACAGTGCTTGCTCAAGACACATGATTGGAGATAAGAAAAAATTCCTTCCACTCTTTAAAATAAATGGAGGAGTTTCTTTTGATGATGGAAAAAAGGGAATCATTACTGGAGTTGGAAAAGTTGACACATCTGAGTCAAGAGCATTAGAAGATGTCTATCTTGTAGAGGGATTGAAACACAACCTGCTGAGCATTTCACAACTGTGTGATAAGGTTAATAAAGTTATTTTTACTTCTGCGGGAGTTAGAGTCAAAAGGATGGACATAAAAGAGATTGTGCTCACTGTAAGGAGATATAGAAATATATACAAAGCTGACATAATGGCAATGCTAGGAACAGAGTTGACCTGTTTGAGTGTAATGGAAAATGATCCCTTTCTTTGGGATAGGAGACTTGGATATGTAAGTCTAAAACCGCTGAACATACTTTCTTCCAAAGATATGGTATTGGATTTGCCCATGACCAAGTTCAAGGAAGAAAAGGTATATAGTGCCTGTGTAAGGGAAAATTTGGTAAGATCTTCTTTTAAGTCAAAAAACCATGTTAGCACTACCAAGTGCCTCGGCCTAGTCTATATAGACTTGTGTGGACCAATGAGACTTCAACAAAAAAGTGGGAAAAGGTATGTTTTTATGATTGTTGATGATTATTCCAGATTTACCTGGACATTATTTCTAGCTTCTAAAGAAGATGCCTTTGATGTCTTTACTATTTTCATCAAGAAAATTAGAAAGAAACTGGGCACTTCTCTAGTTTCCATAAGATCTGACCTGGTACAAAATTTGAGAATGTTAAATTTTTAGAATTCTGCTCCATAAATGGTATAGATCATAACTTATATGCTCCCAGAACACCACAAAAATAGAGTGGTAGAAAGGAAGAATAGAACCTTGGAAGATATGGCCAGAGCAATGATGCTTGTAGAAAATCTTGCTAAAAATCTTTGGGTTGAGGCAATTAGTACTGCAGCATATATCATAAATAGATTCATGATTAGACCTATTCTAGAGAAGACTCCCTATGAATTAAGGAAGAAAGCCAAACATTTCTCATTTTAGAATTTTTTGGTTGTAAATGTTTCATCCATAATAATGAAAAAAATAATCTGGGAAAATTTGATGTTAAAAGTGATGAGGGGATCTTCTTAGGTTATTCACTTAATAGTAAGACTTATAGAGTTCTAAAAATCAGAATAAATTATGTTGAAGAAAGTGTGCATGTAGCTTTTGATGTATCCTCTATTAAAACTAACCTACAAGAAGGAAGTGACTTTGAGAAATAGGTTACACAACCTGATTCATTGACTAGAGCTACCAAACAAGGAGCCACCTCAACAGGGAGAACTGATTCTAGAGGCATGGTGATAGGGGAAATTGAGAAACCATCTACTCTAGCTTAGAACATCTACAGTGATCCTACTAGCTTATCCTAAAAAGGTACAAGTATCAAGGATCACATCCTATTGAGAATGGTCTCACTGATCTCACTTTTACGATAATCACAAGGTCTGGATTAAGAAGCATGTATGCTTTCAAAGCCTTCCTATCAGAGATTGAGCCAAAGAAAGTAAAAGAAGCACCGCTTGATACTGATTGGATTATAGCCATACAGGAAGAGTTAAATCAGTTTGAAAGAAGTAAAGTATGACATTTAGTTATTCTCCCAAAAGATAGAGCAGCAATTGAAACTAAGTGGATGTATAGAAAGAAAGTTGATGAGCATGGAACAGTTACAAGGAATAAAGCAAGATCGGTGGTCTAAGGATACAATCAAGAAGAAGGCATAGATTTTGATAAGACTTTTGCTCCTGTAGCCAAAATTGAAGCAACTAGATTACTTGTTACTTTTGCTGCTTATATGAAATTTATTCTCTATCAAATGGATGTTAAGAGTGCATTCTTGAATGGCATTCTCAAAGAGGAGGTGTATGTTAAACAACCTCCAGGATTTGAAAGTATGGAGTTTTCTGATCATGTGTATAAACTAGACAAGGCTTTATATGGGTTGAAACAAGCTCCAAGAGCTTGGTATGAGAGATTATCAAAGTTTCTACTGGAGCATGGTAATACTAAAGGTAAAATTGACAACACTCTCTTCTTAAAAACTAATGAAAAAGATTTGTTTGTTGTACAGGTGTATGATGACATTATTTTTGGCTCCACAAATATAAACATGACTCATGATTTTGCTAAACTCATGAGTTGTGAATTTGAGATGAGCATAATGGGTGAGCTAAATTACTTGTTGGGACTACAAATCAAACCAACTACATCTAGAACAATGATCCATCAACAGAAGTATGTCAAGAAACTTCTCAAAAGATTCTTCATGGAAGAGGCAAAAAGATCAACATTCCAATAGCCACTTCCACAAAACTTAATTTGGATGAAATAGGTCCTAATGTGGAGAAAAAGATGTATAGAGGAATGATAGGATCAATACTATATCTCATAGAAAGCAGACCTGATATTGTGTTTAGTATGGGACTATGTGCAAGGTTTCAAGTAAATCCTAAAAAATCTCATTTAAAATTTGTAAAGAGAATCTTTAGATATCTTAAAGAAACCAGTGATCTTGGCCTATGGTATCCTAAAAGTAGTAATTTTAACTTAGTAAGATACTCTAATGCTGATTATGCAGGATATTTGGTGGACCAGAAGAGCACCACAGGCATGGCACACTTCCTTGGATCATGTTTGATTACCTGGTTCAAAAAGAATCAAAACTCAGAAGCTCTCTATACTGTTGAGGATGAATATGTTGCTATTGGGTTGTTTTGTGCTCAACTGTTGGGGATTAAACAACAACTGTTGGATTTTACGGTTGATATAGGTTGTGTTCCCATTTTTTGTTATAGCACAGGTGCTATAAATATTGCCAAAAATCCTATCCAACATAAAAGAACTAAGCATATTTATATTCGACATCACTTATTTAGAGATAATGTGAAAAAGGGTTGATATCAATCATGGTTTGTTCACTAAGGCATTAAGCAGGGAACATTTTGAAAAGAATAGATTAGCCTTGGGGATGATTAAAATTGCATAAATCTCCCTCAATGACTAACTAGAATAATATTCCCTTAAGTAATTGTTGATTAATCCAGTCTTGCACATTTAGTTGTGTGTCCTAATTCCAAGATTTTAAAGTAATTTGACTCATTTGTGCACTGATCTTACAGAGATGCCGAAACATTCAAGTAATTTTTTCCATCTTGTTCAAGAAGATTAAGGTATGACTATATTTTACCTTAAAATACATTGAGAGAAACATACATGCCACATGGTCCTTTGTTACTCCCAAAACCGCCAAAAACTCAAGAGTCCTTCTTTTTTCAAAAAACTGCTGCTATTTTCTGATCAACACTAAACCACTCTATCATTACGTTTCTTTGTCAAAA
Organism: Capsicum annuum; assembly: GCF_002878395.1. Classification (NCBI taxonomy): domain Eukaryota; kingdom Viridiplantae; phylum Streptophyta; class Magnoliopsida; order Solanales; family Solanaceae; genus Capsicum; species Capsicum annuum. The sequence goes on along the minus strand of NC_061113.1, from coordinate 12,687,235 downwards.
ACAGTTCTCCTATGCTTCATCTTCTTTCCTCCTTCTTAAATACAATTCTTTTTCTCCTTTGTCATTCATTCAATCTCCAACCATTTCACAACTAAGAACAATTTAGTGACTCTTCATCACTATGGCATCTTCATCATCTACCTAGACATCTAACTCTGTTACCAATCCCTCCTCCGCCATTATTTTTCATCCCAACATTAACTTACCACCTCTCTTCCCTCCTATAATCTCTATTAAATTATTTAATTTTGCAGCCTTCAGAAATTTCTAAAACCCTTTTGCCCAATTCTCTTCAAATTCTTAATCCTATTCTAAACCCTCACTTTTACCTCTGACCCCACTCTAAATTATTGACACAGATGATGAACCCATTACCAATTTGATCCCAAGAGGGTCACGATTGTAATGCCCTGAAAATGGGTCCTCAGACATCACACGGTGCTTAAGGTTACAAGTAGCCCCAAGCTAACCCTTTTGAGCCTGCTACCTCATACAAAACTTACTTAGAGATGAATAAGAAAAATCACTAGTACTGTCATATCAAATCATAAGAAATATGAAGAAAATACTCTGTCCAAACAATCACAATAATGAAAATCTCAACATACTAACAACCTGATAACTAGTCTGACAGGCCTCTACTACTCAAATAAACTAGAGAGTCATTGGGATAGACCTCCAATTGACTCATACTCGACTGAAGAGACAGAAATCATCAAATGGAAACACTGAAATATCTGAAAAGAGATCCTCAAACCATGAGAACTAACCACTATAAAGATGTGGATAAAGGTACTAGGGATCACTGACGTTGCTAGGACTGAGCACCCAAACCTATATTACGAGGAAATATAGCACACCGACAAGTATGTGGATCAGTACCTTGGGAATAAATTGAGTATATGGGGGTGTATGCAATTAAATAATCAATGTCATAAATCTTTATAGCAATGATGCATGCAATTGTAAATGACTCAAATAGTTTGAATAAAAACTAAAATCTAAATCTCATGAATCATAAATAAGGAAGCATGTAGTATAAAATCACATGAGTCATTACATTTTATTCTAAATCTATATTCTTTCTTTGTTCTCAAACTTGTAAACTGGAAGAATTCTTAAAACATCAACTTTAAAGACATATGCTTTAATCTTATGAAAGCAAGAGACTTCTTCGGAATTTAAAAATCATGACACTTGAGAATTTTAGAAATCTTAGGATCATAGTTTTCGATATACTTATACCTTCAAACTCATTCTTTTAGCTTTAGGTGGGTAAAACTTCTTTAAAACTCAAGAACTTGGTACTTAAGGAACTTTAAGACTTAAGACTCTATGAAACTTAGAAGACTTTGGGAGTTTCTTCTAACCAACATAAACCATGTGAGCTACATGGAGTCCAACATCTTGCCCACGTTGGGGAGAGCTGTTCAATCTTTGCCATCAGAGTAGAACCTTTACTTTTAGTGATCACTAGCTTAACCCACTTGGGGTAAATCAAAAACCTACGGTGGCACATAGTTCTGGGGCATGAAACCTTGGGATCAAACCCAACTCGATGCTAAATACTACTCCCTAACTTAAGCTAAGAACTTTAGGAAAAATCCACCTTAAACAGTTCAACAATATGTAATGGGAGCCAATAATGCTTTCCTTTAACTTAATTTAAATAGTGTGGTTTCCTTTCTTAGCTTAGGAACGAAATCAACTCTTTTCTTGAAACTTTGGTAGACTATCACCAAGAAGCTTTAAAACTTCAATAGCATGGAAATATCAATACCATTCTTGAAATGTTATAGAACATAGAAAAATTCATTCTTGGACCTTAAAGCGTGTATCATATTCAAGAAAATTCATTCCCAAAGTAGAGAGTAATTTATGACTTCAACCTTAAAAGTATTCAAAACATCAATCATTGAAGAAATATATAACTTATAACAAAAATTCTTAATTCAAAACAAAAAATAGGCAAAATATCATATAATTCAAGGCTTGAACAAATTCATAATCTCATAAACTTGAAATATAGTAAATTAGGCATAATTCAATCTTGAAAACAATAAAATCTTTAAGAAAACCCAAAATATTTGGGCACAAGAACGGAAGGATGTTCTTGTTCAAACCCCACATACCTTTATGGGGACGAAGTTGTTGAAAGATTGGACCTTCAATCTTGATTGTGCAACCCTATTTGTTTTTCTCCTATAGTGCTCTTGGATGATGAACTTAAGATGATGTTAGGGTTATGTTATTATTAGGAACTCTTAATTTTTTAAGGTTAAGTTTAGGGACGTGCAAGGAATGTTAAAAGACTTAGTTTCCCTCGAAATTAATCAAAAACAGAGTGTTTACATCACTTGGACCATAAGGTATGCTGCGCACACTTCATCGCATAAGCTAGGTTGTGCGGCGCACACCTTGTCACCTAAATTAGGTTGTGTGTCACACACCTTATGGCATAAGCTAGGTTGTACGGCGCACACCTTATCGCCTAAATTAGGTTGTGCGTCACACACCTTATGGCATAAGCTAGGTTGTGCGTCGTACAACTTATGGCACACCCATTCCAGTAGCCTTAGGTGATTTGTTAGGCGATGCACTCCACTTTACAAAGCCATAACTTCTTTCTCGAGTGTTGAATTTTTTAAAATTGGTATCGTTGGGAAGCTAATTCGATTCTCTACAATTTGGTGGGTCTAAATCTGCCAAAATACCGCATATACATCAAGTTATGATCATTCAAAGATGACTCTTGCAAAATCAAATACTAAAACTTGATGTATTCGAATCTTAGCTTGCCTTACTTTAAGAGACTCTTATGAACACGCTTAACAGATCATAAGCTCTCTTATCACTAGGATACTCATTGGAAGTCATGTACTCAAATATTAAACACAGGATTGGAGGTTTCACACGTAGGAACAATGGTTTATTTTCTAGCTTAGAAATATGTGGGGTATTACAATATCTCCCCCTTGGAAACATTCGTCCTCAAAAGTCGCTAGTTAGGCTAAGAGTATGGAGGAAACTGAATATACATAGCTGAAACAACTTGCTAAACTAACTCTATGATATGCTAAACTCTTGAATACTTCAGAGAATGCATAAACTTATAACAATAATGACTATATAGCTGCAATTTTGATTAGAAGGGGCTGCATTAAGAAAGAATGGTACCTTCGGCTTGCTCTGAACTTGCGGAGAAGAGGTACGGGTACTTGGCTCACATATCTGCTTCTTTTTCTCAAGTAGCGGCCTCAACAGACTAGTTTTACTATAACACTTTGACTAAGGGAACGTTTTTGTTCCTTAGTCTCTGGATCTAGTAATCTAGGATCTCAACTGGAACCTCATCAAATGAAAGACTGTCCTGAATATCAGCACTTTCTGAAGGATCTACTACCACCAAATCACTAACGTGCTTCTTAAGCATAGAGACATGGAAAATTGGATGAACAACTGACAAATATGTAGGAAACTCAATCCATAGGATACTCTCCCTACACGACTTAGGATCATATAGGGGCCAACATATCGGGGACTAATTTTCCCCTTCTTCCCAAACTTTTTCACCCCTTTCATGAGCGAAATTTTCAGATACACCAAATCATTAACTTCAAACTCAAGGCCTCTTCTTCTCACATCTGCATATGACTTTTGACAAATCTGAGCTGTCTTCAACCTTTCTCTAATCAACTTCACCTTCTCCATAGCTTCAAATACTACATCAGGTCCAACCAAAGTAGCTTCACCCACCTCAAACCAACCTATGGATGATCTACATCTTCTACTATACAAAGCCTCAAAGGGTGTCATCTTGATGTTAGCATGGTAACTGTTATTATAAGTATACTCAATCAATGGCAAAGGCTCATCCCAACTACCTTTGAAATCAAGAACACATGACCTCAACATATCTTTCAGAGTTTGGATGGTCCTCTCAGCCTGACCATCTGTCTGCGGGTGAAAAGTGGAACTAAGATGCACTTAGGTACCCAGACCCCTTTGAAAAGCTCTCCAAAACTTAGAGGTGAATGTACCCCTATCCAAAATGATAGACAAGGGGACTCCATGCAAAGTAACTAACTCCCGGACATACATTCTAGCATAATCCTCAGCCGTATAAGATGTATACACAGGCAAGAAATGTGCTGACTTTGTCAGCCTAAAGAATTATGATGGCATCGGGAAAGAGGTAAACCAGTAACAAAATCCATATTCACCTTTTCCCACTTCCAAGTGGGTATACTAAACTGTTGCATCATATCACCAGGTCTTTGGTGCTTTACCTTAACCTTCTGACACATTGCACACTTATCTACAAACTCAGCTATATCCTTCTTCATACCACTCCACCAATAGGTTTCCCATAAGTCATGATACATCTTGGTAGTGCCAGGATGAATAGAATATTGCACACCATACGCCTCTGCCATAATTCTCTGCCTCAGATCATCAACACAAAGAACACATAATCTACCATGCAATCTCAACAAACCATCTCCTCTTTGGGAGAAAACCTCTACCTTTTAGTCCTTAACTGCCTGTTTCAGTTTGACCAAACTCGCATCTAAGTCTTACTTCTCCTTCACTTTCGAAACCAGAGAGGATTCGGAATGACTCTGTACCAAAATACTCCCCTCAGCGGAATCAAACAACCTAACACCCAATCTAGATAGACAATGCACATCATCAGCCAACTGTTTCTTAACTTCATCTACATGAGTAATACTACCCATAGACAACCTGCAAAGGTCATCTGTCACTATATTGGCCTTGCCCGGGTGATATAATATGCTAATATCATAATCTTTTAGCAACTCTAACCACCTCCTCCATCTAAAATTCAACTTCCTCTGAGAAAACACATACTGTAGGCTTTTTTGATCAGTAAATACGTCAACATGAACACCACAAAGATAGTGTCTTAAGATTTTCAAAGTAAAGACCACAACAACTAATTAAAGATCATGGGTTGGGTAATTCTTTTCACGCGGCTTCAACTGGTTGGAGGCATAGACTATAATCTTACCTCTCTACATCAAATCATAACCCAAACCAACTCTAGAGGCATTACAATACACCACAAAACCTTATGTACCATCAGTAAAAGTCAATACTGGGTTGTAGTGAGTCGAGTCTTCAACTCCTGAAAACTCTTCTCACAAGAATCTGACCAAAGGAACTTAACTTTCTTTTGGATCAAATAGGTAATGGGAGATGCAATAGAAGAGAAACCTTCAACAAAACGGCAGTAATAGATAGCTAGACCTAGAAAACTCCTAATGTCAAATGGAGAGATAGGTCTAGGTTAATTTCTTACAGCTTCTGTCTTTTGGGGATCAACTCTAATACCTTCGGCTGAAATGATATGACCCAAAAAAGCTACGGACCTTAGCCAAAATTCACATTTGCTGAATTTGGTGAAAAATTGATGATCTCTAATAGTTTATAGGACAATTCTATGATGATCTGCATAGTCATTCTCAGAGCAAGAATAAACAAGGATATCATCTATGAAAATAATAACAAACAAATTAAGATATTACTTCAACACTCAATTCATGAGGTTCATGAAGGCTGTTGGAGCATTGATTACCCCGAAAGACATGACTAGACACTCAAAGTGACTATAATGGGTTTAGAAGGCTGTCTTTAGGATGTCACACTCCCTTACATTAAGTTGGTGATATCCAGATCTAAGGTCTATCTTGGAAAAATAACTTGCACCTTGCAGTTAATCTAACAGGTCATCTATTCTCAGAAGAGGGTACTTATTCTTAACTGTAACCTTATTAAGCTGACGATAGTCAATGAAGAGAACCATTCTTCCTTCATACTAATAGGGCAGGTGCACCCTAAAGTAAGACACTGGGCCTTATAAAATCTTTATCTAAAAGATATTTGAGTTGCTCTTTCAAATCCTTAAGCTCTGCAGGTACCATACGATAGGGGGGAATAAAAATAGGCTGAGTGTCAGGACGAAGATCAATCCCGAGTTCTATCTCTCTAATGGGAGGTACCCCTAGGAGATCTTCCAGAAAAACATCAATAAACTCATTAACAACATCGACAGATTGAATAGTTGGAGCCTCAGACTTAGTGTCTTTAACTCTAACTAGGTGATAGATGCAACCTTTAGATATAAGATTTCTAGCTTTGAGATAGGAAATAAAATGACTCTTGGGAGATACTGAACTCCCAGACTACTCAAAAACTGGTTCATCAGGAAACTAAAACTTCACTACACGGGTACAATAGTCTATAGATACATAACACGAGTGAAGCCAGTCCATACCCAAAATAACATCAAAGTCCACCATGTACAACTCTATCAGATCAATAAGTATGACTCTATGAAGGACTATAACAGGATAATTCTTATACACTTTCTTAGTAACAACAGACTCCCCCACTGGAGTAGAAACTTAGAAAGGCTCAAAAATCTTTTTGACACTCATTTCAAAATTCACAGCAACAAGTGGGGTCATATAATAAAAACTCGACCCAGGATCCAACAACACATAGACATCAAAGTGAAATACACGGAGCATACTAGTAACAACATCGAGAGAGTCCTTCTACCCCTATCGAGATAGTAGGGCATAGAATCTATTTTGGAACTAACCGTCATCCATACTGGAAGAAGCGCCTTGAGGAGGAGCTAAACAGGTTGTGGGAGATGGTGCACTAGGTGCCTGCATCTAAGGTCAGGCATCTCTGTTCCTCTGTCTGGCATACAAGCACTCTCTAAGTCTGTGGCACATCTTGCCATAACAAAAACAACCTCTCTACTCTACCAAACACTCACCAGGATGGGTCCTGCCACACTTAGAATAAGGAAAAAAATTAGGCCTGTTACTCACATTGTTTTGGGACCTGGACATAGAAGGCATGTTCCCTTTCTCTTGCCTGCCTCTAGGTGTGGGAAAAATAGCTGAAGAAGGCGTTGTCATGGATGAACAATTCTGAAACTGAGAACGGTTCCCTTCATAGGATCTAACCTTACCATAATTATGCTACTCAAATCTAGCTCTCTTGTTCCCCCTCACTCTATCTCTTTTCCTTATCTTATCCATCTCAATATGATATGCATGAATCATCAATCTAGACAGATCCATATCCCTATTTAGCATTGCAGTCCTACACTTTTTTAACACCAAACCAGAAACACCTATCACAAACTTGCTCATACTAGTGCGGGAGTCAATAATCAAATTAGGAGCATATTTGGCTAACTGGTTGAACTTCAATCAGTACTCCTTAAAAGTCATAGAGCCCTACCTTAAGTTCATAAACTCCTTATTTTTCCCTCCCTTATCTCTAACAAAAATAACTTATCCAAGAATGTATCTTAGAACACCTTCCAAGTAATGGGAGAATCATGTTCCCCTCTATTCTTCTTCCATGCAACAACCCAGTCATACACTATGTCTTTCAACCTATAAGATGCCAAATCAATAATTGTTTCCTCAGAAACATGCATCACCCGTGTGATCTTCTTCATCTCCTTATGGTATAACTGTAGGTCCTCACCTGCCTTAGACCCATAAAACTCTGGCAGATTCATCCGCATGAAATCGCGAATTCTAGAAGCATATAAATCACCTCTCTTCTGGTGCAGAATTGTGGCCTTGTTGGCCTAAATATTTGGGGTGAATGCCTGGGTGTAACTCTATAATTATCTGAATTGAAATGTTACACGGTGCTCATGACCCCAAGGGGCCACAAGCTAACCCATGGCTGATATCTGAACCTGTATACTACATAAGATAATATAATAATGCAAAAACATGAAATGAAAGGTCGTAAGGTTCAATACTGAACGTAACTAAATAGAATAACACATGTGTGGGGTAATAGGATACCTAAAATAAAACTGAAAATACTAAAGTCTGAACATAATAGTCTATATCTAGTCTGAAAGACTTTAAACATGATTGAAAATTGTCTGAGTGAGGATTTAATGGGACATGTCCCCAACTAACTCCAACTACTGAAATAAATTGAAAACTGAAATAGTAATGAAATCATTATGTCCTCTAAAAATGAGGACTCACTTCTAACTCTGACTGCTGAGACTGGAATCTACTGCTGATCAGGAACTCATGCGTCTGAACCTATGGTGTAACATAAAAGAAAGCACTATAGTATGAATGCGTCAGTACGATGGAATGCACTGAGTATACATATGAGGTAGGCTAAATGCATGGGGTTCATATGTATGAACAATAATGATACATAGCTGACTAACTATCATGAGCGTGAGAATACATGCATGATACATAATAACTGGTACTGATATCGTGATGACGTTCTTACTGAATCTGAATACTACTAAACTGACATAATTGATAACATAAGTGACTATATCTAAATATAACTAATAACGTGGGTGACTGTAGCTGACAGTCTTGAATCTGATGGAATTATCTGAGTCCCGTACTATGTCTGAGTTGACTGTATTTGACAGTCCTGAATCTAAAGAACTATCTAAGTTCTATTACCAAGACTGATTGACTGCATCTGACAGTCCTGATTCTGTAATATGAAACAGTGGGAAGTAGTATCTAACCGACATGTCCTATATATGCTATTATAGCTGAGCTGGGTCCAATCTCTTCCCTGATTGTAAGGGTGTCAATACCGCGCCACTGGTAAGGACAACATATGAGTAACCCTCATATAGCAAGTAACTCTAGTGAGAACAGCGGGACCCTAATCTGACAGGTTAAGCCACCTCATCTACCCTTATATAGCAGGCTACGATGTCTCAACCTATGCTGGCTACATAGTTCTAGAATGCAAGGATTGCTTCTAAGAATCACACCCTTATATAACAGGTGAGTTCCCATCCTTGGGTTCACTCGGTGCTAATTCCTACACCCATCTGAATAGACTTTGATCATGATTAACTGAACTGAACTGAGCATGGACTGAGTTACCAAATTTCCATGCCTGATGAAATACTATTGATATCTGAAACTGACTGATTCATGAGATCATGGAGATTTTTCCTTAGTCATAAGACTACCAAAAGTCTAAGAGTTCATAGCTTGACTGAGAGTATCATGAAAACATGAATTCTCTCTAAGCACACACATAATGTTTCGGGTACAAGTACCCCCAGGAATCGATAGAAGGAAAGTGACATAGCATGATTTACTTGAAGACTTCACTAACATCATACTACATTCATAGGAGCATTTCATCAAACATGTAATAGGCATAAGCTTATACATACATGGGGATTTCATGATATCATGCTAGTTAAATAATATTCCTTATCTTAGAAATTCAATCAAATGCATTACAGGCATGACACATATGAAAATCATTGTTCAATTCTAATTTTATCATTCAAGGGCTTAAATCTTAGGGTTACATGAATCTATGGCTATAGTAATTAAACCCACATAGAAATTATCAACAATCATGGTGTAAAATCCAATTTCACAGTTATCCATATGAACAGGAGCAGCCAAATCATGAAAACATGAAGGAAATCCATAACTTAAGTTTTAAAAAGGGTTCTTGCACTTCATGGAAGAAAGGGGTCCATGAATGAACACTATGCATACCTTAGTTCGTGATTTCGTGAAGATTGATGGTGAAACCTTCCTGAATTTGAATCCCCAATAGAAACCCTAGCTTGTTCTTGAGATAAACTTGAGAGAAACTAATATATTTTGGGTGAAAAGTGGCTGAATCACGTGTTAAAGGGCTTAAATAGGGGTGGGAAGATATCCCTTTTAACCCTGGACACATCATTAAATTTTCAGTAAAATTTCCCGAGTTGGGCCCTTGGCGCGACGCCGAGTTATTGTGTTGCCACCTTGTCTAAAACCTGAAAGCTTAGCGCGATGTGCCAGTATCACGGAGCAACACTGGAAATTGACAATTGCCATTTGAGCTATCTCTGCAACGTGTTGAAGGCTTAGGTCAAACACTGTCTGACTAAAAAGGCCCTAACTCTTCGCCTGGGTGTCGGATTTGGGCGAATTATATATCGATGGAAAGCTTATTCAATTTTCCACGTGACAGGAAGTAAAAATTATGGAAATACCACGTGTATAAGAATGAATTCTTATTTCAAAGAGAACTCTAACAACCTTGAGATGATTTTAAGCTAAGAAAAAATACGGGTATTATAATATCTCCCCTTGAGAACATTCGTCCTTGAATGAGACAGACTAAGAGGGGAAACAATGAACTAAACATGAATTGAACATGGATAACTGGAACATGATCTAATGACGGACGTGACTGACAAATTGAGCTTAACATACTGAACATGCATATCTGATGCATGTGTAATTGATTCTTGAATGCACAACTGAAAGTTCTGAAGAACTAAGTTTTCTCATATTGAGAATGCATGTCTGATGCATAACTATATAACTGATCTGATACATGAATTCATGACTGAGTATACGGTGGTCCTTGATACCAACATTATCATGGGAACATGAACATGAGACTGAATACTAAGTTAGTGATGCACACTAATCATGAAACTAAGTAAGCTTAAGGAGAACTATTACCTTGAGCTTGATCTGAGTTGGCTGGGAAGAGGTGAGGATACTTGGTACGCATATCTTCTTCTGCTTCCCAAGTAGCTCCCTCTACAGACTGATTTCGCCAAAGAACTTTAACTAGAGGGACTTTTTTGTTCCTCAATCTACGAGTCTGATAGTCTAGGATTTTAACTAGAATCTCTTTATAAGAGAGGTTGTTCGAAACATCAATTCTCTGAATAAGGACTAAGACTGATGGTTCACCTATGCACTTCTTAAGTAAAGAGACATGAAAGACTGTATGAACTGAGGCTAGATCTAAAGGCAATTTGAGCTCATAAACAACCTTGCCGAATCGAATGAGAATCTTGAAGGGACTGACATATCGAGGACTGAGCTTTCCCTTCTTGCTGAATCTCTTTACTCCCTTCATGGGAGAGATCTTGAGGTAGACATGATGACCGACCTCAAACTCGATATATTTTCTACGAATATCTGCATAAGACTTCTGTCAGCTCTGAGCAGCCCAGAGTCTTTCTCTAATCAACTAAACTTTTTCTAAGGCATCGAATACTATGTCAGGTCTTATGATTGAGGCCTCACTAATTTCGAACCAATCGATTGGAGATCTACATCTCCTGCCGTAGAGAGCTTCGAATGGAGCCATCTGAATACTGGAATAATAGTTGTTGTTGTATACAAACTCAATCAAAGGCAAGTGGTCATCCCAAATTCCCTTAAAATCAATTGCATACGCCCTTAGCATATCTTCCAAAGTCTGAATAGTCTTTTCTGCTTAACCATCTGTTTGAGGATGAAAAGTTGTACTAAGATGGACTTAGGCACCAAGACTTTTTTGGAATGCTTTCCAAAAATAAGAGGTGAGCTGGGTACCTCTATCTGAGATAATGGATAATGGAACACCGTGCAATCTAACCAACTCCCTGATGTAGAGTTTGGCATAATCCTTGGCTGAATAAGAGGTATGAACTGGAAGAAAATAAGTTGATTTGGTCATTCTATCAACAATGACCCAAATTGAATCATGCTGATGATAAGTTTGAGGCAAACCCATCACGAAGTCCATGTTTAAAACTTCCCACTTCCAAGTAGGAATACTGAACTCCTGCATAGGACCACAAGGCTTCTGATGCTCTATCTTAACCTGCTGACATATAGAGCACTTAGCTATAAATTCTGTAATATCTCTGTTCATCCCACTCCACCAATAGATCTCCATAAGTAGTGGTACATCTTAGTGGCCCCTGGATGAATCGAGTAGCATGCACCATGCACTTCTGCAAGAATTCGCTGCCTCAAGTCATCTATACCTGGAACATATAGACGACCCTGACAACGGAGGACGCCATCTCCACTTGGGAGAAAACCTCTATATTATGATTTTGAATTGACTCTTTCAACTTTACTAGGCTGGGATCTCTGTCTTGCTTTTCTTTCACCTCAGAAGCTAGAGATAATTCTAAACTACTCTGAACATATACACCACCCTCTAAAGAATCTACTAAGCGAACGCCTAGTCTGGAAAACTGGTAGACTTCCTAGGCTAACTTCTTCTTACTATCATTAACATGAGAAATACTACCCATGGATAGTTTACTAAGAGCGTTGGCCACTATATTGGCCTTGCCCAAATGATAGAGGACACTTATGGCATAATCTTTCAAGAGCTCTAACCACCTTATCTGATGAAGATTGAGATCTTTTTGAAAAAAACATACTGAAGGCTCTTATGATCTGTGAAGACATCTACATAAACACTGTATAGATAATGCCTCCAAATCTTTAAGGCAAATACTACGGATGCCAGCTCAAGATCATGAGTAGGATAATTCTTCTCATAGGGCTTTAACTGCCTGGAGGTGTAGGCTATGAGCTTACCATGTTGCATGAAGACACAACCTAAACCCACTGTAGATGCATTATAATATACTACAAAACCGTCTAAACCATCTGGAAGAGCTACAACTGGAGCTGAGGTAAGTCGAGTCTTCAACTCCTAAAAACTCTTCTCACAAGGATCTGACCACTGAAACTTGACTTTCTTCTGAGTCAATCTGTACATAGGATATGCAATAGAAAAAAATCCTTCAACAAACCACCTATAATAGCCATCCAAACCCAAGAAACACTTAATATCAGATGGAGAGACAGGGTGAGACTAGTTTCTTACTGCTTTGGTCTTTTGAGAATCTACTCTGATGCCATAACCAAAAATAATATGGCCAAGGAATGCTACTGATATTAGCCAAAACTCGCACTTGCTGAATTTGGTGAATAACTGATGATTTTTGAGAGTCTGAAGTACTATTCTGAGATGGTCTATATGATCACGCTCAATACAGAAATAAACCAAAATGTCATCTATGAAGACTATGATGAACATGTCTAATTATTGCTTAAATACATAGTTCATCAAGTCCATGAAGGCTGCTGGGGCATTGGTAAGACCAAATGAGAAGACTATATATTCAAAGTGACCATACCGAGTACGTAATGCTATTTTTGGGATGTCACATTCTCTAACTCTGAGTTGATGATAGACAGATCTAAGGTCTATCTTAGAGAAATAACTAGCACCCTGAAGTTGGTCAAATAAGTCATCGATTCTAGGTAGAGGATACTTATTCTTGATTATGACTTTATTAAGTTAACGATAATCAATGTACATTCTGAGAGAACCGTCTTTCTTACGCACGAATAAGACTGGTGTGCCCCACGGGGAAATATTAGTTCTGATGAATCCCTTATCTGAGAGATCCTTCAACTGATCTTTTAGTTCCTAGAGTTCTACTGGTGCCATTCTATATGGAGGAATAGAGATAGGCTGAGTGTCTAGAAGGAGATCAATACCGAAGTCTATTTCCCTTTTGGGAGGAATTCCTAGAAGATCTTCGGGAAAGACATCTGAAAATTCACTTATAACTGGAACTGATTCAAGACTAGGAGTCTTGGAACCGGAATCTCTAACATGAAATATATGATAAACACATCCCTTGGATATCAATTTCCTTGCCCGAAGGTAGGAAATAAGCTGACCCCTGAAAGCAGATACACTACCCTTCCACTCTAGGACGAGTTCATTAAGAAACTGAAACTGAACTATCCTATTTCTACAGTCGACTATGTCATAGCAGGAATGAAGCCAATCCATACTGAAAATGACATCAAAATCAGTCATCTCTAATTCAACTAAGTCTGCTGAAGTGACTTTCTAAAATATCATAATCGGATAGTTCTTGTATACCCGCCAGGCTATGATGGTTTTACCCACTAAGGTAGAGACTGAGAAGGTCTTTGCTAGAATTTTGGGACTGATTCTGAAATTAACAGCTATATTAGGAGTAAGAAAAGACAAGGAAGCTCCTAGATCTAGCAAAGCATAAACATACACATAAAAGATCTATAATGTACCAGTAATTACATCAGGAGAACTTTCCTGATCCTGTTAAGTCTGAAGAGTATAGGGACAATTTGGGTGTTGCCCACTAGTAGCACTGGAAGTGGCACCCTTCTGATTTAGGCGACCAAATTAAGCTGAGGAGTGATTCTGTTGTCCATGAGGACCTGGCTGAGGACAGTCTCTAACTCTGTGACCTGGCTTGCCATAATCGAAACAAATGCCACTACCCGCTCTACACATACCCTGATGGTGCTTACTGCAAGTCTGACACTAAGGATAAGTGCGGGCACTACTAACACTACCCTGGGACTTAAAGCCTGGCACTTTATCTCTATTACCCTCTCTAAACTTAGAAACTGGGGCAATGATATAGAGGGAAATGGAGGTAATGACTTAGATGAAATTGGGAATGATTTTATCCTTCTGACTTAGGCTGACTAAAATTGAAGCTACCGGTCCCAGCTTTCTTATTTTACTTCTCCCTTTGCTTAATTTTCTGCTCCTCTATCTGTTGAGCATGGGTCATAAGTCTAGCTAAGGTCATGTCACTGTTCAGCATGGTCGATATACACTCATTAACCATGATGTCGTTCACCCCTAAAGCGAACTTACTCATCTTGGATCTACTGTCTACAACCACATGAGGGTCATATCTGGATAATTGAGTAAACTTTAGAGAATACTCTTTCACTGTCATATTGCCCTGCCTGAGGTTAATGAATTCTAGCACCTTGGCTTCTCTAAGGTATTGGAGAAAGAATCTCTCTAAGAATGCAGTGACAAACTCCTCCCACTCTATAGGACCTGCATCATCAAACCTTTCTGACTTCCACTATTTGAACTGAGTATAAGCCACATCCTGCAACTGATATGCGGCTAGCTCAGCACTCTCAATAGTAGTCACCCCCATGATATCTGTCACTTTCTAGATCTGATCAATAAATTTTTTAGGGTCTTCATCTACCTTAGACCAGAGAAAGGTTGGAAGATTCATTTGGGTGAAGTCTCAAATCCTACCTGTGGCTAAGTTGGCCACTGAGTTGGCCAAAATAATAGTTGGCCGTTTATTATGAGCAGCGACTGATTGAGCAAGAGTGGTAAATGCGGTCCTGAACTCCGCATGAGAAACATGATTGCCTAAAGGTTCTTCGGGCTGAGGGGCTGACTGGTTTCTTTTCTTAGGAGGTATATTCTGAAATAAAGAGAAGAAGAGGATTAGACTGAGAAATTGACTTATGATTACGCTTACTGGTATGACATGAATATTGAAAGAATGAAAACTATTGTTAAAACATCTAACAGCCTCTTGCACATAAATGTGGCGCGCTACACACCCATGTACAAGACTCTACTAGATGAAGCTTTAAGACTTCTTAGGACTCTATTGAACCTTAGGCTCTGATACCAATATTGTAACATCACAATTATCTGAACTTGAATGCTACACGGTGCTCATGGCCCCAAGGGACCACAAGCTAACCGATGGCTGACATCTGAACCTGTATACTACATAAGATAACATAATAATGCAGAAACATGTATTGAAAGGCCGTAAGGTTCAATACTAAATGTAACTTAATAGAATAACACATGTGTGGGGTAATAAGATACCCAAAACAAAACTAAAAATACTAAAGTCTGAACATAATAGTCTATATCTAGGCTAAAAGCCTTTAAATATGACCAAAAATTATCTGAGTGAGGAGTTGATGGGACATGTCCCCAACTAACTCCAACTACTAAAATAAACTAAAAATTGAAATAGTAATGAAATCATCATGTCCTCGAAAGATGAGAACTCACTTCTAACTCTAACTATTGAGACTAGAATCTACTGCTGATCTAGAACTTACGCGTCTGAACCTATGGTATAACATAAAAGAAAGCACCATAGCGCGAATGTGTCAGTACGATGGAATATACTGAGTATACATGTGAGGTAGGCTGAATGCATGGGGTTCATATGCATGAACAATAATAATACATAGCTTACTAACTATCATGAGAGTGAGAATACATGCATGATACATAATAACTAATACTGATATCGTGATGACGTGATTACTGAATTTGAATACTACTAAACTGACATAACTGATAACATGAGTGACTATATCTGAATATAACTGATAACCTGGGTGACTGTAGGTGACAGTCCTGAATCTGATGGAAGTATCTGAGTTCCGTACTATCTCTGAGTTGACTGTATTTGACAATCCTAAATCTGAAGAACTATATGAGTTCTATTACTGAGACTGATTGACTATATCTGAAGGTCCTGATTCTGCAACATGAAACTATGGGAAGTAGTATCTAATCGACATGCCCCATATGTGCTATTATAGCTGAGTCTAATCTCTGCCCTGACTGGAAGGGTGTCAATACCGCACTACTGGTAAGGACAACATGTGAGTAACCCTCATATAGCAGGTAACTCTAGTGAGAATGGTGGGACCCTAATCTGACAGGTTAAGTCAACTTATCTACCCTCATATAGTAGGCTATAATGTCTCAACCTATGCTGGCTACATAGTTTCGGAATGCAAGGATTGTTTCTAAGAATCACACCCTTTATAAAAGGTGAGTTCCCATCATTGGGTTCACTCGGTACTAATTCCTACACTCATCTGAATAGACACTGATCATGATTAACTGAACTGAAGTGAGTATGGACTGAGTTACTGAATTTTTATGTCTGATAGAATACTACTGATATCTGACAACTGACTGAGTCATGAGATCATGGAGATTTTTCCTGAGTCATAAGACTATCAAAAGTCTAAGAGTTCATAGCTTGACTGAGAGTATCGTGAAAAATGACTTGGCTCTAGGCACACAGATAATATTTTGGGTACAAGTACCTACAGGACTCGATAGAAGGAAACTGACATAGCATAATTTACTTGAAGACTTGACTAACATCATACTATATTCATTGGAGCATTTCATCAAACATGTAATAGGCATAAGCTTGTACATACATGGGGATTTCATGATATTCTGCTAGTTAAACAATATTCCTTATCTTAGGCATTCAATCAAATGCATTGCAGGCATGACACATGTAAACATTATTGTTCAATTCTAATTTCATCATTCAAGGGTTTAAATCTTAGGGTGCCATGAATCTATGGCTATAGTAAATAAACCCACATATAAATTATCAACAATCGTGGATTAAAATCCAACTTCACATTCATCCACATGAACATGAGCAGCCAAATCATGAAAACATGAAGGAAATCCATAACTTACGTTTTAAAAAAGGGTTCTTGAAATTCATAGATGAAAGGGGCCCAAGAATGAACACTATGAATACCTTAGTTCCTGATTTCGTAAAGATTGATCGTGAAACCTTCCTAAATTTGAATACCTAATAGAAACCCTAGCTTGTTCTTGAGATAAACTTAAGAGAAACTAATATCTTTTGGGTGAAAAGTCGCTGAATCATGTGTTAAAGGGCCTAAATGGGGGTGGAAAGATGACCCTTTTAACCCTAGACACGTCATTAAATTTTCAATAAAATTTCCCGAATTAGGCCCTTGGCACGACACGGAGCTATTGCGTTGCCACTTTGTGTACGACCTGGAAGCTTAGCGCGACATGCCAATATCACAGAGAAACACTAGAAATTGACAATTGCCATTTGAGTTGTCTCTGCAATGCACTGAAGGCTTAGGTCAAACACTGTCTGACTAAAAAGGCCCTAACTCTTCGCCCAGGTTCAGATTTGGGCAAATTATATATCATGAATAAGGAAGCATGTAGTATAAAATCACGTGAGTCATTACACTTTATTCTAAATCTGTATTCTTTCTTTGCTCTCAAACTAGTAAACTGGAGGAAATCTTAAAACATCAACTTTCAAAAGATATACTTTAATCTTATGAAAGCAAGAGACTTCTTTGGAATTTAAAAATCGTGACACTTGAGAATCTTAGAAATCTTAGGATCATAGTTTTCGAAATACTTATACCTTCAAACTCATGATTTTAGATTTAGGTGGGTAAAACCTCTTTAAAACTCAAGAACTTGATACTTAAGGAACTTTAAGACTTAAAACTCTAGGAAACTTGGAAGACTTTTGGATTTTCTTCTAAAAGACATAAACCGTGTGAGCTACATGGAGTCCAACATCTTGCCCACATTGGGGAGAGTTGTTCAATCCTTGCCATCGGAGTAGAACCTTTACTTTTAGTGATCACTAGCTTAACCAACTTGGGGTAAATTAGAAACCTACAGGGGCACATAGTTCTGGGGCATGAAACCTTGGAATTAAGCCCAACTCGGTGATAATTACTACTCTCTTACTTAAGCTCAGAACTTTAGGAAAAATCCACCTTTAACAGTTCAACAGGATGTAATGGGAGCTAATAATGCTTCCCCTTAACTTAATTTAAATAGTGTGGATTCCTTTCTTAGCTTAGGATCAAAATCAACTCTTTTCTTGAAACTTTGGTAGACTATCACCAATAAGCTTTAAAACTTAAAAATCATGGCAATATCAATACCATTCTTGAAATGCTATAGAACATATAAAAAATCATTCTTGGACCTTAAAGCATGTATAATATTCAAGAAAATTCATTCCCAAAGTAGAGAGTAATTCATGACTTCAACCTTAAGAGTATTCAAAACATCAATCATTGAAGAAATATACAACTTATAACATAAATTCTTAATTCAAATCGTAAAATAGGCAAAATATCATACAATTCAAGACTTGAACAAATTCATAATCTCATAAACTTGAAATATAGCAAATTAGGCATAATTCAATCTTGAAAATAATAAAATCTTTAAGAAAACCCAAAACATTTGGGCACAAGAACGGAAGGATGTTCTTGTTCAAACCCCACATACCTTTATGGTGATGAAGTCGTTGAAAGATTGGACCTTCAATCTTGATTGTGCAACCCTAGTTGTTTTTCTCCTATAGTGCTCTTGGAAGATGAACTTAAGATGATATTAGGGTTATGTTATGATTAGGAGCTCTTATTTTTTTAAGGTTAAGTTTAGGGACATGCAAGGAATGTTAAAAGACTTAGTTTCCCTCGAAATTAATCAACAATGGAGTGTTTACATCATTTGGACCATAAGGTATGCGGCGCACACTTTATCGCATAAGCTAGGTTGTGCGGCGCACACCTTGTCGCCTAAATTAGGTTATGTGTCACACACCTTATGGAATAAGCTAGGTTGTACGGCGCACACCTTATCACCTAAATTAGGTTGTGTGACACACACCTTATGCCATAATATAGGTTGTATGTCGCACAACTTATGGCACATCCATTCTAGAAGTCTTAGGCGATTTGCTAGGCGACGCACTCCACTTTGTAAAGAAATAACTTCTTGCTCGGGTGTCAGATTTTGGTAATATTAGTATCGTTGGAAAGCTAATTTGATTCTCTATAATTTGGTGGGTCTAAATCTTCCAAATTACCACATATATATCAAGTTATGCTCGTTCAAAAATGACCCTTATAAAATAAAACACTAAAACTTGATGGATTCAAAAGCTGTTAGCTTGCCTTACTTTAAGAGACTCTTATGAACATGCTTAACAGATTGTAATCTCTCTTGTCACTAGGATACTCATTGCAATTCATGTACTCAAATATAGATCATAGGATTGGAGGTTTCATACGTAGGAATAATGGTTTATTTTCTAGCTTAGAAATATATGGGGTATTACAATGATCTAAGAGAAAACCTTCTTCAACCACCATAGTTTTTGAAGACCAAGATTGTGATACCCTATATGTCGCCAAGCGAAGAAGTGAATCAATTTTCCTACGTATGAAACCTCCTATCTTATGATTCATATTTGAGTACATGACTTACAATGAGTATCCTAGCGATAATATAGCCTATGATGTGTTAAGAATGCTCATATGAGTCACTTAGAGTAAGGCAAGCTAATAACTTTTGAATCCATCAAGTTTTAATGTGTGATTCTGTAAGAGTAACATTTGAACGAGGATAACTTGATTGATATGTGATATTTTGGTAGATTTAGACCCACCAAATTATGGAAAGTCAAATTAGCTTTCCAACGATACCAATTTTATCAAAATCTGACATCGAGAAAAAAGTTATGCCATTGCAAAGTAGGAGTACGACGCGTAACAATCGCACATGGCTACTGGAACAAGTGTGCGATAGGTTGTGTGGCCCACACCTTCAACCGTGCGATAAGATGTGCAACACATACCTTAGCTTGTGAGATAGCATATGCGGTGTACACTTATGATTTCAGCCACAAAAACACTTAGTTTTTGAGTTATTTTGAAGATAATTAAGTCTTTTAACACTCGTTGCACATCCCAAAACTTAACCTCACGAAATTTATAGCTTCTAATAACATTACAACCCTATTAACATTTTAAGTTCATTATCCAAGAGAACAAGAAGGAGAAAAGCTACTAGGGTTGCATAATCAAGCTTAAAGGTCCAATCTTTCAATAATTTCATTGCCACTAAGGTATGCGTAGTATTCATCCACGGATTCCTTTCATCTGTGGAGTTCAAGAATTAATCTTTGATAACTAAATCATGAATGTTTTGTGGTGATATAGTTGTATTCATATTGTTGTTTATGGCTTGTGCTATAGAGTTGGAATTTGATGAACTTTCATAAAGATTGTGATCATGTAGTTCGAACCCATGAATATGGGTGGATTAAGGTCGTGTAAATTGTGAATACCCCTATGCCTTAAAGAGTGAATGCAAGGTGTTTGTTAAAATGCTTAGTATGTGATAAACCAAGTTTCCATTACTCAATAGTATTTGAATGACAAGCCAATGTTAACCATTATAATTTGATATAAATTCCATGCTCTATCCCTTATGACTCAACATGAATTCCATGCAAATTATTATGTATTGTTGTTATACTATGGAATGCTCATGAAATTAGAACCATGAAATTATGTACATGTTATATGCATTATCTTTCATGATCAAGAATATGAAAATCATGTGTAGTATGAAATCCCATGCTTACGATATTGTTAATTATGAACTCCATTCTTATGATTAAGTTAGTCATGTGTGTCAATTTCCTTCCATCGAGTCCTGGGGGTACTTGTACCCAAAAAAATATAGTTGTGTGCCTAGATCCATGTTATGTTATCATGATACTCTCAATCGATCCATGATCTATAGAATCCAGTCAGTCATGTGACTCAGAAACCTCAGAAATCTCAGTAGTCTCAGTAGTCCAGAAATCTTAGTACTCAGTAATCTCGGTGATCTCAGTAATAGCAGTATTCCTAGTGATCTCAGTAATTTTAGTACTCTCAGTTAGTCCCCAGAACTCAGTAAGTTCCTTCAGTCAAGGGAACTCAGTAAAATTAGTTTAACTCTGCTAAATAATACCACTAGTATTAGTTCAGTTAACTCAATCCAATCCAGTTCAGCTAATCAGTTCATTTTAGTCAACCAATTCAGCTCATTTAATCAATTTAGAGTCTTTTAGTTGGGAGTTGGAAATAGCAACGAGCAAGTATGGGGATGGCGGATTCCCCATTATAGAGGCAGAGTCGTTAGCAGCAATCCCTGTACTCCAGAACTGCGTAGCTAGCACAGGACCCAGAGTCACCCATCATATTAGGCTTGGCTCTCACCAGGTGTCACCCATCATATTAGGCTTGACTACCTCCCCGGAGTCACTTTTCATATTAGGCTTGGCTCGTACCAAGTGTCACCCATCATATTAGGCATGGCATCCTGGGTTCAGTTAGTAGTGTCTTTACCCGTTGTATGGTACTGACACCCTTCCAATCAGGGAAAAGATTGGACCCCCACTACTTCAGATTTGGGGCATGTTGGTTAAGTGAGTACTCCCACAGTTACAATTTCATCGGTCTTCAGAGTAGAAATCAGAAAGCAAGACTGTCAGATACAGTCATCGACCTCAATAAGGAACTCAAATAGTTTCACAGATTTAAAGACCACCCATCATATAGGCTTGGTCTCTCATTAAGTTATTCAGTATCAATACTTATAGAAATCATCCGTCAGATAGGCTTGATCTCAATCTCAGATTCAGTTGAGTATTCTCATTATCAGTTCCAGAGATCACCCATTATTTAGGCCTAATCTCAAGCTTAGTCACTCTTAACCATTATTAGAAGATTTAGACTGTCAGATACAGTGACTCAGTATCAGTTACATTGGTTAGTCCGATCATCACAGTTATATTAGTTATATCTCATTGCTTCTATTATAAGTGTTCAGTTTCAAGACTGTTAGGCACAGTCAATCAGACCAGTTCTTCATAATTTGAACTGTCAAAAATAGTCATTCATCTATCTAGTATCTCAATATTAGTAAAGTCATGACGTCAACATTCAGACTCAGTAGTCAGTGCCTCCAAGTAACACCCCAATTTTCTGAACCGAAATGCTACATGGTGCTCATGACCCCGAAGGACCACAAGCTAACCCATGAATGATATCTGTACCTGTATACGACATAATATATAATAAAATGCGGAAACATGAACATGAAAGGACATAAGGTTCGAACTGAATAAACGTCTGATAGCAAAATGTCTGAAAAAGGTATAACAATACTAAAACTAAACTGTAATAACTGTCTGACATGTTGTAGTCTAAAAGCCTCTAAACTGTCTGAATAAGGAGTTGAAGGAACATGTCTCCAACTAACTCCATCTAGTAATTGAATAGTAAATGTAGAAATAATCATATTATCCTCGAATGAGAAGGACTCACTGCAAACTCTGAACACTGAAATGCTACTGCTGATTTGGAGCTCGTGCCTCTGAACCTATGGTGTAACATAAGAGAAAGCACCATAGCGCAAATGCGTCAGTACATCTGAATGTACTGAGTATACGAGTGAGGTAGGCTAAATGCAAAGGGTTATATGTATGAACAACGCTAACTAATATAAACGTGAGAATACATGTATGCATACATAACTGAAACTGAACTCGTAGAGATACTGATTACTGAGTCTGCATACTGATAACATGAGTGTACCAATATTGAGATACTAAATAGATGAGTGACTATTTTTGATAGTTCAAATTATGAAGAACTGGTCTGGTTGACTGTGTCTGACAGTCCTGAAGCTGAATACTGATATTATTAATTCGGCTAACTGATATAACTAATACATGAGTTCAGAAAACTGATAAAAATAATATAAATATAATGATCAGCCTAACCGATGTAACTGATATTGAACGACTGTATCTGATAGTCTAAGTTCTGATGGAACATCTGAGTTCCGTTCTACTTGGAGTAACTAAATCTGAGATCATTCCTATCTAGCGGGTGATCATGAGTATACTGATAATAAGGATAATTTGACTTAGTCTGAGATCAGTCCTATTTAGTGGGTGATCTTTAAATCTAATGATTCTGATATAGATTAATCATAGTTGAGATCAGTCTTAGCTAATGGGTGATCTTGAGTCTATTTACAATGATAAGCATTGATTGTATCTCACAGTACTGAATCTATACTACTAAGCTAAGTTGACTGTGTCTAAAAGCCCTGATTCTGTAACTGAAACTTTGGGATGTGTTCATCTAACCGATATGCCTCAAGCTAAGCTGACTGGGGTCCAATCTCTGCCTTGACTGGAAGGGTATTAGTACCGCTCCACCAGTAAATACATCTGTTGTGGAGTTAATCCTAATCTAACGGGTGACTCCTATGATTAGTCCTATATATATAAATATAATAACGGGTGACCCCTGAGTATGTCAGTCCTATCTAATGGGTGACATCTCGTACCTACATTGGCTACGTAGTTCTGGAACTTAGGGATTGCTTCTAAGGATCTCCGTCCTAATCTAGCGGGTGAGTCCCCATCCCTAGGCTCACTCAGTGTTGAATCCTACTCCCATCTGAAAGACACTGAACTGAATAACTGGGCTGAAGTAAATAACTTAACTAAACTGATTTACTGAACTGATACTGATTAACTAAACTGAAAATAGTGGTATTATTTAGCGGAGCTAAAACTGAGTTTAATGGATTCTGATGACGGATGGAATATAATAAGTTCTGAGGAATGATTAAGAGTACTAAAGTTACTAAGATTTACTGTGATTACTGAGGTTACTAAGCACTGAGATTACTGAGAATACTGAACTACTGAGATTACTGAGTTTTCCTGAGTCACATGACTGACTGATTTCTATAGATCATGGCTTGACTGAGAGTATCGGGAAAACATGACATGGCTCTAGGCACACAGCTATATTTTGTGGGTACGAATACCCCTAGGACTCTATGAAATGAAACTGACTCACAGATGACACGACTTGATCATAAGATCGGAGTTCACAATTCACAATATCATAAGTAGGGGATATTATACTTCATATATTTATTCAACATCTCAAACATGGTAGGGGAAATCTTGGATATATTTCATGTACATAATTCATATCTCCATTATCATACATCCTTCATACCACAAAAATAACAACACATAAATAGCATAGAAATCCATATTGAAGTGTATAACTAACATGGACTTGTCATTCAGATATCATGGAATTATGTAATTATGAATTTCTAGCATTCTAGGCATTTTATCAAACACCTTGCATGCATTCTTCAAGTCATAGGTGGATTTCATACTTGCATCATATCAAACCACCCAAAGTTCATGTTTTTCAACTAACAATGACATATATTCCATGAAAACACCTTTAGATATCATCTTGAAACTTAAACAACAATCATCAACAAGTGCATGCTTATATCACCACTAAAAGTTTACAAAAAAACATTTAAAAACATGATTCTTGAGCTCTATGAATGAATTGAATCCATAGATGAACACTACGCATACCTTAGATTAAGAATTCCTGAAGATTGATGGTGAAATTTCCTTGAAATAGACTCTTCTATGAAAATCCTAGGGCTTGTTCTTGAGATTTTTGATCTTGAGAGAAAACCCTAATCTTGTGGCTGAGAGTGTATGAGAGAGATTTTTGAGATATTTAACTAAAGAGAATGGAATATAATACGCTCCTTGAGGGTTATAAGTCGTAGGAAGTGAAGGAAAAAGACCAAAATACCCTTACTAAAATAAATTCCTAGTTGCTGAAAATCATAGCTGACGACATTTGTGACAAGGCATCAAAAATATGACAAGCCATCAAAAATGTCATCACACGGGAGCTGGAATTGATGGTTTCTACCTAAGTCTGATGACATTTGTGACAAGACGTCAAAAATATGACAGACCGTCAAAAATATCGTTACACAGGAGTTGGTTTCTGCCTAAGTCTAACGACCTTCGTTATAGGGCATCACAAATGCGGTAAGCTACCATGAATGTCGTCACTTAGGTGTTGGTTTCTGCCTAAGGCAGACGACCTTCGTGATAGGACGTCACAAATGTGGTAAGCTACCACGAATGCCGTCACACTGTTTCTAGCCTGACATGCTGGAGTAAAATAGGAATAACTCTTTGCTCCGATATCGTATTTAGGAGAAATTGGTATCGTTGGAAAGATAATTAAAATATATTTCATTTCATATATAGTAAACCACCTAGTTTGTTATATACAATGAGTTATCATTGATTGAAGTTGACCCAAGTTTTGACGCTCACTAAAACTTAAATGATAGGAAAGATTTCAACTTGTACTTGAGTTAGGGGACCTATATGATATAAATTCATGCTCAAATAGATTCCCACACTACATAATTGATTATCACACTAAATTTACATAGGGTTCGAGGCTTTCAAAATGTCTATGCATAGGAATGATGGATTTTCATCCTAGTCCGAAATATGGGGTATCACAATATCTCCCCCTTGGGAACATTCATCCTCGAATGATACTGGCTGAGATGAGAGAAAAGACAACTTACACAAATATATAGCATGAATGACTGATCATGATTTCATGGCTGACATGACTGAAAACTGAGCATATCAGTACATGCATATCTGAAGCATGGGTAGCTAATTTATTAATGTAGGACTGAGTGTTCCGATAAATTAATGTAGGACTGAGTGTTCCGATAAACTGAGTTTCTTAAACTGAGAATGCATATCTGATGCTTACCTGATAAGTTGAATCCATGCATATCTGATGCATGATTATATGACTGACATGATACATAAATACTTGACTAAAAGTACTAATAAGCCAACCATGCATATCTGATGCGTGAATACATGATTGAACTGATTCACAAACATGCGACTGAACATACAATGGTAAAGGCACTAAGATTGAACTGAAACATGAGAACATGACTGATTCTACTACGTGACATATGGACTGAATATCATGAACTAAACTGAACCTCTGAATACTTGACTTACAGCTGAGGTCTAACTTGAAGGTCAACTTATGAGTACCCTCTATTCTAGACTGAATTCATTATGTAAGGAGAAATTAAAGAATCTAAGGAATAAGACCGTTAAGACAAAGTGGGGTATCTCCCCCTTGGGATGCTATGTCCCTCTAAGAACGCTACCTTATAGAGATACTGGTTGATACACAGGGCATCGACGAACTAGATTATAACTAAACTTTGGTAGTCTGAAACTAATACATGATGCATGAGATGAAATGAACTTGCAACTACTAGGAGGTTCTACCTTGAAATAATTACATTTCTGAGATTTTGGATAGCATGAAACAAGCTATATAAATCTGACTGCTCGATTGCTAAACTGACTTGTTGGCTTTACTAACTAACTCATACTGAAACATATGCTCAAATGAGAGAAAGATATCTAACAATGCATACTATGAACATGAAAGACTGGTAACATACTTGAATCTAAGTTAGGGAAAATTTCTAGATTAGGACTGGTCTGGAGTGCATAAATTATATTCTGACGCTGACCACTGTTGGTACCTTACTCACGTAACTCCTTACCTCTCTGTGATAGAAATCTGCACTCTCATATCCTATGGCCTGGATTGCCACACCCAAAGCATACATCACTACTTGCTATACATGCACCTAGATGATTCTTACCACACTCTTCGCAAAATGGATAAGTAAGACCTCCATTTTCACTACCCTGGGCCTCAGAGCCTGGCGCTCCATTATAACGGTCATTTCTAGACTTAGGTGTTGGTACACTAGCTGAGGATAGAGCTAGGACTAAAAATTTATTACTATGCTGAGAACGGTTACCACCCTGTGATTTAGGCTGAGCAAAGCTAAAACTACCTGTCCTTGCTCTCTTACTCTGTCTCTCTCTCGTCCTAATATTCTTCTCCTCTATCTACTAAGAATGTGTCATAAGTCTGGCTAAAGTCATATCACTATTCAACATGGCAGATCTGCACTCATTTACCACACTATCATTCACTCCTGACACGAACTTACTCATCTTAGCTCTACCGTCTGCAACCACATGAGGGGAATATCTAGTTAATTGAGTAAACTTGAGAAAATACTCATTTACCGTCATACTACCCTACCTAAGGTTGATGAACTCTAGTACCTTAGCTTCTCTAAGCTCTAGCGGAAAGAATATATCAAGGAAAGCAGAGGTAAAATCCTTCCACTCTATAGGGACTGCATTATCTAACCTTTCTAACTTCCACTGCTTGTACCAAGTGTGAGCGACATCCTGTAATTAGTATGCGGATAACTCAGCACTCTAAACAGTAGTAACCCCCATAACATCTATCACCTTCTGAACCTGATCTAGGAATTCCTGCAGGTCCTCATCTAACTTAGACCCTATGAAAGAAGGAGGATTCATTCGAGTGAAGTCCCAAATTCTAGCTGCAGCTGAATTGGCCACTGGGTTTGCCAAAATGATAGGTGTTCATTCATTCTGGGCAGCGACTAACTGAGAAGGAGTGGTGAATTCATCCCTGAACTCTGCATGAAAAACATGATCGCCCAAAAGGTCATCGGGCTGAGGGGCTGACTGATTCCCGTTTCTTCTTTTAGGAGGCATATCTGTAGAAGAAAGGGAGAAATAGATTATACTAAGATTATGCTCACTGGCATGACATGAATACTAAAATAAGGGAAACTGTTCCTAAAATATCTCATAGCCTCCTGCACATAAGTGAGGTGCACAACACACACATGTACAAGACTCTACTAGATGCGGCTTTCAGACTTCCTAGGACTCTATTGAACGTTAGGCTCTGATACCAAGTTTGTAACACCCCAATTTTCTGAACCAAAATGCTACACGATGTTTATGACCCCGAAGGACCACAAGCTAACCCATGACTGTATCTGTACCTGTATACTGCATAATATATCATAAAATACGGAAAAATGAACATGAAAGGACATAAGGTTCAAATTGAATAAATGTCTGATAACAAAATGTCTGAAAAAGGTATAATAATACCAAAACAAAACTGTAATGACTGTCTAACATGATGTAGTCTGAAAGCCTCTAAACTGTCTGAATAAGGAGTTGAAGGAACATGTCTCCAACTAACTCCATCTAGCAATTGAATAGTAAATGTAGAAATAATCATATTGTCCTCGAATGAGAAGGACTCACTACAAACTCTAAACACTGAAATGCTACTGCTGATCTGGAGCTCGTGCCTCTAAACCTATCTTATAACATAAGAGAAAGCACCATAGCACAAATGCGTCAGTACATCTGAATGTACTGAGTATACGAGTAAGGTAGGCTAAATGCAAAGGGTTATATGCATGAACAATGCTAACTAATATGGACGTGAGAATACATACATGCATTGAACTCATGGAGATACTGACTACTGAGTTTGAATACTGACAACATGAGTGTACCAATACTGAGATACCGAATAGATGAACGACTATTTTTGATAGTTCAAATTATGAAGAACTGGTCTGGTTGACTGTGTCTGACAGTCCTAAAACTGAATATTGATATCATAAATTCTGCTAACGGATATGACTAATACATGAGTTCAGAAAACTGCTATAATTCATATAACTGTGATGATCGGCCTAACCGATATAAATGATACTGAGCGACTGTATCTGACATTCTAAGTTTTGATGGAACTATCTGAGCTCCGTTCTACTTAGAGTAACTAAATCTGAGATCAGTCCTATCTAGCAGGTGATCATGAGTATACTGATAATAAGGATGATTTTACTTAGTCTGAGATCAGTCCTATCTAGTGGGTGATCTTTAAGTCTAATGATTCTAATACTAATTAATCATAGTTGAGATCAGTCCTAGATAATGGGTGATCTTGAAGTCTATTTACAATGATAAGCATTGATTGTATCTAACAGTACTAAATCTGTACTACTAAGCTAAGTTGACTGTGTCTGAAAGACCTAATTCTGTAAATGAAACTGTCGGATGTGTTCATCTAACCGACATACCCCAAGCTAAGCTGACTGGGGTCCAATCTCTACCCTGACTGGAAGGGTGTCAGTACCGCTCCACTAGTAAAGACATCTACTGTGGAGTCATTCCTAATCTAGCGGGTGATTCTTGGGATCAGTCCTATACATATAAATGTGCTAATGAGTGACCCTGAGTATGTCAGTCCTATCTAACGGGTGACATCTTATACCTACGCTGGCTACGTAGTTTTGAAACTTAGGGATTGCTTCTTAGGATATCAGTCCTAATCTAGCGGGTGAGTCCCCATCCCTAGGCTCACTCGGTGCTGAATCCTACTCCCATTTGAAAGACACTAAACTGAATAACTGGGCTGAACTAAATAACTTAATTGAACTGAGTTGCTGAACTAAAAATAGTGGTATTATTTAGCGGAGCTAAAATTGAGTTTACTAGATTCTGATGACGGATGGAATATAATGAGTTCTAAGTACTGATTAAGAGTACTAAAGTTACTGAGATTTACTATGATTACTGCGGTTACTGAGCACTGAGATTACTGAGTTTTCCTGAGTCACATGACTGACTGCTTTCTATAGATCATGGCTTGACTGAGAGTATCGGGAAAAGATGACATGGCTCTAGGCACACAGCTATATTTATTGGGTACGAATACCCCCAGGACTCAATGGAATGAAACTGACTCACATATAACACGACTTGATCACAAGATCAGAGTCCACAATTCATAATATCATAAGTAGGGGATATTATATTTCATGTATTTATTCAACATCTCAAACATGGTAGGGGAAAGCATGGATATATTTCATGTACATAATTCATATCTCCATTATCATACATACTTCATACCACAACAATAACAACACATAAATAGCATGGAAATCCATATTGAAGTGTATAGCTAACATGGACTTGTCATTTAGATATCATCGAATCATGTAAATATGAATTTCTAGCATCCTAGGCATTTTATCAAACACCTTGCATGTATTCTTTAAGGCATAGGTGGATTTCATACTTGCATCATATCAAACCACCCAAATTTTGTGTTTTTCAACTAACAACCACATATATTCCATGAAAACACCTTTAGATATGATTTTGAAACTTAAACAACAATGATCAACAAGTACATGCTCATATCACCACTAAAAGTTTACAAAATAATATTTAAAAGCATGATTCTTGAGCTCTATGAACGAATTGAATCCATAGATGAACACTACGCATACCTTAGATTAAGAATCCCTGAAGATTGATAGTGAAATTTCCTTGAAATAGACTCTTCTATGAAAACCCTAGGGGAAATTTCCTTGAAATAGACTCTTTTATGAAAACCCTAGGGCTTGTTCTTGAGAGTTTTGATCTTGAGAGGAAACCCTAATCTTGTGGTTGAGAGTGTATAAAAGAGCTTTTTAAGATGTTTAACTAAAGAGAATGGAATATAATACACTCCTTGAGGGTTATAAGTCGTGGAAAGTGAAGGAAAAAGACCAAAATACCCTTACTAAAATAAATTCCCAGTTGCTAAAAATCATAGCTGACGACATTT